>NC_139948.1:41391486-41433986 GCF_963454915.1 Gymnoscopelus microlampas
CCAAAAAAACCCCACACATTTGCGTTTAGCATTCCTCCTCCGGCCACGTTTCTCTGTCCTCTTCTCTTCAGAGGTGAGATGACCTTCCCACTCCAGCAATGGTGTAAACAAGTAACTTAGTACATTTACTCAAGTACTGTACTTTACTGGAGTATATCCAATTTTCTGTACTTTTACTTCTACTCCACTACACCTCAGAGGCAAATATCATACTTTTACTCCACTACAATTAGTGGAGTGCCGTGCTATGAGCTTGTAGATCTAATTAATTTTTTTAAATGTGGAAAGTTTGTGCAAATCGTTGAATATACAGTATATCCTTTTTAAAGCAAACATTTTTAACTCAAGTCTTTGCTTCTGGGGGTCGCTGGAACAAAACATTTTGAGTTGGGGGTCCGCGGCCAAATACATATCTAAAAATGTTTTCTAAATCCTAACAGTATTTTGATATTTTTGAATAGCCAAAGAAATCTTAATGACACACAGATGCGTTCCCGGTCTTAACTCATTCACTGCCTGAATTATTTCTGGCCGCGTTTGCCCACTGCCAAGATTTTTCATTGAAAAAAAAGTACTCAGGAGCCGAGATACAGAATTTTTAAGTTTTAAGTTAACAAGGAAATGGATGGGAGTCTAGATCTTCGAAAAATCATATCTCCTCTTTTTCTATCTATTTTTTTTTTAAGTTGTTTTGGTCGTTCTAGGCAGGCATGGCTTATGGGAAAACAGTCGTTTTAGTCGTTCTAGGCAAAACAAAAACACATTCATTAATTGAAATCAAGGCAAAAGGTTGAAATAATCGTGCTATTGATTTGAAGTCACATCGCCCCAGCCCTAGCTCTATGTAACATTTTACAAAACTGTTGTAACATCATTACGCCTGTGGCTGTCTGGGGTTACGTAAATGCTTCTGTGTCATCTTCTACTAGCACTGCAACACTGACAGACAGACTGTTGTTTCAGGCAGGGAAAAATAGAGGAGTTTGAAGTTTGTGCGGTCTCACCCTTTAATAGGGCTTTTCTTTTTAATGTTTTATTTCAGCCAACAGGTGCTTAAGAGGATAAATAGCAGCTTTACATACATAACTAAGTGATGTAGGCATTAGTGTGTGTGTGCGCGTGTGTGTGTGTGTGTGTGTGTGTGTGTGTGTGTGTGTGTGTCTGTGTCTGTGTGTATTTATGAGTCCCCAGGCACTGTGTTATTTGCAATGTTACGACATTGCAAACGGCTGGCTGGAATGCATCTTCCAGATGTGCTTTTTAGTAAGTGGAAGTAGGCTTCACCACCACTAGACTGGGCTGCCTTGTGTGTGTGTGTGTGTGTGTGTGTGTGTGTGTGTGTGTGTGTGTGTGTGTGTGTGTGTGTGCGTACGTGCGCGCGTGCGTGCGTGTGCGTGTCTCAATGTTACTTGAGTAAAAGTACAAAAGTATTGGCACCAAAATGTACTTAAAGTACCAAAAGTAAAAGTACTAAGATGTTTGAAAATAGCAGATCTACAAGCTCACGACTGTGAGCTTGTACATCGGCTATTTTCAAATAGCCTAGTTATAGGGCTAAAGTGGTTCATGTATGTTTCATAATATAATCATTTATATCTGCAAAGCAACTAGTAACTAAAGTTTTCAAATAATTGTAGTGGAGTAAAAGTACAATATTTGCCTCTGAGATGTAGTGGAGTAGCAGTAAAAGTACTGAAAATTGGAAATACTCCAGTAAAGTAAAAAATACCTCAAAATTGTAGTACAGTACAGTACTTGAGTAAATGTTACTTGACACCACTGGGGGGTGTGTGTGTGTGTGCGTGTCTGCGTGAGCTTGTGAGCGTATGCTCACGCTCTTGCGCGCGTGTGTGTGTGTGTGTGTGTGTGTGCGTGTGCGTGCGTGCGTGTGAAGTGTGAGGACGTGCAGTCCCATCCGCACTGTGGTCGTCAGAGCTCTACACCTTCTAGGAATGTGGAGAGAGAGAGAGAGAGAGGGGGTTTGTTGCATGTACCTGGACAAGACCAGACAAATCAACCCCCCCCACCCCCACCCCCACCCACACCTCCCTGCATGTCCACAGGCCAGCCCTCCCCCCTGCAAACCGGGCCTGGTGTGAAGACAACCTCCCCCAGCCCCCCCCCCCCCCGTGCAAGACTCCCATTCTTGGTGAATTGGACCCTTCTCTGGGGCCTCCTATACCTGTCGTTCAGGTTGAACCCCCCATGCTTATTTTAACATCCCACACACAGCGTGTGCAGCTTTTACTTACATGTAATGTAAACAAAGCTATAGAGCGCAGAAGTCCTGACGTCACTCGTTCATCCCCTGGGTCGTAGAAGTAATTTCCCTTGCAGTGCGAGGCGTTGTGAGCTTGTAGATCTGCTATATTTTCGGCTAATGTTCCCCCGTCACACAAGGATTTGGCTGTAGTAACTCTGAGGACCGCCTAAGGGGTGCCGGACCCCCTGTTGAAGACCCCTGCTTTAAAGGCGGAAAGCTTAAAAGGAAATGGCACTGCGTGGGTCTCTCTTGTATCGGCACGGCAGCGGCTCAGAAAGATAGAAAGCAGTCAAGATGGGTTTAAATGCAGAGGGCAAATTCCAAGGTATGGGCAAAATGTACTTGGCTAACATCCCAGTGCCAACAACGAATATAGAAAGGTTGTTTAACACATTTAGTGCCAAACACGAGAATTCTCGTGTTGGTAAATACACTCGTGGAGTGCCATAAACTAGAATTCTTGTGAGGGCAAATTCTTTTTTTTTCTCCTTCTTTTTTTCCCACACGGGGCGCTCTAACGCAACTTAGGAATGATCCACGTACCCTGTAAAATGGAATGGACGGATGTAAATCCTGTCCAAAAAACCTACCTCCCGTCCACTCCCACTATAGTATCTTGAGAAAAAGCTCCTTATCTCCATATCTTCTTACCGTGGTGAAAACGAGCCATTTTTGATGGGCGATCACTCTGCAATAGCGGATCGCGTTAGAAATATTATTGTTCTAGTCGATAGTCGGGAGTCGGGACCCACGACCATCGCTCACGCACCTTTGTCAACTCTCTACATACTGTATATCATCAGTCCAGCATCTGATTATTATAATAATGAAACATTGGTTTCTACATACATTGTAGGCGTCTAAAATAGGTAAAATAGTGCTTCAGAATTGAGTGGTGGTGGGGGGAGGATTGAGGTACAGTTATGTATACCTCTATCTATCTAATACCCCATTGGCTGCTATAGTATCTCTGCACATATAAATATGCGTTCAATTTAGCTTTGGGACTGGAGTTCCCCTTTATAGCCACACCCCTATCAGTGTGTTCAGGAGTTATACAGACTATAGATAATAGAAGAGTATTCTTAGATCAGTTCCCATTTACGTGCACGAAGATGTAACAATGAGGAATTGTGTGTGTGTGTGTGTGCACGTGCGTGTGTCTTCCGGCCGCAGTTTCAGAAGATGTGCCCTCTCTCTGACTGAATGCCTGCATTGTTGTCGCCATTGTCTTTTCTTTTTTTTTCATTTAACGGCAAAGACTAAAGTCGGTTCAAAGGCATCGGTGACTGACTGGCCAACTAAACAACTGGCCATCAACACATGTTTCTCATTTGAAGCAAAGTGGTCGATAAATCTGTTGTGGCAGTTTACTGTATGGCCCGAGTTTGAGGATGCGCACAGTAAAAAAAATCATCTGTATTAATTTACTGTAGCAGAGAGAGAGTGTACACATGGAACCGTTCCATTTGTACACTCTCTTGAGTTAACCCATTAAAGCCGGGAACGCATCTGTCATTTTGAGATTTCTTTGGCTGTTTTTTGGGAAAAACTTGGAAATTGTGTGCAAATCTTTGAATATATATATTTTTTAACTCAAATCTTTGCTTCTGGGGGATTCTACAAATGTCTTCTAAATCCTAACAGTTTTTTAAAAAAAATGTCAAGGACCACCCAAAATGATACGTATTTGGCCGTGGACCCCGTTTCAAAATATTTTGTTCCGGGAACCCCCCCAGAAGTTGTAACAAAGTTAAAAATGTTTGCTTGAAAAAAATGCATATTCAAAGATTTGCACACATTTTTTCAAAAATAGCAGATCTACAATAGCATGATCTACTTGTATATATTTGCAATCTTTTTGAATAGCCTAAAGAAATCTAAAAATGACACAGATTCTTTCCCGGTCTAAATGGGTTAGATTAACATTGAGGATTTTCGCTGTGCAGGCATGAGAGGGATGGGAGTCAGTG
This sequence comes from Gymnoscopelus microlampas, assembly GCF_963454915.1. Taxonomy (NCBI): domain Eukaryota; kingdom Metazoa; phylum Chordata; class Actinopteri; order Myctophiformes; family Myctophidae; genus Gymnoscopelus; species Gymnoscopelus microlampas. The sequence continues at coordinate 41,395,723 of NC_139948.1, forward strand.
AAAGGGTGTGGAGACTGGAGAGAGGTGGGGTGGGGGGGTGGGGGTGTGGTGGTTAGACAGGGGATGAGTGGGCTGAAAACAGACGGTCCCCGAGTTCCACTCTCACTGCGTACATGCCTCTTGTGGTGCAAAAGTATTTCCAATTTTCACTACTTTATACTTCTACTACACTACATCTCAGAGGCAAATATTGTACTTTTTTTACTCCACTACAATATCTGAAGCAGCTTCGCCTCTTCAGCCCTATATACATACTTCGGCTATTTGAAAATAGCCGATCGCGACGCGTTGTGAGCTTGTAGATCGGCTATTTTCAAAAGATTTCTGAAAACTTGTGAAATGGGACATTCTGCATGAACCTTTACTTTTGGCATTTAATTATAATTTGATGGCGATACATTTTGTACTTTTACTCAAGTAAACTTGGAATATCAAACTTTCACTTGTAGCACAGTATTTTTTACATGGTATTGATACTTTTACTTAAGTAAAAAAAAATGTGAGTACTTCCTCCATCACTGCATAGTACCTCCCTAAGCAGCAGTGTTTCTCAACCAGCGGGCCGAGGACCCTAAAGTGGGCCACGAGCTGCTCCGGACAGCGTCACGGACGAGGAGTAGACTTCACGCTCAACGTGCCATTTGGCATCCCAGTGTGAAACTAATTGAGAGCTGCTATGCACGAGCAACTGCAGCACTTAAAAAAAAAAGGATAGGATAGTGCAGGGTTTATTTCTTTTTTTTTCTTACATTTTGGTTTAGTATTTCACATCCCGAGAGTCGTGTCAAATGGTTACACAAACCGTTTCTTTTAAAGGGTTACTCTGAGCTTGTTTTGTAGCAGCGCTAATGGAAAATGAATGGGTTCAGTTAGCCATGAGTGTCTACTGACTAGCTAGCTAGAGCTGGTAGATACTAACTTTTAGAAATTTAACCAGAAGCCTGGGATGTGCAATATCGAACCCAACCCGTCCCACGTGACGGATTTTGTGTTGTGTGACGTTTAAAAAGCAGTTATTCTCATGGAGCGACGTGGTGGTGTGACCAGGTATAAGGTAGGATTTAAGCATACAGTAATACAGGAGAGAGGAGACACTGGAACAGTTAACCAGGAACAGAAGCAGCTCCTTGTCCTAATGCCCCCAAAATGCCCCCCGCCTTTCTCTGTTTCCCGACTATTGGGACTCATACACTCACGCATGTACTGTACGTACGCACAGGCACACACACACACACACACACACACACACACACACACACACACACACACACACACACACACACACACACACACACACACACACACACACACACACACACACACACACACACAAAGACAAAGGCAAACGAGACAACACACACATGCAGTACAATGAAAAAAGCTCTTAACACAAACACGGCGCAAACAAATAAACATACCAACAAGCCGCACGCACGCACGCACGCACGCACGCACGCACACGCGCGCGCGCACACACACACACACACACACACACACACACACACACACACACACACACACACACACACACACACACACACACACACACACACACACACACACACACACACACAAAGGAAGAAACACAGAGACATTTACACAAGGGGAGAATCTGCTTCCACTCAGAGAGAATTTGATCCTGACCACCCCATGCTCTAGCCAACATTCCCTGTACAACTCACAGGCCTGCACTGTTCCCCCCCCCCCTCCCTCCCCCCCTTCTCTTCTGGAGTGTTGGCCAGGTTCCAGCGCTGCATCAATGCCACTGCAGCTATCCATGTGTCCCATGGTAGACCCTCAAACATAGAGCATAGCATAATGTACCCGGTATGGAGTGTCCCACCCTAGTGGCTCACCATGTTGCCTGTTGCAGCTGTATCCCTGTGTCCCAGCATAGACCAGTGGTTCCCAAACTTTGTTTTTGTTCAAGACCATAAAAAGAGAAATTAAGACGTTTGGCCGGGGACCCAAACTATAGTGAAAATAGCAGATCTGTCTGCAGATCTGTCTGCAGCTTGTAGATCTGCTATTTCCATTACTTTGATGACGATTTTTTCATTTTATTTATAAAATACTTTTGAAAAATCTTGTTTTTAATTGATGAACAGTTGTGAGTTTTTTGGTTTTTTTGAAATTATATATATATATTTATTTATTTTTTACAGCATGGGTCAATCTGTGTGTCAGGAGCTAATCTAGGGGGTCAACGCCTCGCAGCGCGAGGCGTTGTGAGCTTTTGGATCGGCTGTTTATCGGAGAGTTGATGTAGAGGGAAAAAAAGAGCAGACCAAGTACAGAGTACAGGTCAAGTTGACTAAATAACGAGGGTTTAAAAGGTTAACTATCTGAAAATACACATTAGCATGAATCCGACTACCTATGAAAAGGTTTAATCTGCAACACAGTTTTATACAATATGTAAGTTGGGGGGTCCCTGCTTCATCTCTCTCTCAGCCAAGGGGTCCTTGGGCTGACAATTATTATTATGGATCCCACCGCAGTTCTAGGCAAAACCCGCTGTGATTGGCCGGTAGTCGCTGTGATTGACCGTTCTCGTTTTTGCAACTATGCCTAAACCTTAACCCTAACCCTAACCTCAGTAAGACTATGCCTAAACCTAACCTTAACCTTAACGTCAGTAAGACCATGCCTGTCACGGAGCCAATCAGACACAGGTAAGGCGGGTCTATCCTATAACGTTGGTGGGATTCATAATCACGCGTCTGGCGAGACATTAGAGCCGAGTCGTTCCCATGTGACCCGCGTGATTCGACTTTCATTTCTTTCCTCTCTCTCTCTCTCTCTCTCTCTCTCTCTGTCTCTGTCTCTCACTCTTACTTGTTCCTGTCTCTCTCTTTTTCCTTGTGTGGAATAAAAGTAGTCTTTATTTGACGTAATAGGGACATACTGGTGGCTCATCTAATCACAACATCACTCATGCTGGAGTTCAGCCTGTGACCATATTGTGGAACATGTGGAACATTTTATGAATTGAATTGAATACTTTTATTAGTCAGAAATATGAACAGCACGTCATGGTACAGTTGTAGGACATTAACCCATTCAATCCGGGAACGCATCCGTGTCACTTCAGGTTTCTTTGGCTATTTTTGAAAAAACTAATCGTGAAAATGTGTGCAAATCTTTGTATATATATATACATTTTTAACTTAAATCTTTGCTTCGGGGGGTCCCTGGAACACTGGGGGGGGGGGGATACATATCATTTTGGGGGTCCTTGACATTAAAAACCACTGATATTATAGCAACATAAGTTGTTTTAAAAAAACCTGTTTGGATTTAGAAGACATTTGTAGAATCCCCAGAAGCAAAGATTTGAGTTAAAAATGATCTCTTTATATATTCAAAGATTTGCACGATAAAATGTATTTTAAAAAAGCAGATCTACAAGCTCATTGCTCTATGAGCTTGTAGATCTGTAGATTTTGAATAGCTCAAAATATAAAATAATGGCTGTAGCTAAAAATCTAAAATGACACCCGAATTGAATGGGTTAAAGACACAAAAAAAGTCCCCAGGACTTTGTTGTGTTTCCATTTCCTCTGTACCCTCTGTTGCCTGCCACCTAATTACCAAAATGCATTAACCACTTAACCCCTACATACTTAGTTGTGGTTAATGAAATCCAGTGGGTTTTCTCAATACAATACAATAAAACCACAGTATGCTTTGGGAAATGGTCAGCAGTAATGTCGAGTAAACCGTGAGTTGTGATGGGCTAAACTTGGCAGTCCAATTGACAAGATCCTTGGAAAACAAATTACATAATTATTGCAATAATTGTTCACCTCTTTGGATTGTGTCCCTGCTTTGACAACAACCGCAGAAAGTTGTATATAACTTCAAAAGTCTTCTGACGAGCTAAGCCAACTAAATCTAACCTAATTACCTTCACCAAACCACAAAGTCAGGTTAAAAACCATTGGACACCGCAGCACTCAAAATTAATCCAATTAACCACTTAATCCCTGTTTAAAAAGTTTCAAAAATAGCCAATCTTGTGGCTTAATTAAAACACATTGCATTGCGATACAAGAAATTATCATTTTGGCATTTATTTGCAATTCTTGGAAAATCTTATAATAATCACGTGCCCACATGAGGGACATCAGGGTGAAAGTTGTTAAAAGCAAAACAGACGTTGTTGTTGTTGCTATTAGAAATTCCTTCCAACATCCATGTGAGAGGAAACGTTCCAGAATGACCCAGAATGGAAGATGGTGATGTGTCCCCAACACAGAACGTCAACAAGGAAGCATGCTATCATCACCGGACAAAAACTGTCACACCCACATACACGCACATGCACGCACGCACGCACGCACGCCCACACACACACACACACACACACACACCCACCCCCACACACATACACACGCATGCACACTCACTTATGCACGCACGCACGCACACATGCACACACACACATCCAATTTTCCCTGCAAACTCCATTACCGTGGGCAACAAGGGCAGGAAGGAGTGCATGGGTTGTCACTCTCCATGACACACACACACACACACACACACACACACACACACATGCACACGCTTTCCCAGAAACCCAACCCCGTGAGTAAATATGACTGGTTTGTGTATGTGTGTGTGTCAGTGCACCGGTGGGCATTGGTTTGTGTGTATGTGTGTGAGAGTGAGACGGAGAGAGAGAGAAATTGTGCGTCTCTTGTTTTTTTTCTTTTTATCAGATTCTGGAGGTATTGTATAAGAAAGAAAAGGATTAGAGTTTGCACAACTGTGAGAACAAGACACACACACACACACACACACACACACACACACACACACACACACACACACACACACACACACACACACACACACACACACACACACACACACACACACACACACACAGAGGCAGAGTTGAGCGGAGACAGGTCGCTCCACCAGCGTTGCCATGTCTGCTTATTATAAGCAGACATGGCAACGCTGGTGGAGCGACGTTGGGCTTCTTTTTTCTGTTAAGTCGCTTGTAAATATTGGTAGTTCTGGGTTGCAGTTTTTTGGGCTTGTTTCTAAAGTGCAGTTGCTTATTTGGGCTTGTTTCCAAATATTTGTATTTGTCCCTAACCCCCTTCTGAAAATGCTTTGTGCCGGGGAGCCCCTTACCAGATTTGTGTTAGCAGATGTATACAGCAGTGTTTATCAACCTTTTTGGTGCCAAGGCACACCTGGCATAGCCAAAATATCCCAGGGCTACACTGAATGGCCGTATCGATTGACGGACAATCACCGCTATTGTTCTCAAGGGGCTGGGTTCACACTTTCTTCAAACGTCGCGGCACACCTCAGCAGTACTCGCGGCCCAAAATTGGGCCCTTTGCCAGGGTTGATAAACACTGGTATACAGCATATAGGTTTAAAGTGCTCATGTGGTCTATAACAGTCGCTTTTTTTGGGCTTGTTTTCCTACAACTGGTTGCTTATATCTCTCACAGAATCTGGCAACGCTGCGCTCTACTGCCACCATAATTATTTCCACAGTGTTTGACAGGGTGCCAGCAATTACCTGATACCAGGGCCTCCTTATCTACTCAGAGCTGCATGGAGGGGCAGGTTCACACTTGTAGCCACGGTTAGCCTAGCTCAGTGGTTCTCAAGCTTTTTTCACGTCAAGGACCCCCAAAATGATATGTATTTGGCAGCGGACCCCCCGTCTCAAAAATATTTTGTGGCAGGGATTTTTCAAAAATAGCAGATCTACAAGTTCATGAGCCTAAAATGATTGTGATGCTATTTTAACAAATGTTGCTCGGGACCCCCTGGTACCGCCCCCAAGGACCCCTGGTGGTCACCAGACCCCACTTTGAGAACCGGTGTCCCAGACAACCCAAGTGTTGGTCGTGGACCAATTGTTATGGGTCGCGAATAAATATCCTGTTTTATTTTTTACTTTCCTACAAAAAAAGTTAAAGCAGTTTTTACCTGGTGGTCAAGATTCAGTTTATCCTCTGAGCAAGCAGGCCGGCTCTATTAGCTCAATGGTAAACAACAACCAGTACATATGCGCTTGAAACTGGGTTCATTTCCGTGGGTTGAAGAGGAAAGTTACGTAGTGCAGCTTTAATTGAGAAAAAAACAAATGATGATATAATGAATTATATAATATTACATACAGTATATATAATGTCTTTTCTTTCCCCTAAAATGTTCTCACACCAAATATGTGTTTTGCGTCTCAAGCTGAAAAGGATTTAGGAAGGCGTGGCCTATAGCTCCCTTTTGCTCTCCCTCCCTGACCATGGTTGGGGCCACTCCATCCAGGCCACAAGCGATCGCTCTGCCCTGTTAGCAACTACATTAAACTGTCCTGACGTATTGGGTGCGTTCGTCCACTCTGACGCTATGAAGCTCATTTTATACAAAGGAGAAGCACGTTAGCCATAGTGTCGAGATGGCAAACAGAAATTATCCCCAAGTTACGTTAGCCAACCAGGGCTCGAAATGAACCTACAGTATATAGTATAGTATAGTCACACATTACATTTTAATACCTATTAACGCCTGTTAACATGCTTGAGAATGTTTTTAGGTGGCTTTATAGTAGGCTATGTGTGTAGGTTCTTGGAAAAGCATGACTTTAGGACGTGTTACCATTATCGATGCATTTTTGCCTCTGCACGCTTGCACAAAAGTGTGTGTATAGTATACTAGCCACACTACTGCGATCTGATTAGTTACAAAACTGTCTAACTTTCCCTGTGTGTGTGTGTGTGTGTGTGTGTGTGTGTGTGTGTGTGTGTGTGTGTGTGTGTGTGTGTGTGTGTGTGTGTGTGTGTGTGTGTGTGTGTGTGTGTGTGTGTGTGTGTGTGTGTGTGTGTGTGCACACGTGCGCGCGCTGTAGCTCTTTTAAACACTTTCCTTTCATTCTGCCCTAACATGTTTGTACTGTGATTACTGAGTGAGAGATGTGGCTGGGTGTTCACAGGTACTCTGGTACAGTTGCCAAACATGATATCCTAAAGATACTGACAGGGAAAGCCCACAGTGTATAGGCAGGTGCCATATCCCTTTGACCTGGGGGTTATAATCCCACGGTGTATTGGCAGCTATACAGTATCCCATCATCATACGACTGTCTTAACCACTTAAGCCTGATATATTTTGCCAATACGACGAATAGCAAAAGTAGTCAGTCAACCTATAAGCTTGTGAATCTGCTATTTTGTCTATTTTCGAACATTTGATTAGCACTTGGGTACGGATGCACACACAAAGAATTGCAATTTATTCTAAAATGTGCCCATTCAAGCATTCTCCATAGCATTCAACCGTTTTTTTTACAGCAGGTCACATACCTGTATGTTATCAGTCAGAGACACTGAATACACCTTGGATGTGTGCGCGTGTGTGTTTGCCTAAGTGTGTGTGTTGTATAATATTCAATGTATTCAATATTCTATATGTATGAGTGCACGTGCATGCAGTTGCACGTAAACATATTCCAGCATGCAGAGTGCACGTGCATGCAGTTGCACGTAAACATATTCCAGCATGCAGAGCTTTGTTTTGCTTCGTAATGCTACATTAATTTCCTAATCCTTTCCTAAGGGTTCAGGTTAGGAATGCAGTGAGGATTGTTAAGACCCTCATCACTACATGCTTAACCTTAACCCTTACCCTAACCTTTACCTTTACTAAAGGTAATTCTACCCAGGACCCCGCCCCCCATACACATCCCTACTTGGAAGGTTTTTTTTCCTTATCTTTCTACTCTTGTGAGGACATTATGGTTGTGTTAAATGTAGAGGAACATATTCGCGCATGCACACGTACTGTACGCACACAGACAGACAGACAGACAGACAGACAGACAGACAGACACGCATTCCCATAGCAGTGTGATATGATCTTTCTCTGGTGCTGTGTAGGAGACTGTTTGATGGAGAAGGCTTGATAGTACTATTGTTTACACAGCCAAATTCACCGCTAGCTATGGAAAAACACCACATACGATGAATGCATCTCTCTCTCTCTCTCTCTCTCTCTCTCTCTCTCTCTCTCTCTCTCTCTCTCTCTCTCTCTCTATACCAAATACATAGCATGCCCATGCTATGTATAAGCCTCAATATATCCAGGGTTATATAAAAGATCCCTGATCTGCTGTCATAAAGCTCTACACTTGTTGTTGTGGAGGAATTGGATGGCACCTGGGGGTGAAGCGATATCGTAAATCGTGCCCTCAACCAAAACCAGATAGACATGGCAAGAGCTTAACCATGACCGCACCCCCTTCCCAACCCTTAACCACATGACATACCCTATTCTGGGAATGTCATACGGTGAACAGGCAATAATTCCACAAAGATTGTAGATCTACAAGCTCACAAAGCGTCGCAATGTGACGCATTGTGAGCTTGGAGCTATTTTCGCACACGAGAGATTTGGTGCAGAGAAAGCAAGGGGCCAAGTATGGACCCCTGGGGGACCCCAGTCAAGAAAGTATGTAGGGTTTAAGTGGTTCTTCAGCTGAAGAGGTCACAGGACACTTGACTTATACGATACTCAAACCCTACTGAGTGGAACTGAACTCGACACAACTGAGTGTGTTACAGCTGAACATGATTGTGTTCTTTCATGAAATTGATAAATATCACACAGATAACAAAAGACATTTCCGCTTACCTGGTCTGTGAATCTGACCTCGACCTTTAAATCACTGTGAGTCACTCTTACAGGTTGGCAGTGATGGAAGAAGTACTCACATTTTGTCTTAAGTAAAAGTATCAAAACCCTATTATAGAAATATACTTTTACAAGTGCAAGTTCGGTATTCAAAATCTACTTGAGTAAAAGTATTGGCATCAAAATATACTTAAAGTACCAAAAGTAAAAGTGCTCATCATTATGCAGAAGGTCCCATTTCACAAGTTTTCAAATGCATCAAATATTTATAAAAATCCTTTGAAAATAGCAGATCTACAAGCTCACAACGCGTCGCAAAGATTTTTGCGACACGTTTTCAAATAGCCAAAGTAGCCTATACAGGTATATAGGATTGAAGTGGTTATATAATGTATGTTGTGTAATAATATTCAAAACCTTCAAAGTAACTAGTAACTAAAGTTTTTAAATAATTGCAGTGGCGTAAAAAGTACAATATTTGCCTCTGAGATGTAGTGGAGTAGAAGTATAAAGTATTGAAAATTGGCAATACTCCAGTAAAGTAAAAATGTAGTTACTTTCCACCACTGGTCGTATCAACTGCCAGCTGGGCGCTGAAGATGATAACATCAGAAATAGATATGATGACTGGATCATTCACAACAGATCCGGGGTCAGGTGTTCCACTATCGATGCTGCATTTTGACGTGAACGATCTGGCTTGTGCCAAACCTGCGGCTCAATTCAATTACATTTTTAGTGGCAAAATTATGGGACATAGTGTTATTGTTAATTTAAGCCTAAGAGTTATACACATGAAACCAAGTTTCCATTTGTATACTATCGTACATAGGACAAGATTATCCTACAAATATGATAATTATCACACACCCACAGGGTGGCACCGTGCTTACATCGCGTTGACTTATTTGTTCCCTGACATTTCTGACCCTGCCACTTCCTGTACATGGCCAGAGCAGCCCTCCCCCTGCGTCCTCCATTGTGTTGTGGTGAAAGGAATTTTGGGGTTGTGGTTGCTGTCCATGTTGTAACCCAACCTCTGCCGCAGGTCCTGACACCAGGGCGCAGACCTCAAGCCACCCTTTGTATCTTCAGGAGGAAGGAACAGGGACATGTGTGCATGCCTGTGTGTGTGTGTGCGTGTGCGCGTGTGTGCGCACACGCACGTGGATGTCTGTGTGTGTGTCGATCACAGCGGTGATACAAGGACAGGGTTGGCAGAGGCAAACATTATACAGAAGAGAAAGAGAGACAGACACAGAAGGAAGAAATTACCGAAACACTCTCACACTTGATTAGAATTGATTTTTGAGGCTGATCTTTTTTGACATGATACAAACCACAACTATGACTATACGGTATAAAAGGCACTCACACATTGTTTAGTCGAACATTGTGACATTTCTGTGTGTAAAACAAATTGAGAGAGTCACTGTGTGCGTGTGTGTTTGTGTGTGTGCGTGTGTGTGTGAGAGAGAGAGAGAGAGTTGTCATGGTATTAGGAATGGAAGAAAAGGCTCTTGAGACAATCCATCTGCATGTCAGCACTCAGCTCTGCGACGCCACCGGACCACCTAGAAACTCACACACACACACACACACACACACACACACACACACACACACACACACACACACACACACACACACACACACACACACACACACACACACACACACACACACACACTCTCACACAGAAACATGCACATAAACACATGCGCACACATGTGGACTAGCTAATGAACAGGTACACCATTTCAGTCTGCACAGAGATGCATACACGCGCGCGCACACACACACACACACACACACACACACACACACACACACACACACACACACACACACACACACACACACACACACACACACACACACACACACACACACACACACACACACACACACACACACACACACGCGCACACACACATACTTGCTACGTTGGGGGTGGGGGTTCCCCTTGTTTTGTTTCCCATGCAGGTGTTTGAATCCCAGGTGTTTACATTATCACAGATGGTTGAATTAAGTCCAGGACCACTTCCACAACCTCCCACTGCACTCTAATCTCAACTCTGTTGATAGAACTGAGTAGAACCTCTCTCTCTCTCTCTCTCTCTCTCTCTCTCTCTCTCTCTCTCTCTCTCTCTCTCTCACACACCACACCACACCACACCACACCACACCACACCACACACACACACACACACACACACACACACCCCGTTGATAGAACTGACTAGAAACTCCCACTCCACACACACACACACACACACACACACACACACACACACACACACACACACACACACACACACACACACACACACACACACACACACACACACACACACACACTCTCAGTCTCAGCACTGTTAATAGAACCAAGGACCCCCCCAATCCACACATACTGTACTGTACTCTCAACGCTGTTAATAGAACCTACTGTATATCTTACTCTACGCCCACATTACCCTGAAGTGACTCCTTCACTTGTGGTTTTTTACACAGTAAAATCTGGCAATGTTCATTTTACTCAAGAGTCTCTGGGTTTACTGAGCGCTTTATAGTCCCACAGCCTGTCACCTCATGACCTGACCGCTGACCACAGCAATTGGGAAGGATGAATCTCCAGGCTTGAGGCACCGAGGCTGAGCCTGATCAGCAGTTTAAAAGCCTCCAAAGTAGAGGCGACGAGAGTGGAGAAGGTGCCGGTGCTCTGTGCTCTGTGATGATGATGACGTGTCGGCTTCAAAGAAAGATCAAACGCTCGCCTCTGTAATCATCACAGCCCCGCCGGTCCACCCACGTGCACGCGACACGCGTTTGTGCACACGCGTGCGCGCACACACACATGCACACGCGCGCACACACACAGTACAGCCATTGTTTGACTGAAGGGGCCGTTCCATTTTGCATGTGCACTCGGCAGCAGACGCCGGGCCTGGACCTGTACGCATGGACGTCTTAAGAGCCAGCAGCACCTCTATAAAACTTTCAGATGTTACTGCTTCTGGTGACTAAGCGTTGTGTGAGGCGTCGTCACGTGCTAGCTTCAGCCCACAGCATGCTGTATTACTGTAACTCACAGCGGTTCATCTGATTGATTGATTGATTGATGTACTTTTTTTTATCAACACTGAAACTATGTACAAACATGTACAAACACTTGTTTTCCTGGAAATACATGGGGTCCGTCTGACAGGCAGACAGACAGAGTCCTTGTTTACTCAGCCACACTAGACAACTTCTCTCAGACTGGACACAAAACGTAACTGTTAGCTCAATCTCATTGTATTTAAGTTATTCGATATAAATTAAAAGATGTAGATTTAGCTACTACGGCCGCAAACGTCACATGCAAACTGCTAGCCTAGCCACTTAGCCGGCTCTGCTCTGCGAGACTCCCATCTGATCAGCCCAGCTGATTTTTATATTTTGATTAACTGTGCTGTCATGCTCGTTTGAAGCTCAGGGAGGGAGATATTTCAACCAATCAGATTGCTTCGTTGGAACTACCCGTTGTACAGTATAATGGACATCGACGTATTGTGTGCTTGTAGATGGGCTATTTTCGGCGAAGAGATTTGGTGTAGAGGGAAAAAGGAGGGGGCCAAGTACAGACACTTGCGGGACACCTGTCAAGTTCAACAAGTATATAGGATTTAAGTGGTTATAACAAACACAACCTGAAGAGGTCATAGGCCACTTATCCCATACTCAAGGTAGTTAATAAATCAATGCAGAGGTAATAAGCATTTGCAGGAATTGGCCTTTTTCTTTTGGAATTTGATCTTTGGAGCATTTGATTCTCTGCACCGCAAAAGAGACAAAGCAAGTGGTTTTGCATGTTGCCTTCTAATTATCCACCAATTAACTGGACAATAAAAAAGCAGCCAAAGCTTTTATAATGGACTTAAACACGACCAGGGCTCTGGAATGTGGTGCTGCTGTTTGTTTCCCCCCATTAGTGTCAGTAAAATATTTAATTAGCCGCCTTTTGCGTCCATATATCTATATTATTTAAGTACTGCTTCACTTGTGCTGCTCTCGCTCTCTCGAGTTCTGTAGTTTATGTGTCACGGGCATTTCAGCTCCTATGTGAATGCAAAGAGACATGGGTTAAACAGGAATGTCCCTTGTTAGTTCATAGATGCCAACGTAAACCTAATATATATATGTTTTTACAGAAAGACACAACTTCCACTGTTGCCAACTATAAGAGGAAAGTCATCGGTTTCAGTTTGTGAAAAGCAGCTGCATGCAGTATGCAGGGTGCTTTATTATTAGCTCTTTGACTGCCAGAAATAAAACATCATTTTTAACACGCCACTGCCAGCGATTTTTGAGTGTTTTCACTAACCTTTGAAAAATCATAGAATATTCATCTCCAGTATGATCGATCCCCCTGATCGCTTTAGCCATTTAAGACCTGGAACGCATCTGTGTCATTTTTTGATTTGAGCTAAAAAGCATTATTTTACACTTTGGCTATTCAAAAATAGCAGATCTGCAAGCTCATAGCGCGGCACAGAGTGCCGCGCTATGAGCTTGCAGATCTGCTATTTTTGAAAAATCGAGAAAATGTGTGCAAATTAATATATTTATATTCTTTTAAAGCGAACATTTTTAACTCAAATCTTTGCTTCTGGGGGTCCCTGGAACAATATATTTTGAGATGGGGGTCCATGGCCAAATACATATCATTTTGGGGGTCCTTGACATGAAAAAGTTTGAGAACCACTGATATAGAAACATATGTTTTTCAGAAAACTGTTAGGAATTAGAAAACATTAGTAAGAATCGGCTTCAGGTCTTAATGGGTCAAACAGCTTCTTAGCTTCTGTTGCTAGAGCGGATTAACTTCTTCCACACACACAGTATCTGCAATTCCTACTACTGGTAATCCTGTGAAAAGACTAAAAACATTGGCAGCAGAGAATCAAGCGTTATTACCATAAGCGTTGTTCAGTGACAGTTCTTTGGAGTGGTGCAGTGTTGTAGAGATTGTTTGTTCACTCACAGAGCTGACCTCTGGGTTGGGCCCCTTTTCTTCAAGCCAATCTGGCCCACAGGAGTGATAAATTAACTGTGTGCAATTGCATGCGCAGTAAAAAATCCTCAGCGCCAATTTAACTCGGAGAATGTACTACGAATGTAACCAAATGGACTCTCTACGGGTCCATTTGTTTCCTTTTGTACATGGTCAAATGATCACCCATGATTTATTTGATGTGTACATTTTCTTACGCTTGGGACACACACTTTTTTCGATCAGCGCTGAGGATGTCGTTCTGTGATCGCGTATTGTAGAGTACATTGATTATGTCTCATCGGTCATGTACGCCAGGGGTTTTCAACTGATTTCGACCCAGGGACCACCATCCTGACTAAAAGCAACCTGGGGACCACCACTATTGTGCGTGGCGGGTCCATCATAGACCCACCCCACACAATAGTGGTGGGGGGTTCATGCACCGCAGGGAGCTGGAGAAAATAGCTATAATATCAATATAATATCTAATAAAATACAGCGTTTTTGTTTGAATATGATGGAATATGATTAAGGATTACTGTGATTATGGTAAGCTCACATTTCATATTACACACACACAATACAGTAAGAACTCCTGTAAGTTATTAAAAGTAAAAAAAAAAAAAAGTTTTTAAAAAAAAAGTTTTTTTTTGTTTTTTTTGGGCCAGGGACCACCTGCAATAGCTCCGCGGACCACCAGTGGTCCGCGGACCACCGGTTGAAAACCCCTGATGTACGCGATCGACAAAGATTTGCGATCAATGTAATAGTTAACAACTGATTAATTAACTGCTCTGTCCCCCCCTTCCTCCTTCTCCTCCAGCGCTCAAGCGATCCTTCGAAATCGACGATGTGGACGACATCCCGTCCGCCCCGTCCCCCATCATTTCGCCCGGCTCCTCCCACCTCCTCCTCAACCACAACAACAAAGCCAATGAGACGCGAGGAGGAGGAGGGATGATGATGACGGGCGTGCCGACGTCTCCGGCCTCCTCGGCCTACGGCAACATCAACAACAACGGGAACCACAGCTCCATGGCGTACCGCTCCCGCCTGGGCCTGGGCGTCGGGCCCAGCCCGGCCCAGAGCCCCGTGCTGAAGAGCCGCACGGTGGGCAGCCTGGGCACCAGCCTGTCCTTCAACCGCGGCACCATGGGCAAGCCCACCTTCAGCAACAACGGCACCGGGTAGGTGCCTGTTCCCAATTATTATTATATTAACTCGCCTGATCCCAATTATTTGGGATCATTCATTAACACAGGACAATACAAACAAATAAGACGCAATTGCAATGAAAAATGAAAACAAGTAAAAAAAGAAAAAGAGTATATACAGTAGAATATATATATTCTCGCCTGATCCCAATTCGCCTGATCCCAATTATTTGAGATCATTCATTAAGAATCGTTTCCATTCATCTATCTTTATGATTGAACATTTTCAAAACAATTCTAAAATATCGGAAATAGCCTAGTCTATAAGCTCACAATGTGTCGCCATGCGACACGTTGTGAGCTTGTTGATCAGCTATTTCCACTATTTAAAAACAAATTCAAAGTATTCAATTATTAAATATTGCCTATTTTGGCCATAGTAGATTATTTATTTTGATCATTGGTGTGACCGGTCAATGTCAGTAATTTCTTAGCATATTGTTTTTTCTTATCGTAACCCATTTTTTCCACCCAGTGCCAATTGTCTAAGTAATCCTGGGCGCTACACTCCCTCTGCCAGCCTAGGGAGTGCCTAGAGCCGAGCTCATGCCTCCTTCAATGCATGAGAGCTAGCAAGCCGCTTCTTATCACCTGACAGGGGGGGAGTTTCCCCGGTAGGACGTAGCGAGTGGAAGGAACACGTTATTCCAACCATTTCCTTTCCCCTCCATCAGGCGCCCCGGCTGACCAGGGGGAGGCAGTGTAGAGACCAGGATTACTGCATGTTTTTGTGAGGGTACCTACCCTTTCTTTGCATATTGAAGTCATTTGTCATTTTCTACTTTGTGCAATTTTTGTTTACGAAGCCTAAAACCCAAACCCAAAAGCATTATTTTACACTTTGGCTATTCAAAAATAGCAGATATACAAGCTCATAGCGCGGCACCGAGTGCCGCGCTATGAGCTCGTAGATCAGCTATTTTTGAAAAATTGAGAAAATGTGTGCAAATTGATATATTTATATTATTTTAAAGCTAACATTTTTAACTCAAATCTTTGCTTCCGGGGGTCCCTGGAACAATGTATTTTGAGATGGGGGTCCGTGGCCAAATACATATCATTTTGGGGGTCCTTGACATGGAAAAGTTTGAGAACCACTGATATAGAAACATGTTTTTCAGAAAACTGTTTGAGAAATCTGTCCCAAACAGAAATCTAATTCAATGCAAAAAAAAGAAAACCACGATGAAATCTTTAATCGTAATCATTCAACATGACAATCTAATCTCCAGGCCTAGCGGCGGGGGAGTGACCCGGGCCGCCTCCTTCCAGAACCGCTTCAACCCCAACGGCTACTCCTCGTCCTCCTCCATGCTGTCCGGGGGGCCCGGCAGCGACAACGACAGCCTGCACAGCTCCTCCTCCAGCCTGGAGTACTCCTCCTCCTCCGGCACCATGCAGCCCCCACTGACCAAGATGGGCTCCTTCCCCAGCAGCCCCCCGCCGCCCTCGGGGGAGTACCACCCCCACCAGTACCAGCAGCAGCAGCAGCACCTCCTGCTGGCCCAGCAGCGTGCCAGGGAGATGCAGCCACAGGGAGGAGGAGGAGGAGGAGTGGTCCTGGGAGGAGGCAACCACGTCCTGAAGAAGTTCTCCTCCCACGGGAGCGTCTTCCACTCGGAGCTGGACGACGGGCCGGGCTTGGTGCTGGGCGGCGGCGGCGGCGGAGGAGGCGGCCACGGCTCCATGCCCAGCCTGGACCTACAGAGTGGAGAAGGAGGAGGAGGAGGAGGCGTGCGGAGAGCCTCGGGAGCCATGTCGCCGGGGTTGAGGTACGGCAGCGCCGCCTGGAACGGCCGCTCACACAGCACTGCCGCCGCCACCACGGGGAAAGAGTCCTACTACAACTCCAACAGCCAGAACCACGTCCAGCCCCCGTCCCCCCACACCCCCCACACACCCCAGACCCCCCAGAAGGCCAAAGAGACCCCGCGTCTCCACAAGTTTCCCCTGGATCTGGACAGCCTGGTGGGCAGTCCCGCCGGCGCCAACAAGCCCCAATCGGGGGCCCCGAGCCCGACCCCGCCCAGGCCCCCGCCGCGGAGCCACTACCCGGCCGGCCCCCCCTCCGCCTCGGCCAGCCCCTCCGCCTCCCTCAGCAGCCTGGACAGCGCCTCCGACACCACCCCGCCCCTCTCTCTGCACCACCCCCTCTCCCCTCTGTCCTCCCCCTTCCCCCCCCCACCCGCCTCGCCCCCGGGCTCCACGCCCGTCCCCGAGGTGAGCTGCTCCCCCGTGCCTCTGTCCCCGGCCCAGAGCCCCCAGCTGGAGCAGCTGTGTGGGCCCCAGGCGGTCGCGGTGGCCCCCGGCGGCGGCCCTAAGCCCGCCATGCGGCCCGCGGAGGACGGCCAGGGCGAGGCCAGGGAGAGCGTGGGCTCCATCCTGCAGAGGATCGCGTCCTTCTCTCGGCCCATCGTCGTCGCAGACGCCGGGGCCTCTCCGGCCGCGGTGGCCCCTCCCCCCAGGGCCCCTCCGGCCGCGGTGGCCCCACCCCCCAGGGCCTCTCCTGCCGCAGTGGCCCCTCCCCCCAGGGCCCCTCCGGCTGCGGTGGCCGCGGTGGCCCCTCCCCCCAGGGCCCTCAGTAACGGGGTGAAGAGGAACGCCGGCCCCGCGCTGCAGCGGCAAGAGTGTGTTGCGCCCGCCGAGACAGCCCCGCCCCCCGCGCCCGAGCAGAGACTGGGGAAGAAGATGCACGAAGGTATGTGTGTGTGTGTGTGTGTGTTTGTGTGTGTGTCTAGACACCCGTGTGTGTTTCTTTTATTTGAGGTGAATTTCATCTGCTATGTAAATACTACTTGTACCAGCATTGTCTCTCCCGGGCACATGGCGTGGTGCGTATCGGCGTGCAAGTTGTGCATGTGTGTGCACACACGTGCATGTTGTGCAAACACACACATGCTCAAGACAAGAGACAGAGGAAACCGGCAGCAAGAACACTTAGTGAGAACACCATGGTGAGAGATGGGAGTGAAGACAATGTTAAAAGAGCAGACCTGTGCAAGAGAGAGAAAGAAGAGACAGACAGAC
Organism: Gymnoscopelus microlampas; assembly: GCF_963454915.1. NCBI lineage: Eukaryota > Metazoa > Chordata > Actinopteri > Myctophiformes > Myctophidae > Gymnoscopelus > Gymnoscopelus microlampas. The sequence goes on from NC_139948.1 coordinate 41,413,666, forward strand.
AGACAGACAGACAGTAAAGCAGAGAGAGAGAGAGAGAGAGAGAGAGACAGAGTGGGAGGAGGTGGAGGAGTGTAGAGAGGTGCACAGATTCCTGGCATATCAGCCAATAGCCTGAAGTAAACACTGATAACACCTTAAGTGGGGGATGGATGGAAGGAGAGGCAGCGGCTTTCAACACTGATGGGTAATGTGATCCCCCCTGTGTGCGCCTGTGTGTGTGTGTGTGTGTGTGTGTGTGTGTGTGTGTGTGTGTGTGTGTGTGTGTGTGTGTGTGTGTGTGTGTGTGTGTGTGTGTGTGTGTGTGTGTGTGTGTGTGTGTGTGTGTGTGTGTGTGTGTGTGTGTGTGTGTGTGCGTGCGTGCGTGCGTGCGTGCGTGCGTGCGTGCGTGCGTGCGTGCGTGCGTGTGAGAGCGCACACTGTAAACTAAAGCCTCAACCTGGCATTGCAACACTTGGTCTCTGCTTTTACAACTGGTCACACACACGCGCGCGCACACATGCACACACTAGGGTGTGCCCCCGATACAACTACAAGTAGCATTTTCAGAAACACACGGACGGTGCCAGGATTGGTCATAGATAATGATAAATTATGTACAGTATATTATGCTCAGTGTCATCAGCTACAACCCACTGAATCACTTCATGTGTCAATGGGGGAGACTCTGCCTCTGTACACGGTTCTGATAGCACAGGCATACGGTCTAAACCCATTACTCTTTGACCCAAATGTTTTTTCGAGAGTCTGCTGTTATTTCCTGCAGTGTTAACCTTTGTTCCCGAGTCACAGGGGGTGGATGTGGGGGGATTCGGGTTTGGGGGGGTTTATTTTCCTAAATTCAGTGCATTTAGTATTGTAAATGTTTGTAAAGTAACATGAACACAGTGCTGGACTTGGTGTACATGTTAGATACACAACTACAGTATTCTTAAAACAATTAAACAGACATAAAACACATACGCAAGGACTTAAATACTTAAGCTAAGCCTTTCTTTGTTGCATATAGGCTGTGCACATTGTATGTAGCTTATTGATATACAGCCCATGTAAGTAAACATTCTGGCTAGGACTTCAAAGATGTAACTTGACATGTTTCAGTACATGTGAAGACCAGTATGGGAATATGCTGGAATTGTTCTCCGCATTTCTTTTGAGATTTTTGGGGGAATCTTCCGCCTTTATTGATGGGTGCAGTGGAGAGAGACAGGAAACAGGGAGAGAGTCCAGGAGGGACATGCGGAGAATCCGCCGCCGGGCTCAGGAATCGAACCCGGGACACGCTGGTGTGCCCCTTAACCACTTGGCCATCAGCACCCCGTCTGTCTGTCTGTCTGTCTGTCTGTCTGTCGTTCTATCGGTCTATCAATCTATCTGTTTATCAGTCAGTTTCTCTATCTGTTCCTACCACTGTGCCCAGTTCCATAGAAAATTCCAGTAAACCTTCAAAAACAAGCTGGGTATGGAAAGTACAAATCACTCTGATACCACTGGAAAACACATGTGTGTGTGGTGTGTGTGTGTGTGCGTGTGCGTGTACGTGTGTGTGTGTGTGTGCGCGTGCGCGTGCGCGCGTGTGCGTGCGTGCGTGCGTGCGTGCGTGCGTGCGTGCGTGCGTGTGTGCGTGTGCGTGCCAGTGTTATTGGCAAACTCTTTATGAAATGTTATTTTCTCATTTCCAAGTGGCTTTTTTTGTGTGTGTGTGTGATTCTTTCCTGTTTGACGAGGATGAGGGCTCAGAGGCATGCCATGCAGCTGTGCCTGGGCGCTATGATGACATCATGTACAGGGGCTTCAGGGGGGAGTGGAGAAGGGGGAGAGAAAGACTGACTGACAGATAGAAAGATAGATAGTGAGAGACAGAAAGATAAAGAGAGAGAGAGAGAGAGAGAGAGAGGTGAAGCTAGGTAGATTTCATCTGTACAATGAGAAGTTGTTGATGGCAGATGGTCGCTAATGATGAGCCATACTGTGTGTGTGTGCATGCGTACGTGCGTGCGTGTGCGGGCGCGCACGCACGTGTGTGTGTGTGTGTGTGCGTGTGTGTTTTAGACGTGGCCCAGCTGCAGTGCAAACAGATGCTCCATGCTTGCCCTCACAACACTACTCAGCGCTGCACAAACACCCAGATATCCTGTCACATTATAAACACTGTTCTCTTCTCTCTCTCTCTCTCCTTCCATCGCTCTCTCCCTCTCCCTCCCTCTGTCTTATCACTCTTTCCAGGCGAGTACATTATGAGATTTATTGGCCATATTGTATATAATCCTGAGTTTATAAACTGTCTCTGGGAATCTACACATGAAGCCAAATGGACCTCGATCTGGACACATGGTGTGTGTGTGTGTGTGTGTGTGTGTGTGTGTGTGTGTGTGTGAGTGTGAGTGTGAGTGTGCGTGTGTGCGTGCGTGCGTGTGTGTGTGTGCGCGCATATGTGCATTTCAGTAATGGGTTCCTAAAAAGATTTTAAGTTCACTCCTACCGAGTGAGCTTGTAGATCAGCTATTTTCACTACTTTTTTTGTGTGACACTCTTATATGATGAAGCAGGGCATTAATCCACAGAAAAAATATAAAAAGTTGAAATATGGAGATACAAGGTCTCTGCTCGACAGTGATGATATACAGGCTAGTTAGGAATATAAAACACTACGACAAGACCCCCCACCCCAACACACACACACACACACACACACACACACACACACACACACACACACACACACACACACACACACACACACACACACACACACACACGTCGTCTATGTGTTTTCTGTCAAGACAGGTAATTGATGAGTGGCTAATGACAATACCGTTTTCAGCGGGGTCAAGGTTGCGGAAGTGGAGCGAGATAGCGAGCGTTCTTAATGACCGTTTCAACGTCAAGTTGTTTTCAATTGCTCAGTGTGACTCACAGGTGCACACAGTGAAATCCTGAGTGCTAGTCCTATTTCACACTCATAGGGTTGTAGTACCACTCAAGATTTTACTGGTGTGCAGCTATACGTTGACCTCCCTTCGCTTAAGCTTAAGCTTAAACTCACAGTCGAGTTTCATTCAAACACGCACTCGCAAACACACACGCGCACACACACACACACACACACACACACACACACACACACACACACACACACACACACACACACACACACACACACACACACACACACACACACACACACACACACACACACACACACACACACACAAAACAAATCCTTGTGTTTAATGGCTTGTTTGACATTTCTTCTGTGTGTGTGTGTGTGTGTGTGTGTGTGTGTGTGTCTGTGAGGTATTTTTAGTGTAGCTAGGTTCTGGGGCCTCTCTCCGCGAGGGCCCTGCTTCCCCTGATAACAAAGAAAGACCACAGGTCAACTTCTGTCACTTTGGCACAGCAGTGTTTATTATTGTAATTAGTCAGTGCTAAATAGTGCTTTACAATTCAATCTGGCAAATAATAAAATAAGTAAGTAAGTAGGTCAGAGTGGCTTATTATTATTGTCCGGGTGCCCGGGATCGAACCCAGGAACCTTGCCGTTCCAAAGACGGGTGCTCTACCGACTGACCTACCTAGAATAAAAGCAAAAGGACACATGAAGATAGGATTATGCCTTTTACATGACTGTTTTATATCGGGCTGGGAGATAGGGACAAAATCAAATATCACATTATTATAAAATAGGGCTTAAAATGATTAGAACCAGGAAAAGCCATATCGCATTATTATGATATCTGTCTATGATATCTAGTCTTATTAAGTTTTACATTTATTCAAAAACATCATTATATAACAGTATGAATTATGATGTCTCTTACAGATCCAAGAGGACCGCTCTCTAAGATAACATTAAAAAACTACCAATAAACAAATCATCAATCATCAAAACACATCAAACAGTAAAAGTTTCTGGTAAAGCTCTTCAGAGGAAGAAGAACATCTGGTGCCTCTTTGTGTGACTCACAGGTTGGGTGAGTCACACACTCCCAGCCCTAGATCGATGTGATGCACTGATTGGGCAACACTTTTTGTTCCTCCATTCATCCATCCATTCATCCATCCATTCATCCATCCATCCATCCATCCATCCATTCATCCATCCATTCATCATCCACCCATTCATCCATCCACCCATCTGTCCGTCCATAATTAGTTCTGTCACTATTATTACCGTACATAATAGTAATTCGCAGTTATTTGAGATAATCGCAAATATTGTTGCATAATCGTCATAATCGTTTCCATGTTGAAAACAGTTTGATTGTTTGAAAGTATAACATTATCAGATATGTCAGTAATTTCTTTGTATACCGTTTTATAAGTTATTTGTCATATCTGGCCTTACAGTTTTTGATTACGAAGCCTAAAAAGGTCAAACAGATTTTTTTTGTATTCTTATGTTCCAATGTTCAATGCCAAAAACACAATTAAATAGTTAATCGTAATCATTTGTTTGACAATTAATCATCATTAATCAATGTTGTAATCATGAAAGCCCTATCCATAATCCGTAATTTGCTCATCAAGTCACTCAGTCACTCACTCAGTTAGTTCTCCATTGAAAGCAGCCATTAGTGTGATGATTCTCCAGGCAGGGCAGGAGTTGCTATAAGTGTTTAATCCATTCAATCCGGGAAGGCATACTGTGTCATTTTAGCTTCTTTTTTTTGCTATATCCATTATTTTATACTTTGGGCTATTCAAAAATAGCAGATCTACAAGCTCATAGCTTCGAGCTACAAGCTTGTAGATCTGTTATTGTTTTTGTTGAAAAATCGTAAAATTAAAAAATGTGCAAATCTTTGAATATGTCTTTTAACTCAAATCTTTGCATCTTGGGATTCTATAAATGCAGGTTGTAGAATTCCAACAAAAAAAGCTGTTTTAAAAAAATAAACACTTATGTTGCTAAAAAATCTGTGGTTCTCAAACAATAATGTCAAGGACCACCCTAAATTATTTGTCCGCGGATCCCCCATCTCAATAATTTGTTCCAGGCACCCCCTCAGAAGCAAAGATTGGCACACATTTTCACAATCTTTTCCCCCCAAAAATAGCAGATCTACAAGCTCATAGAACGGCACTCGGTGCCGCGCTATGAGCTTGTAGATCTACTATTTTTGAATAGCCAAAATAAATCTTTGAAATGACACAGATGCGTTCCCGGTCTTAATGGATTATGTGTGAACATCAATCTTCTGATCACATGTATATACGTGACCTGCTTCAGCAGCACAGTCCCTCTCCTGTGAGCTAAACGAGGACACGTGTCCCTTTTGCTCCGCATACGTTTCACTATAAGTCACCAGCTGTTGGCAAATCCTATGATATACAGACTTGTCACTTATTAGAGTATGTGATCTATGACATATTATGCTTCAAATGCACTGACACGCAGTTTCATGTGCCTACATCCACATGCTATTTACATATGTCTACACTTTCGTCATCGTATTTCAAGCGTATACTCACTGGAACCGATTTTATTCCATGAAGAGCCGTTAAAAACATCCGTTTTAAGTTAGGCTTCATGTCGTCTCTGTCGGGTGGAGACCTTGTATGTCCAAAACTGTTACTTTTCAGGATTCGAAAAAAATGAATAACAGTATAAAAGTAGCAGATCTACAAGTTCGAAACGCGTCGCTTTCGAGCTTGCGGATCTGCTACTTTTGGTGCTTTTCGTGTGGCGCTGTCGTGCGATCAAGTGGGCCGTTAATTTACGAACAAGAGAAATATGACATAGTCATATTATAGAGTACAGAAGTCCTGACGTCACTCGTTCATCCCCTGATTCGTAAAGTAATTTCTCTATGGAGAATAACATTGGGTCATCTTAGAATCGTCTCATTTTGTCGAATTGTGGTCCAAAAATAAACAAACTGTCTCGGCGATATTGTCAGGGAGGAGGCTCTGTATCGTTTATGATAGTCAGTCACTCATATTTGATACAGTCTGTTATTGGCGAACATTTAACTAATTCGGCGGAAGTAACATTAGCGTTTTCTCACCGTCAGTTGATGCTTCATATCCATAAGAGTCAAAGCGCCGGGGTCACTTGTTTATTTTTGGAACGCAGTTCTTATTTGATGCGATATTAAACGCGTCTATGGGAATTCAGATCCCATATTCCAGTGATCCTGGACTGCACCAACACAGAGTAAATAAGGTGGTGGAATGGAGTGATAACAACGCTCTTATCATTAACACAAAAAAGACAGAAGAGATTGTTTTTGGTGCCCCACTAGAGATACACAGATCCCCTATTACTATTCATAGTGAACAGATCAACCAGGTATGTTCGTATACATACCTAGGAGTAGTAATAGACCACCTTTTGTCATGGAAAGACCAGATTGAATCAGTGGGTAAGAAGACAAAACAAAGAGTCTATTTCCTTCGCCGTCTGAGATCTTTTGGTGCTAGTAGACAGATTCTTCTTTTGTTTTTCACTTCTGTTATTATGAGTGTCCTGCAGTACTGTAGTACCACCTGGTATGGATGTCTGTCTGTAGCTTTAAAGTCACAACTGCTGCAACAAGTGAACATTTGTTCAAAGATTGTTGAACAACCACTTCAGAGGCTCTATACATCTACGTATGATAACAGTATGATAAGGTTGGCAAGGAATATCACTTCAAACACTAGCCATGCTTTGTATGGAGAATATAGGTTGCTGCCTTCAGGAAGGAGATACAGTGTTCCTACATACAATAAGGTCAAACTGAAGAGGTCCTTTGTCCATCAGACGACATTGAGGCTTAATCAGGAGTTATAAGCCAGGGGTAGGCTGAGTGGTGGACATTGCTCTTGTCTTTGCATGTCTTTATGTATGTATTTGTATTTTGTTGTTTTCTTGTGCCATGTCAAATGTGTGTACTGTTATATGTTGCATACATGGCTGTTTCTGGGTAGCAAGACAAATTTCAGTGCAAACTGACAATAAAGTATTATCGTATCGTATTCTGAGAGGACATTGAGCCCTCATTGGCTAAATGACCGGCCAATGAGGAAAAGGTCACGCAAAAGGACCAGCCAATGGGGAAAAAGTGACCACTAGCGAGTGTAGATATTATAGACCAGGTTTGGCAACCTGGTAAAACAACAAAAAGTTGAAATATGGAGATAAGAGGTTTCTGCCCCGACAGCGGCAATGTTCTCAAACGTTTATACAACTGATGTAAGACCACATGACAGACATTCCAGTCAGACTTATTCATTGACGGCTGTCGTTTTATAAAACTCTGTATATTTGATGTTTTGAATTATAGGACATGTGTAATCACACAGTCGGTAAATCTCAGCTGGTTTTACAACATGGACCTGAATGCTGCGTTTGGCCACCAAGTTAGGAACAGAAATAGGAAGGAGGGAAAAAAACACCATGTTCTCCTGCTAGGGCTGGGCGATATGGACAACATCAGATACCACAATGTTTTTGACCAAATGCCTTGATATACTGTGGAAAAAATGCGAAAATAGCCAATCTACAAGCTTACATTATGTCATGAATCATGATGTTGTAGATCGGCCTTTTAAGCTATTTTTGAAAAGAAAAGTATCAAAGTATTAAACAGGGCTTAAGTGATTAAAACCAGGAAAACCAGGAGGACAACACTAATGCCCATTATAACAATTTCCAAGATCTAGTGTCATATATAAAGATATCAAAATAATATATTCCTCAGGCCTGCCACATTCTGTTATTAAAGTTGTCTTTTTTTCTGTGACCGTTTCAGAATGTCTTACAACCTGTCTTTGGGTCTCTGCCCGGTGGTTTAGAAAACATGGAGGGGGGTCCCTGGAACAAAATATTTTGAGATGGGGGGGGGGGGGGGGGGGGTACGCGGCCAAATTCATTTTGGGTGGTCGTTGACATGAAAAAGTTTGAGAACCACTGATATAGCAACATCAGTTTAAAAAAAAAACTGTTAGGATTTTGATGGCATTTTTAAAATCTCAGGTCTTAAAAGGTTGAAGTTGTCCTTTTGTCTGTGACCATTTCAGATGTACGTATACTGCAACCTGCGTTTGGGTCTCTGCCCGCTGGTTTAGAAACACCACACACTCACACACACACGAGAGACTGGCGCTCAGAACTGGCGAGCGTCGCAGACGCCTTAAGTGTGCATTAAGGGCCAATTAAAAAGCACATTTCGTTTACCACGTTGGGATTTTGGCTCGCTGCGACGCTCACAAAACCTCCCAAACTCACATTAAGATCCAAAACCACAAGGGAAAGACTTTTTTTGAAGTGGCGTGCTAATTCAAAACAGAGCTTTTCTCCGATCTCTTCAATCATTCAATCATTTTTTTCTTTGTTTACGACCCTTCAAACTCGTAGTGGCTTTTTTTCGAGACAAACTAGCAGCGGCTTCGTGTTTAGAGACCTCGGTGGGAGTTTTTTCTCTCTCTCACAGCCTTTTCTCCCAATCTCATCAGCCTAATCATGGGGAATTAGCTGAATTCCTCTGGGGAATATTTGTGTGTGCGTTTGCGTGTGTGTGTGTGTGTGTGTGTGTGTATGTGTGTGTGTGTGTGTGTGTGTGTGTGTGTGTGTGTGTGTGTGTGTGTGTGTGTGTGTGTGTGTGTGTGTGTGTGTGTGTGTGTGTGTGTGTGTGCCATGAAAGTGACTGTAGTCATAACCCCCATTATAAATTGACATCTTAATTCTATCTTCCACTTACGCAGGCTCATATGACAGAGAGAGAGAAGGGTGGAGAGACTGAGAGAGAGAGAGCGCGAGGGGGGGAATACAGAGATGAGAGAGAGAGAAAGGGTGGGAGAGAGAGACACACAGAGAGAGGGGGCATAGAGCCAAGAGGGAGGGAGGAGAGAGTGACAGAAAAGACTGCATTAAAGAGACTGAGAGACAGACTGTGTGTGTGTGTTTGTGTGTGGGGGGGGGGGGTGGGGGGGTGTTTGTGTGCGTGCGTGTGTGTGTATGCGCGCGCTTGTGTGTGTAAGATGTTTTTTGGACGTCTGACAACTGGGTTTTATGAGTTTTCTGACATTGCAGCGCTTTGGGCACAAGATGAAGTTATTAAGTCGAGATGCACGCCACGCAGACACGACAAACATCAAACAACACAAATAACGTCATGCAAAACATGTCTCATTTCTGATCCTAGACACAGCTTTAGCGGCTCACTCTTTAACGCCACGTGACAACGACTCTCTGTGTTTGATAGTAAAACATTGGCATCAAAAAAGTACTTATTATGCAGAATGTCCCATTTCACAATTTCAACATGTATACAAATCTTTTGAAAATAGCAGATCTACGAGCTAGATCGGCTATTTTCAAATGGCCGAAATGTATATAAGGCTGAAGTGGTTCATGCATGTTTTGTAATAATAATCTAAATCTGCAAAGTAACTAGTAAATTAAAGTTGTCAAATAATTGTAGTGGAGTAAAAGTACAATATTTGCCTCTGAGATGTAGTGGAGTAGAAGTAAAAGTATTGAAACTGGGAAATACTCCAGTAACGTAAAAAAAATCCTCAAAGGTTTACGTAAGTACGGTACTTGAGTAAATGTACTTTGTTACTGTTTCACTGTCACAAAAGTGATGTTCCACAACGAGTTAGCGTCGTCAGAGGTCATCTGGTTCTGTCACGTGACTCAGCACCTCCTGGCCCTTCAGGTTCCGGCGGCGGCCAACCGTTTATCTGTCAATTTCACTGGCTGTCTATCTGTGCCACCGTTTAGAATGGGAAGGGGGTAATGTGGCGCCTCTGCCACACACACACACACACACACACACACACACACACACACACACACACACACACACACACACACACACACACACACACACACACACACACACACACACACACACACACACACACAAACATCACCACCGTGGGGAATTATGTAGAAGAAATGCAATTACTTGCACTTCAGGAATATCCCCCTGATGTGCACACACACACACACACACACACACACACACACACACACACACACACACACACACACACACACACACACACACACACACACACACACACACACACACACACACACACACACACACACACACACACAGCATCATCGTAGTAGAGATTGTAAATAACAGACTAATGTGTGTGGTAATGTATGTTCAGAGTCAAATGACTGTTTTGCTGTGTTGCATCCCCTCCTCCTTCTCCTCCTCCTCCTCCTCTTCTCCTCTCCGTTTTACTTCAAAGCTGCAGCTTGGCTTCCCATGAAAAAACATGAAAACAAAAAAAAAGTGTCCCCTGGGGGCCTCCTTTTCCTCTCTTTTTCTCCCTTCCTCCTCCTCCACCTCTCACAGAGAGAGAGAGAGAGAGAGAGAGAGTCATAGGTCAGAAGAAAGCAGACGGAGTGAGCGAGATAGAGGACGAGATTGAGAATGAATGAAAGGGGGAAAAGAAAGAAGGCAAACAAGAATGACGTAACAAAAAGAAAATGAAAAGAAGACTGTGAAAAGTGTCGAAAAAGATCATGTGACAAAAGCCAGCGTATCTGATGTGTTTTCATGTTATTGGCTGTTTCATTAAATCCCAACCAGCCACTCAGTCTGTGTTGCATCACAATAGACTTGACTCTTGTCCCTGCTTATGTCACCATGTTGTCACCACACCCCAAACCCCCCCAGCCAGGGGGGCCCCGGGGCCCCTGGCTATGTCTCCTCTCTCTCAGATAAAGTCTGCTGCTTACCTCTTATTTTCTTTGGCTACTCTTTCCTGTTTTCGTCGTTGTTTTCTTTTTTTTTGCACTACGACTCGCCAGTCTCTTCATCTCCCCTCTGTCTCCACCTCCCTCCCTCTCTCTCTCTCTCTCTCTCTCTCTCTCTCTCTCTCTCTCTCTCTCTCTCTCTCTCTCTCTCTCTCTCTCTCTCTCTCTCTCGGTGAGAAACAACGATGTGTGTTTGTTTCACACATTTCCAACTGTTGTGGTTCTTCTTTCTTTCTCCCCCCCCCCCCTCTCCGTTTAACTCTCTCTCTCCCTAACTCTCTCTTTTCCTCTTAACTCTCTCTGGCTAATCATGCCAAGGCTTGTCTGGACTAGGAGTACACCCCCCCCCCCCCCCCCCCCCCCTTCACTTGTCTTATATGGCACACTTTATTCTAGCTTTAATGACAGTGATTTAGGGAATAAATTCCTCCCCAGCAGATGTCTGCAGCCCACCCTTCCCCAGCCCCCCCCCCATCCCTCCCCCCCTCTCTCATCATACCCCCTCTGGCTCAGCCTGGGACGGGCAAACGTGGGGGGACGGGGACGGGGGGGTAGAGTTAGGACATGAGAAAGAGAGACGGAGGCAGACAGTAGTGAGATTTTAGAATGCAATTTTAGAATTGACCGCAAAGTCAACAGAAGAGAGCTCAGTGCTCGTATGGCTGTGTTTACTGTGTTTCCTCATGGAGTACGGTGTGAGAGGAGGGACAATATTTGTGGCTATTTCGCCTTCATTCCCATCATTTTTGTCACTCGCCAACGCAGATATTGGTGACCTTTAACCCATGTGTTGCACTATGAAGTCGCAATAATTGTTTTCATAATCGTCATGATCATTTCCATGTTGAAAGATGTTGATATCATTTTTTAAGTATAAACGTATTATTTTAAGTTATTTGTCATCTCTGCCCTGTGCACCTTTTGTTTACAAAGCCTAAAAGCAAAATAGAACTGTCATTTTTATTATTATTTCAACGACGAGAAACAATTATCGCAATTATCTGAGCGACTGTTAATCATCAAGTAAAATGTCATAATGACAGCCCTGCCTATTGCCATCATTGTTGCCGCTCACCTAACGCAGATATTGATGACCTATTACCTATTTGTTGCACTTTAAAGTCACCACAAATAATGCTTTTTTTAAAATTAAATGCCATGACAGTGAGTGAGTGAGTGAGTGAGTAAGTGACTGGGTGAGTGAGTGACTGAGCGAGCGAGTGAGCGAGTCAGCATTTTTGTTCAATAGATCAATAGTGAAGGGTCAATCCAACTAATTTGGAAACAGGGCAGGCTCAATAAGCCCTAAAAATCTAACTGGCTTGTGCTAAGACTTAAGAGATAGTGTAATCTGTAGAGCGTGTAATTAGCTTTCCTGGTACGGGACACAATTTCTCCTGCGTTTTCCCGTCACTGTCTCTGTCGGGATAAGACGACACCGGCACGGGGTAAATGAATTAATAAAGCAATATAAACCAATGAAAACAACAGGATTAAAGCAACCGGCCAATAGCAGCCGTCCTGAAGAGAACCTCCCCCCCTAAAAGCCAGGGGTTTGTCTCATGTGTTTGTTTGTCCTTTACTTCCCAGTGGCTGAGATTAGATGCCCCCCTCCTCACCATTTCCTGTGCGCTTGTTAGGTTGCAGGGCCCTGAAAATGTGTTTCCTGTCCCAGATAAGATTAACCACACCCACAGTGTTGAGGTTGCCTTATCATGTGGACCACTAGCCTAGTATGAACCACACGCATATATGCACGCAAGCACGCACGCACACACACACACACACACACACACACACGCACACGCACACACGCACACACGCACGCACACACACACACACCAAATTCAAAGAGCTCCTCAAAGATGCCAGGTTTAGAGCTTTTCTCATGTATTATTTATTGGCGGTCCAGAACGATACTTGTAATGCTACGTCAATCTTTCATTAGGGCTGACACGATAACAAATTTAAGTTGACGATTAATTGTCACTCAAATAATTGCAATTAACAATTTAATAGGCTCTATGCACAGCAGCCATATTGGAAAGAAATTGGGCCTCTTCTTACTTCCTTCACAGGTGTTACCAATGATACTAATGAAGGCTCTGTTCCATTCTGGTCAGGGTGCTGATATCGTGCATGTTGGCTCACTAGAAACACTTTTTGGTTCCAAAATGGCCCCTTATGGTGGGTGTGTAACTCTGAGAGTTATGGGGGTCCTTGAAAATAAGACAACCACTATGCCACACTAAATGGAACAGAGCCTAATTAGTATCTTTGGTAACACCTGTGAAGGAAGTAAGGAAGGGGCCCAATTCATTCCCAATATGGCTGCTGTGCATAGAGCCTATTGTGTGTTTGGCATACATTTGTGTTTGCCTTTTAGGCTTCATAATAAAAAATTGCACGGGGCAGATATGACAAATAACTTAAATATACAAAGAAATGACTGACATATTTAATCATTTTATACATGTAAATTATTTTATATATATTTGAAAATGTGTGAACATTGTTCAACATGGAGACGATTATGACAATTATGCAAAAAAAAAAATTGCGATTATCTCAAATAATTGCCATTAGACGATTATGTAATAATTGTGACAGGCCTTATCTTTCATTGACAGCACTTACACCTCCTAAGCCTCTCTAATCATAACTCCAACTAGCCTTCAATGCACGGCAAACTTTAACCCTTACACCAACTAACCGCCTTCAAAGAGTCACAGCTAGTCTTTAAAATGTCTCCTTTGAAGAGTGATAATCTCCCAAAAATGTCCTCACTTCCCAAGGAGAAAAAAAAAACCCCACAGAGGAGTTCTTCTTCTTATGTCTAGACGGTGCTCTCCCCGCACGTTGAAACGCACGTGAACGACACAAAACGGCTCTCGTGCTGGGTCCGAAATGCGGCGGTGTTCTAGGAAGGAGGGCTATACCTTTTAAAACAGAGTAACAGACCCCCTTCTTCTGATGTGCCGCCGCTGTTGTTTGGTTTTACGACGGCGGTGGAGTGACTGAACTACTCCTTCACTCCGCTGACTTCTTCACCTGCGAGCCTCTCCTCTGTTTCTCATGCACATGTCACATTAGTCCCCGGTCAGTCGCCGCCTCTTAACAACGAAGTTCCATGTTGTCGTCATCACCCCACTCCCCACAACCCCTCTTTTCTGTCTTCTGTTTGTCTTAGTCCATCACTGCAAGACTCTCTCATTATATTTTTTAAAATAAACAGAAAACACTTTGGCTCTTTGAGTTAATAATAACAGGCACTTTTACACACATGTACCTGCTTACCTACTCAGAGCTTAAGTGCTTAGCCTAGACCATTGGTTCTCAAAGTGGGGTCCGGGGACCCCCAGGGGTACTTGAGGCGGTTCCAGGGGGCCCCCAGCTAAATGATGGATAGGAACAAAATGGACCCTTATGGTTCTGTAACTCTGAGAGTGTACAAATGGAACGAAATGGACCCTCACGGGTCCATTTGGTTCCATTTGTACACTCTCAGAGTTAAATGAACATTGATTTTATAATATAAATTCGGGTCCCAGAGGTATAAATGCCATTAAATGGGGGTCCGTAGCCTAAAACATGTCAAACTGGCGGTCCTTGACATTAAAATGGTTGAGAATCACTGCTAGAGAGCCGTATAAACCTTCTCTTATTGGGGTCCCTGGCTTATCTTTTCAAATGGGGGTCCGCGGGGTAATAAGTGTCAATTTGGGGGTCCTTGACATGAAAAAGTTTGAGAACCACTGGCCTAGACGAGGTACCTTTTAAGACTCTTTTTTTGTGGCAGTTTTTAAGTCAGCATTTTCCGATTATCAGGGTTTTAGTAATTGGGTTTGCCTGCTGGGCTTAATAAGAGACTATTTGATCTGTAAGTGCCGTGGTATCATCCCTGTGTCTCTGATGGGCCCACGCACCACCCACATGCCTGACTGTCTGTCTGTCTCCCCGTTTGTCTGTGAATGATTCCGTCAGTGTCAGTGCCAACACAGTCAGTGTTGGCTGATTTAGCGAGAGAAATAAGCACGTGTGTGTGTGCGTGTGTGTGTGCGTGTGTGTGTGCGTGTGTGTGTGCGCGTGTGTGTGCGCGCGTGTGTGTGTGTGTGTGTGTGTGTGTGTGTGTGTGTGTGTGTGTGTGTGTGTGTGTGTGTGTGTGTGTGTGTGTGTGTGTGTGTGTGTGTGTGTGTGTGTGTGTGTGTGTGTGTGTGTGTGTGTGTGTGTGTGTGTGTGTTCCTGTTTGTGTTTATTATGGTAGACATCATTGGTAGTCGATAACAATTAGGTAAATGTTAGCTCTGTTTGACCCCTGGTGGGGGAGGAGAGATCGATCTGGATCAGGTTTTTGAAAAGGTTCTTGATTTTTACGTCTGATCTATGGTGTTAGTTTGTAAACACACCATGGATCATCATCATAAATGGGCTCCTGTTTTTTGGGGGTGAACTATCCCTTTAACATGTCATCAGGATCACAGATTATTTTGCTGACATGTGGATTACTGGTCATTAGAATTCATTACTTGGCTAGATTATTTCAGGCGGCGTAGCCGGTATTTTTGAGCACTTCTAAATGCTTTGACTTGTGGTTCAGTATGTAACAGATGTTTACACTCTCACTGTGTCTTATCTCAGTCCTTCACGTGAAGAGAGAGGGTGAAGTGGGATTATTCTACTTCCACTCCTACTTCAATCACTTCAAACACACAGACACTTGGGGCCTGTACCTGGCTATGATCAATCTTACACAGGGTAGTCATACTGTTAACCCGTTCAATCCAGGAACACATCTGTGTCATTTTTTGATTTATTTGGCTATTCAAAAATAGCAGATATACAAGCTCATAGCGCGGAACTCATTGTAGATCTGCTATTTTATGTTTTAAAGCATTTGTAACTCAAATCTTTGCTTCTGGTTTCTATACATTCTACAAATGTCTTCTAAATCCTAAACTTATGTTGCTATAATATCAGTGGTTCTCAAACTTTTTCATGTCAAGGACCACCCAAAATGTACATGTATTTGGCCTCAAAATATTTTGTTCCAGGGACCCCCAGAAGCAAAGATTTGAGTTATAAATGTTTGCTTTAAAAATATATATATATTCAAAGATTTGCACTCATTTTTAAGATTTTTCTAAGAAATAGCAGACCTACAAGTTCATAGCGCGGTACTTGGTGCTGCGCTATGAGCTTGTAGGTCTGCCATTTTTGAATAGCCAAAGAAATCTAAACTGACACAGATGCGTTCCCGGTCTTGATGGATTAATTTAAACTCCGAAGTGACGGGTCCATTTTGTTCCGTTCAAAGTCTAAATTAACACTAAAGGAAGCTTTGTTCCTATGATTATAAAGTGAACATCCCCCCCCAAAAAACATGGGGATGAGCGAAAACCATTTAGCGTAAACTATTTTGAGTGCACTGTTCATCCGTGGTATTAGCAAAGTAATAATTATGTTTTATCACAGGGTTTGTGTGAGGCCTCCTCTGGGTTATCTGCTGATCCTCTGGAAAAGACAGTCAGCTGTCGTAAAAACAAAAAAAAAAGATCCCTGAAGGAAATGACAACAAAAGAACGAAAGTTCCAAAACAAGACCAGCTGACAGCTGATTGGGTCAGTTGTGTTGGCACGGTGCCGTTGTCATGGTCACCATGGTTTCCTGTTTAAACGCTTGACCACGTTGGCTTGGACATCGTTGTCTGTGAAGAAACTCGTAGACTGTTTTTCAGAGAACTGAGAACCCTTTTCTCTGTTCAGTTGGCTCAACAGTGGTTCTCAAACTCTTCCATGTCAAGTTCATCTGTATTTGGCCGCGGAAAATATTTTGTGCCAGGAATCCCGTACAAGATTTGTGTTGTTAAAATGTTTAAAAAATAGATTATAGATTGGCTATATTCAAATAGCCTATATACAGTACAGTATACTTTGAGAACCAGTGTTTTACAGTATACGTGGGCCATCCTCTGTTGCCATGGTAATTAACAAAGCTTGTTGAGATCAGAGGAGACAAGATGAGAAGAGAAGCGTGGGTCTGTGAAACAGAGAGAGAGCATGAAATGTATTATAGCCTGGAATCCAGACGGATTCGCTCCGTTCTACGGATTTCTTTTTTCTATCAGTCTGGATTCCAGGCTAGAAATGTACAGAGTGGATTAATTAATACTACAAGCTTATAATGAGAGAGACAGAGAGTCAGTTTATCAGAAAGACATCGTGGCCATACCCAGTTTTACGGTACGGTTACGGTACCTTTTTTTTCTTGATGAGCAGCAAATGCATCCAGAGATAAGAACGTTTGAACAGAAGTATCACTTACTGTGTTGTCATGTGTGTGTTACTTATATAATGATATATTTATACAATAATATTAACACAGGTGCGTGCCACTGTAATGACAAAATAACCTATATCAGACAACCTATATCTCTGTGGTAATCACACTGTTTGAAGTGGATCAGGTCATGTATTGTTTGTAGATAGATAGATAGATACATAGATAGAGCTTTATTGATCCCACGGGGGGCTTTCAGTCGCCAGAGGCTATATCCTGAGCCCAGACATAGATAGCCCTGTGATGTGCCTGTGTTTAAAATAAGCTCTTCTGACATGGTGCCATGAATAGAGACTGCCTGAGGACAAGTAAAAAGGTGTGTGTGTGTGTGGGGTGTGGTGGTTGGGGGGGGGGGGCAGTATCACCCAAGTTAGCGCTCCATATATCATCACATTCCCATGGAGCCAAGTCTTGATTCATCCCATGTTGTTTGAGGGTTTGGAAGCTTGTTTTGCCTCGTCATCTTCCTACCCATCATCATCATCATCATCATCATCACATCGGGACCTTCCTCCATCCTTCCACGCTTTCTCGGCTTCAACCTGAGCCAAGCTGCCACGCAAGCTGATATTTATACCTCCTGCCTATTCTGTTTTAATAACACCTCCGAGAGAGCCTTAAGAACCGTCGCGCACACAAACAGACCCCCCCGGGGTAAATGATAATGAAAGTCGTAAAGGGAAACCCGTGTGGATTATTGTTAGATGGTAATTTATCCCAGGGAAACCTGACTGAGCATGAATGCACTTCTACACGAACGCTCTCTCTGCTTCCAATGAACGCACCGACACACGCACGCGCACACACATACACGCACCCTCACACCTGGGAGGTGTACAACCACAGACTTCCATTGTTTTTGACCCACTACGCAGCAGCAATTTACGGATTAAGCGCTTTGTTCGGTGGGCACCCGATGGCTGTTTTTGAGGGAGGAGAGACATCCTTTCTCTCATCCACTTCCCCATCCGTGTGCTACACAGTGAAATCCCACAGTGTTAATTTAACCACATGAACCCTAGCGTCCCTATTCTTGGTCATAGTAGGCGAAATCTGGTGAAAATATAACATTTGGTGGAAGACAGTAGGCTAACATTCGTTGATAATAGCAGATCAAGCTCACAATCCTCACAGCTGTTTTCACTGTTGACGTAGAACAAAGTATATCGTCTCTGTCTGGTGAAAACCTCATATGTCCAAAACTGTTACTTTTCAGGATTCAAATTCAAAAATAGCAAAAGCAGCGGATCTATAAGCTCGAAACGTGTCGCTTCGCACCGCATTTTGAGCTTGCAGATCTGCTACTTTTGCTACTTTAGTGTGACACTGTAGTGTGATCAAGTAGGGCGTTCATTTACGGAAAGAAACGGTTCAACCCGACCGCAACGATAATATGGTTCGAGTGAACCCGTAGCTCAGTGATTGTACAACAGGAACCGTAACTGAATGGACCCCTACGGGTCTTCTCAGTTCCTGTTGTACAAACCCTGAGTTAAATTGACCCATTGTCAGCCTTCTGAATGGTCCCTGATCGACCCATTCCGCTTAGCAGCGGTTGTTTATGCTGAGTTGGCTAAGCATGAGGAAAATATCCAGTTTTTGGAAAAAGCACAAAAAAAATCCCAGTCACACAATACTGCACCACCCTGTATGTTATGTTTTACTAAGCCCAAGTTTAAAATAAGAATTGAATTGAAATATTAAATAAATATCCATATGAGGCAACTGAAAATGACAGATTCATTTGTAGACCTGGCATCCTATAGTGTGTATAGTTTCAATGTACAGATATATACTTTTTAAATATTATACTGTTTAGACTGATGATAGGTTCTTGTCTTACCTATATGATCCTAGATTACGATTAGTATGCATTTGATGTATTACCTCATGTTTACATTGCTTACTGTAAATCACTCTGGATTAAGAACGTCTGCTAAATGCCTAAATTGTAAATTGTAAAAAGGTAGTGGATCGAGAGAGAGGATTTTTGTCCAGTCAAGCTACAGCAACCAAGGCCTGGACCGCTGGCGTAGCGGTCCAGGCACCAAGGTTCCAAAGTAGCCTGCCGGCGCGCGGCAGGTTCGAGTCCCGATCCCCGATCCCGACAGCCTTTGCTGCGTGTCAATAAAGGCATAAGAGCCAAAAAATAGATAATAAAAAAAAGCTACAGCAACCAATGTGCGAGGAAGTGGGGGGGGCGGGACCACGGGCAGGACTTGTACAAAGGGTCAATTTACACTGTATACGCCACATCTGCAAGGCGTGGTCAACACTGTGTACCGCTGTACCGCACATCTGCAAGGCGTGGTCGTTCTGGTGTGTGTGTGTGTGTGTGTGCGGTCCTGCCAACGACTGTACAGTCGACACCGATAGGAAATCCTCTCGGCTTGTTTTACAACACTTTGTTTGGGAGGAGGAGACTGGGGGAGGGGGGGAAAAACTGTTAAGGGATGTGTTGTTTGTCAGATATTTGCCGTGCTAAGCGGCGGGCCGCAGGCCCGTTAGTACATGTCGGAGCGGGTGGCTCTGACACCTCGGAGAATGTTCTGGAGCCGCGAGCGCGAGGTCAGAAAAACTCACACTCGCACGCACGCACACACACACACACACACACACACACACACAACCACACCCACAGGGATGTGTCTCACTCACTCACAGCAGTCATGTGTGAAGGAACACAGAGGATTTACCTTTGTAGGCACGTACCGACCGATCACTCTACATCATCTCCCTATATGTGCGTGTGTGTGTGTGTGTGTGGTGTGGTATGTTTCTGCATGTATAAGTATGTGTGTGCGAATGCATCCGTGTGTGTATACTATATGTGCGTGCGCAGGCACGTGTGTGCGTGTGTGTGCATGCATGCCTGTGTGTAATTGTGTATTCACCACTTAAAGGAGTAGTTCACTCAAAAAAATCTATCAAAAAAATCAATTACACACCCCATGAAGCCGCCGAGTCCTAAGCCAATAATCTGATGACCAGTTCTCCGGTAGGAAACTCTTTGAGTCTTTACATGTTTGTGTATGGTTGACCCCACTTTGACCCCACTTTGCTGTACAAGCTTGTACATTTGCTATTTTTGAAAATGTTTGAAAAATATTTTTTTTTAATACATAAATCTTTCTCTCCTGAGGCACTCTTCTGACATTTTTAGCTTTTAGTTGTCCGTGGCCAAATACATCAATTTGAGGTGTGTGTGTGTGTGTGTGTGTGTGTGTGTGTGTGTGTGTGTGTGTGTGTGTGTGCGTGTGTCAGGTAGCAGAGGGGTCGT
>NC_139948.1:41436486-41443986 GCF_963454915.1 Gymnoscopelus microlampas
CTCAACGTAACACTCATGATTTTTCTGTGTGCCTTCGGCTGGAGTCTGTCCTCTCAGGACACGGACACCTGGAGTTGTTTGGAGACAAACCATATTTAAAAAAATGCAGCATCCCTTAGTGCTGTGTTGTTGGGATCTATATGGGAGTAATATTTGCCCCTGAGATGGAGTGGAGAAGAAGTATAAAGTTAAGTTAAAGTACCTCAAAATTGTACCTCTGGTGGGCAGAGACAATGAAACAAGGAGAGCTTGTTGGGGAGTGACCTTCAGCAAATGGTCTGCCCGCCCGGGACTGCAGAGTCTACTGTGTACAGTATTTGTATCGTTGCTGTCAGGCAGAACCCTTGTTCCTCCATATTTTTAGTTTTTTAGTTTTTTGGGGGGAAATTAAGGCCCTTCTACTCATACAAGAGTGTCACACAAAAGCAGTGAAAATAGTTTGTTGTGAGATAAAATAATGATAAAAAAGGAAGGGTTTTGGACATTAGACATTAGACTAACCCGACAGTAACGATATGGAATGAGCCCTAACCACTGGGCTATCACGGTCACCACAATAACTTTTTGGGGTGTTTTTCTCAAAGACGTCAGGTGTGACGTCATCGGGATGTGGCTAAACGCAGCTCTGCTGGGTGATTGACAGTGGGAAACTTTAGCTGACATGTGATGTACTGGTACTCGAGCAATTAGTGTCATTTTTGCCGAGGTACACGGGAGCACGCACGCGGGCCCGCGCCTGCACACACGTGTGCAGTCTGTGCATGCACACACACACACACACACACGTACACACACACACACACACACACACACACACACACACACACACACACACACACACACACACACACACACACACACACACACACACACACACACACACACACACACACACACACACACACACACACACACACACACACACACACACGCACACACACACACAAGCAGTAGACCGGTAATGTTAGGGGGAGTCCATTCTCAACCAGTTTTCCGTTAGTAAACATTCCACCCACTGTTATTGCATTATTATTAGGGTTGAGGTTCTGAGGAAGGCTCTTCACCGAAACGCATAAGCGTTTGTCTGCTGTGATGTGAGAGAAAATAAATACATGTAAATGCATTTGAAGTTTGAGATGTATTACCTTTTATCTTTTTGGAATATCGTTTACATGTATTATTAGGGTTACCATTGAATGGAACGTTAAAGAACACTGCTCAAAAAGGCTGAACGATTATGGCTCTTAATATTGCAATCATGATTAATGATAGAGCCTGATGGATGTGAAGATGACACAGTTCTGGTTATTAACTTATCTAAGTTCAGAAATCCATAGCGTTCTATGCGCACATAGAAATGCACATAGAATGTATGCCTGTTATTCATCAATGTAGTTCTCTCTCTCTCTCTCTCTCCTTCTCTCTCTCTCTCTCTCTCTCTCTCTCTCACATACATACATACACACACACATAGTTCAAATGACTGTCTGTTGTCTCTACAGGGGGTCTGACTAGACTAGACCATGGAGCTCATTGCAGTTCATAACCTCTAACTGAGATAATCCACTCCACTGTTTATATGCGTGACTGTCAATGTCAACATCATATTGGCTTCAATAGGCAGACGCTCCTCTGAGCCGGTAGGTATGACACATGTTAGATTAACCATATGAAATGCAGAAAATGACCAAAAGCTAACAGTGGTCAAGGGGTGGATGTTCTCTGTTGTTGTGGAGAACCTCGTGACTGCATGTGCCAGATACTCTGCAGGTCTTTATACGCTTTGTTCAGATCTGATCTCTTAACATTGACCGTCCACAGTGTTATTTGCCCAAGTGATCAAGATTGGATTTGTGCGTTCAGAAATTGTTGGCGTAGCCTATGTGCATTGGTTTGCTGTGGTAATGACATGACAAAATAGGCGTGAGTAATGCTGCGAAAATAGTGGAATCCGCAAGTTCACAACGCGCTGCGTCCCTATGAGTGCCAATGATCATATTTTCATATTATTAGATGGACATGGTAATGATACACATCTTTGTCGTTAGAGCAGGGGGTCTTAAAAAATTCTAGGCCAAGGACCCCCTAGCTGAGAGAGAGATGAAGCAGGGACCCCCTCTATAATGTATAAAATTGTGTTTCAGATTATATATTTTTTACTTGGTCTGCTTTTTTTCCCCTCTATACCTATACCTCTTTGCCAACAATAGCCGATCTACAAGCTCACAACGCCTCGCAGCGCGAGGCGTTGTGAGCTTGTAGATCTGCTATTTTTGGCTAACATTCTCCTCAGAAAAGGGATGCTAGGGTTCAAGTGGTTCAGGTATAAAAAAACAAACATATCACACAAAGATTTGCCAGACCCCCTGTAGTAACTCTGAGGACCTCCCTAGGGGTCCCAGACCCCTATTAAAGACCCCTGCGTTAGAGTGTTACTGATGTACTGTGTGTTGTGTTGTGTTGTGTGTTAGCGTGGATGTTTACTTGTGTGCTGTTCCTCTCTGGGCCGTGCAGTACTGTACTTAACTTCACATCAACAGGAAACTATAAAGCTTCAAGTACCATCCTCAAACACACTTAAACGTTGACTCATCTTTAATGCACCCTGTGTGTGTATACAGACAGAATGTGCACGAGTGCCCCATGACACTTTTTTTTTTACTTGTCTGCCTTTAGATGTGTGCTTTGCACGTGCGCGTACATGGGTGTGTGTGTGTGTGTGTGTGTGTGTGTGTGTGTGTGTGTGTGTGTGTGTGTGTGAGTGTGAGCGTGTGTGTTTAGGCATACAACTGTTTGTGAAACAACCCCTTTAGTGCAGTAATGGTTGTTTCTCAGTGACTTGTATGCGTATAATCATTACTATAGAAAGCTGCAAACAGTCCACATTGACATTCTGGTGCCAGCATTGTCAAAACATAGACAGCAGAAACCCTTCTGTTAGACTTGAATCAAACACAAGTGCAGTTTTATTTCAAGGGGGACTTCTTCAGTACTTAAATGAGTACTGTAGTTTTATAATCACACAATCATTAGGAATGTAAACTTGAATGAATCCACCGTGAATCATATTATGAAAGACTGTTAATGTGTGAATGACGCAAGAGTTGTCGACTTGTGACCTGTAGTGGCAGACGAGAGGTTTGCGAGGCCGGGCTAACTCCCCTCACGTGTGTGTGTGCAGTGGTGTAATGTAACTAAGTACATTTACTCAAGTACTGTACTTAAGTACAATTCTGAGGTACTTTTACTTTATTGGAGTATTTGCAATTGTCTATACTTTTACTTCTACTCCACTACATCTCAGAGGCAAATATTGTACTTTTACTCCACTGCAATTATTTGAAAACTTAAGTCACTAGTTACTTTGCATATGTAGAGTATTACATTATAAAACATACATTAACCACTTTAGCCCTATTCTATACCTGGGCTATTTGAAAATAGCCGATCTACAAGCTCACAACGCGTCGCACCGCGACGCGTTGTGAGCTTGTAGATCAGCTATTTTCAAACATTTTACTACTTTTACTTTTGGTACTTTAAGTACATTTTGATTCCAATACTTTTACTTGTGACAGAGTACTTCTACATTGCAGTATTGCAATTGCGCACGTGTGTGTCGTGGTATGTACTACTGCAGCACGTTGACCATCACAGAGAGACACCTCAGTCATAGCTGGCAGGATGGGATAAGTGAATTGACCTCTGGTCAAAGCGCTCCTCTGTGCGTGGCTGCGTGTTTGTATGTTATGGGTGCATGTGTGTGTTTTCTGGGCGTAATATGTTTAAGGAGTGCATGGGTGCCTGTGTTTCAGTGCGTATAGAAAAGAGGCGCATGTGTTGCTTGTAGCTTAGTGTATCGGTGTGTGTGTGTGTGTGCGTGCGTGTGTGTGTGTGTGTGTGTGTGTGTGTGTGTGTGTGTGTGTGTGTGTGTGTGTGTGAATGAGACAGACGGAGTGTAGGAGCTTAGTATCTACACAGTTGATCAGTGTTCTCTGTCACAGACAGGATGCTCCTACAGCTAGCCTGCTGCTAACCTCCCACCTCCTCCAACGCCCATGAGCACTGCAGCTGCACGGCCCTCACATTCAGCACACTGTTCTGTGCTGTGTAGAGCCGCGTGCGTGCACGTGCGTGTGTGTGTGTGTGTTTGTGTGTGTGGGTGTGTGAGAGAGGGACAGGGGAATTTTAATTGATATTTATATAAATGTGTGTACATTTGAGAAGGGAAGAGAAAGCGAGAGAGAGAGAGACAGACAGACAGACAGACAGACAGACAGACAGACAGACAGACAGACAGACAGACAGACAGACAGACAGAGAAACAGATTGTCCGGCCTCGGGGCCGAGTCAGATGTGATATTGACACCATGACTTCGCTCCTCTGTGGCCCTCTTGTTCGTCACAAGTGGTCCTTTGTATCCCCCGCCAACCTATACAACCCCCCACCACCACCCCCACCCCACCCCTCTGGGTCCCATGCAGCCCCACCCTCTCTGTCCCGTACGTCCTCCACCCCCCCCCCCGTCCCGTCCCGTCCCACACAGGGTTACAGAGAGGAGCGGCTCCGTCTTCACAAGCGGACACACTTATCCAAATAGGACAATCTTTTGATGTCCGAATGTATACAGAGCCACTGTGAATGAGCCATTCTCTGTGTCTGAATGCATTCAAAGGGTTTATAATGCCTCTTATCGGCAGGCAGCTTCACCGTGAGTCACCAGGTATGGGGTCAGCGTTTCGCCTTGCGTTGTAAGCCTGAAAATCTATATTTTTTTGCTGTAAGTGACTGACAACACCGAGGGATGCAGTATAATTTAAAGCTTTAGACCAGGCGTGCACCAGTTAATCGTACTGGTCAATTTAATCGATTATTGCACGTATGTCTGCAAATGACTCCACTAGAGGGCGCTGAAACGGCTCCGCTATGCACACCTCTTAGGTTACCTTGTTCCTTTACACTGAAACACTGTGCTTCCCATGACAACAAGAACAAGACATACAAAGTAGACAAAGAAAGCAGGAATTTAGGAAGGAAGAATTTACATACCGGTTATATACGCTATAATGTATTCACAAAATGTATAAAAAATGGCAAGAAGTCTCTTCACCAGAGCATCTAGAATTCAGTTTTGAAGTGGGATTTACACCGACTCACTGGCCCGGCAGAATGAACCTGGGACTGGGTGGGGAAGTGAATGGTCAACCCTCCCCTCAACACCGCTGAAGTGCCCTTGAGCAAGGCACTGAACCCCCAAATGCTATAAGACTTTGGTTGTACTGGTCAGCTCTCACAGGTTTTTAAGGTGTGTGTGTGTGTGTGTGTGTGTGTGTGTGTGTGTGTGTGTGTGTGTGCGTGCGTGCGTGTGTGTGTGTCTATGTGCAGGGCGTTGCTGAAAATGAGCACATGTGCTGCAGCTACTACCCTGGGTAAATAAAGAGCAACAACAACTGCACTTCAGAGAATATTCACCATTGAATGTATGGCAGTTGTAATGAGTTGTACTGAGCAAATACTGTCTTGTACACACACACACACGCACACACACACACACATGTGCACATGTGTGCTTGTAGGTCACTGGCGAGGAGTGGTTGCATGTATACATACCTGTGTGTGCTTCAGTATGCGTTGCCAGGGACAGAAGTGTGCGTCTGCATTTTGTGTACACAAGCCGTGAGCGTGCTTGCGCGCGTGTGTGTGTGTGTGTGTGTGTGTGTGTGTGTGTGCGTGCGTGCGTGTGTCTGTGTGTGTCAAAGAGAGAGGCAACATGTTTCCTCTACAGCCAAATAAACCCAGTGACCCTCAGTATATAAAGCCTGATTTACACTTACAACGAACATATAGCAGAACTACAAGCCCACAACGCCTTATCCATCCGTCACACGCTGTGCGGGGCTTGTAAATCGGCGATGTTTGGAGGCACACGACACCGTCATACGACAAAGTATAAATTAGGCATAACGCCAGGCTGAAAGACTGAAAGACGTTCTTACCGCTTACTCCACTGCTAACCTGAGGTCACAACACTGGGACACATTTAACCCTTTAAGACCGGGAACGAACCTGTGTCATTTTAGATTTATTTGGGCTATTCAAAAATAGCAGATCTACAAGCTCATACGAGCTTGTAGATCTAAATTATTATTATTTTATCTTGATTTTTTTTGCAAATCTTTGAATATATACTGTATATATTTTCTAAAGTGAACATTTTTAACTCAAATCTTGAGATGGGGGCCCACGGCCAAATAGCATCTACAAGCTGATCTAATCTACAAGACCGTGTAGCTTGTTTATCTGCTATTTTTTTAATAGCCAAAAGAAATCTTAAAATGACATAGATGCGTTCCCGGTTGGAATGGGTTAAAAAGACCTGAGGCCGATTCTACAAGTGCCTTTTAAATCAGTAGTTCTCACACTTG
Organism: Gymnoscopelus microlampas; assembly: GCF_963454915.1. Taxonomy (NCBI): domain Eukaryota; kingdom Metazoa; phylum Chordata; class Actinopteri; order Myctophiformes; family Myctophidae; genus Gymnoscopelus; species Gymnoscopelus microlampas. Next base: position 41,442,913 of record NC_139948.1, read on the forward strand.
TAAAAAAAAACTTGCAGACGTACAAGCTCGCAGCGTGGCACAAAGTCACTCGTTGTGAGCTTGCATATCTGCTATTTTTGAATAGCCAACCCCAAAAAAAATTAAAATGACACAGATGCTTTCCCGTAGTGAGTGGGTCAAAGACACATGTACATGTTTGTACCAAAAACACAGTGAAATTTAGTAAAACACCTACTCAACACAACAACACTGAAGGCTGCATAATGACCTGTTGTTATTTTTGAACAGAGAAACATATCCACCCAAGGCTGTCTATAACCAGCCTCTCCACACAGCTGTCACCCTCCAGCTGGGTCTCCTCTGGTTGGATGTGGGACATCCTGTTTGTGTTTCGGCCTTTACAGTACAGTACGGTACGCATCAGCAACGCCTTGACTCAGCGATTATTGGACTTTGTATAGGTATTAGTTTCATTTGGGGCCACAGTCAGTCAGAGAAGCACACACAAGCACAAGGCCAAAACGACTGCAGTGTGCAGAAAACATCCTCATTTTTTTATTTAAAGGGATGGTTTACCCCCAAAATGACTTTTTTTCTATCGATTACACACCCCATTTTTTTGTTTTTGTCACATTCCTAAGGCAATAATTTGATGACCAGCGGCAGCTCCGGTACTGGAGACACAAAGTGTCAACTTTGAGTCTCCTACCAGAGACATTAGCATCTTTCCGCTGGTCATCAAATCATCAAATCAATTGTAATTGTAAAAAAAAAATTTTTTTTTCGGTTGAACTATCCCTTTAACTGTAAATGCAAACTGTGACGTGACATACGTGCTTATTGCAGTGAAACTGTGTGAACATAAAAAAAAAGGCAGCAGGTGCGTGGTAATTTGAAACTTATAAACCAGTGTTGAAATATCACTACAGGGTGTATATATAAAGTGACTGATGCACACTGATTTAACAGTCATTGTTACAGTAAATCAAGTGTGAATAATACCCAGCTGGTTTCAACAGGAGAGAAGTCGGAAACAAAATGTGCGTGCGAGCGCTTGCTAGCATGGCAGCTAACAAACTGTTTTGGAAGCGACCTCAGTCAATCATTTAGTAT
>NC_139948.1:41446486-41566486 GCF_963454915.1 Gymnoscopelus microlampas
GCATTCATGCCATCAAAGCAGACTAAAGTCTACATTGACTTTAACCAAACTGAATTGAAATGAATAACAGAGAGGAATATTCGTGTCTTTGTCTGTATTTGTCTGTGTGCACACAGATTTGAGCCACGATTTTAACTTTTATAAAAAGATTTATCTGGGGTCCCAGCTATGAGAAACCTTGATTGTAAAAGATCCTTACAAACCGGGAACATTTATTTTTTTCTCCATGTAATTCATTATCCTGAGTACACACAACGCAAATATTGCGTTGCAATAAAGCAACATAATTCTTCCCCGCAAATAAAAGCATCAGCCGGTATGAATGAGGCATCGACTATTATGAATAGTTTGATGCGAAATAGTCTTTATTTGTCACGCAGAATAATCATAGTCAGTTTATTCATCACATCACAGGTTTTCAGCTGTGTGTGAAATTCTTCCTTTGTTTTTTTGTGTGCGCTCCATCGTTTTGTAGTGTTCCATGAAACTAGAGAGAGGATAGCTGTCTTCAACAGGGGTCTTCTATGACGTAATCTATGAGATCTATGAGAGAGTAACACAATTTTATACAATATGTAGTGGGGGGTCCCTGCTTCATCTTTCTCTCAGCTAAGGGGTCCTTGGCCTGAAAATATTTTGATGACCCCTGCGGTAGAGTGAGAGACCAAAGGGAAAGAGATTAAATTAGCACTCGTGGTTTTTACTGTGTGCAAACAGCCGGCGGGTTCATGTGAGTTATAGTGACACCTTGTAGGGAGAAGCCCCTCTCGTGATGTCATGATCTGAATGACTGAAATGTTTTTCAAGTCCTCTTTCCCAAACAGTGTAATGTGAGAAGTGTACGTCTGACAGTGTAATGACTTGTATAATAGCATGCGGGCCATACTTGTCTTTGGCTGTGACATGTCTTTCCTGAATTATGTTTAGAAATGTGAAAGTGATCTGTAGACAGACACACACACACACACACACACACACGCACACGCACACGCACACGCACACGCACACGCACACACACACAACATTGCAATGACACGGTTATTATCACATTAAAGAAATACAATGGCATTCAGATAGTCATGCCCTCCTTCATTCCCACGGACAGTAAAGGTTGAGTTATTTGGGTAAGAGGAGCTACCCCATGTTTCACTGAATCCATAAACCAAGTATTCAGCACCAATTATAGGTTCATGGATTTACAGTTCTCAGTCGCCACGACTGAATTTCAGACATTTGGATTCCATTCAAGCCATTATGTCTTCGTTGAAAGCATGTGGCGCAATGAAAATAGCAGATCTACAAGCCCACAACACGTCGCGCTGCGACGTGTTGTGAGCTTGTAGATCTGCTATTTTCGGCTATCGGTCATTTTACGATGGAAGAGTATTTGAAATGGTCAAACTAGCGATAGAATACTTATACTACAAACATGAATGGTCTCAGAAATTTCATAAAAGCAAAAGGTCAAAGGGTCAATCTGTGATTTATTCAACTGGTTGGCTCTGTGTAGAATGATAATACCTAAACATCATTACATTTTCAAGTCATGAGATTTTATTTTTGCTTTATTTCATGTAGGTTGATGTTAACATTACAGTAGCCATTGGTGGATGGGAGTGCTCATGGAGTGCTAGTGGTTCCCAAACTTTGGTCCGTCCTGCTGTGTACCATTTACTTGTTTAGATTGTGTTTACGGGGTCAATTGAGCTACTGGGTTGTGGGGTACAATATATTAAATACATGAGAAAAATATGTACTGTATTTATTTTAAAATGACAACCGTGGCACTTTTTTTAATATAGTTTGTGAAGAAGCTGTGTTTTTCATTATTGTTCTATTTTTAAGATTATGTGCATGATCAACTGACTGAGAAAGTTGTGCCAAAGTAACACTTTTTCGGAACATGGTTTGTGAATTACATTATCTAGAAGTCCAACAGTTTTTGCTTCTAGGGGTGCAGTGGTGCACAAGAACCTGGCATATACAGCTTTCAATAGAAGTATCGTTCTATTGAAAGTTTTATTTTTCTGACCGCAGCCCTCCCCTGAACATTCCTATAGGTGACCTATGGCGCTTTTGACAGAAAGAATACGTATATATATGTATACAGCACAGTACTCCATTCCTGCATGGCAGACAGCATGTCTTTCAGCCTTTTCCAGAGGCTCTACGGAACCTTAAGACCTATCGAAACAGAGATGCTACAGAAAATAAGAGGATGGGTTGGGTTGTTGACTTTTCTGCACACACACACACACACACACACACACACACACACACACACACACACACACACACACACACACACACACACACACACACACACACACACACACACACACACACACACACACACACACACACACACACACACACACACGTTACCTACATGACAAAAGAGCAATAACAACCAAAACATACTGAACATACCACACAAAGGAGAAGAAAGGAGAGAGACAGCCAGGACACATTCCTCTACTCCAACCATGACCCATTAAGGGAAATTAGAGTCCTGCATTAGCAAATGAACACATTCCTCGTGTCACAGCAGCAAGCCCCGACATCATCTAATGTGAACACAAGATGGATGCTCGTTATAATCCTTCACAAACCTGTTGTTTTTGTCCACGTCTCTTAGAAACAACAACGGCAACACTGTTAAGTTTAACGTATTCATATCTTGGATTCAATTACAAGTCGAGTTATATTTTTCAAATAGAATTAAAGGTTGGGTAAGTGATTTTCTTTTGGTTAAAATAAGTGTTAAATAGCTCTATATTCTGATAGTACGTATTGCTGTATAGAGTGTTTGTTCAGTAACAGGAGTCTCCATGTCTCTCCAGCTCTTTATTCAATAGAAAATAGATTTTCGGGTCAGTATATCTATTTTATCCAATCAGGATAGAGAACTCAGACAGAATACAGATTAAACAAGTGAAATTGGAAGTGAAGACACAAAGAAATGAGCAGACAAAATTGCAACGGGAACACTATAAAATTGATTGATTTATTGATTGACTATACAATTGAAGCTGATAAATGGGTACTCTGACGACTCTCTCCTGATTGGCTGACATTTTGTCACCTATACCTGAAAATGTATTTTCTGTTTATCAAAGAGTTGGAGAGACGGGGAGACCCCTGTGACCCCTGTTACACTCTATATCCCAATATAGTGCTTTAACCTTTCAACAAAAACCTTTTTGTTTTAGCCAAAATATATCACTTACCCATACCTTTCAGGTCATTTAAGGTTAGTGACCCATTAAAACCGGGAAAGCATCTGTGTCATTTTAGATTTTTAGTGTTGGCTATTCATAAATAGCAGATATACGAGCTCACATCGCGTCACTTCGTGCATCTGTTTTTGAAAAATCTTGAAAATGAGAACTACTGATTTAGGGCACGGCCACAGCGCAGTTTAATCCTACCTATGAGGGTGGATTCTGCCAATGCTTTTCAATGGGAATGGCGTAGTTTTATGGTCCTGCGTATCTTTCTGTGTGTCGCGCACACCTTGCACTTATGCGCTCTATACGCCACGTCTATTTGAAGCAGATACTAAATGCTCGAGACAGATGCTGCTTTTCCCCCTCTGTCCAATCGGGTGAGTCGGAGGCGGACCGTCCCAAGACTCAGGAAAACGTAATTGAGCAACTGCAGGCTACGGGGAGGGTCCTGAAAGTGAGTGGCAGGTGCGTCACTGGTTATTGGGACAGAATGCGCTGCAAACTACTCCGTTTTTTAGAACGCTCTGGCTGCAAAAAACAAGGCCCTTAGAAGGCATTTCTAGAATCCGTCTCAGGTCTTAATGTGTTTTAAGAGGAAAATTAGATTGGTAATTTAAAGTGACTGATGTGTAACAATTCAGGAATGACAGTGAAACATTAAACTCACTTGCATCAGAGTACAGCATGTTAAGATAATGTAAACACAAGTGACTGATGCCTGGTCATATCAAATACAATTATCCCTTATTTGTGTTGGAAGAATCTGTCTGGGCTCCTGGAACCGCCAAGTTCCGTTGGAATCTGCCCAACTTATACCCAACATGATGAATGTCGACGCTGTCGGGGCAGACAACCTCTCATCTCCATAGTCTAACTTTATTTTCGTAAATGAACGCCCGACTTGATCATAGTATAGCGTCACACAAAAGTAGCAGATCCGCAAGCGCAAAAACGCGGCGCGAAGCGACTCGTTTTGAGATTGTAGATCTGCTACTTCTGATGCTTTTGAATTTGAATCCTGAAAAGTAACAGGACATATGAGGTTTCCACACCGACAGAGACGATGTGTATATATATATGAATATACGTTTTCAAGGGAAACAGACAGTCTAGTTTAAAACGGTTTCATTCCACTGGCGTCCGGAGATGACGGTTTCTCATAGGATTTGAGTTGAATTTCCACATTAACAGCATTGCACACATTTATCATATTAAAGCTGAATTTATGTGTGTGGTGCCTGCTGTTATAGAAATACTGTAGAACGGCAAGGAAGGGTCCATTTGGTTTCATTTGTACACTGTCAGAGCTACAGAAATGTGAATGTTCCTTTTTGGTTTGGGGAACTATCAGTCATTTTGCTGGGGACCCTCTGGAACCCCCTCAAGGACCCCCGGTTGTCCCTTGACCACAGTTTTTTGGATTGTCTTGTGTACTAATGCAGGAAAGATGTTGCATAAACGCATTGGATGTGAACTTCCATAAGGACTCTCTCTCTGCACAGCACTAATGCAGGACAGATGCAAGGCATAATGCATTGCAGGGGGGGGGGGGGGGGGGGTATTGGGGGGGCTTTAGCAGTACAATGGGGTATTGAAGGCCATGTCCTAAAGGTTTCCTACACAACTAGATCCTGTTTCTGCACTGTTTATGGACCTGTCTGATAGTCTGCCCGGTTCTGCGTCAGAGCCTGTGCATAGATAGTTTAGATAAGTGCGCCGCACACTTTTCGCTTTTGCTTACACAGGTGAGAGATATCACAATCTCACATCTGATAAGATTGTGTGTGTGTGTGTGTGTGTGTGTGTGTGTGTGTGTGTGTGTGTGTGTGTGTGTGTGTGTGTGTGTGTGTGTGTGTGTGTGTGTGTGTGTGTGTGTGTGCGTGTGCGTCCCTGCATGTGTGTGTGCGTGCGTGCGTGCATACATATGTTAACGCACTTGTGCAAGCGCGCGTGCACGTGTGTGTATGTGGAATATTTCAGGGTTGTAGTTATACCTTCTCACCACATGGGGGCAGCACTAGGATGTTTGATTTTGCTGGTTTGTAATTCAGCCACAGTGAAGGTATCCATGGGCCTCCCCTCCTCTCGGAGTTAGCAGATCAGTGATGTACTGTGGGGGCTAATCTGTTTGGGGGTTTAAAAACAAAAAGTACAATTTGTTAAATCAACTCCATATCTCTGTACTGTAAAGGAACATTTTCTGTGCTGCTGGCTCTGTGCATATCAAAGATTGTTTTCCCCCCAGCATTTCTTAGTAGGGAGGTGCAGAGACCCAGAGAGACAGCAAGCAGCCTATGTCCTCCTTGTCTTGAGTCTTCTACATGTTGACACTCGCTATGAGGCACACACTTCAAATTCCTCTCTGCTAGTGTGTGTGTGTGTGTGTGTGTGTGTGTGTGTGTGTGTGTGTGTGTGTGTGTGTGTGTGTGTGTGTGTGTGTGTGTGTGTGTGTGTGTGTGTGTGTGTTAAGTCAGTTTAAAACACTTACACACACTGTATGTTGACAGTTGCTCCCCCTCTCCCTTTGTCTAATAGCCGCACCGCGGACCGTTGTGAGCTTGTAGATTGACTGTTTCCGGCGTGCAACTAAGTAGTATGATACCTTTACTGTCTCTCCATACCTAAGTGTCCAGTCAGTGCACTCTGTGGTGCGTGATGATGTCAGTGTGTGCATGCATTTAAAAGGCCAATTAACAAGGAAAGACAAAGGATACCAACCATCAAGCCCATATTCAAGTGGCGCCAGACAGCAGCCCCAAACAAGGCTGCTAATATAATACATTTAGCACATTTGCTGGTGGTGAAAATGTGAATTTCCCCTTTGGGAATTAATAAAGTGTATCATCATACCTCAAGACAAATACAAAACTTGTTTCTGTCATAATAGAGACTACATCAGTCATGTTTGTCTTTATTAAAAATCCAAAATTGTATTGTATTGGATAGTTTCTTTTTTTTAATGTTGAGGTATTCCTTCGGTTTTTACACAAGGCAGAGCACATGCAATGTGTGGCTAATCCAATCGCATGTGAATAAACGCAGACTTTCCATTGAAAACCAGCCAATCAAGTAATGATGTTCTCATGAACAGTGGCTGAACTCTCTCTGTCTGGTTGGTCATTCAGAAGAACGATACATTCCTTCAGCAACAAAAAAAAAGACAACAATCCCACTGTCCCTTCAGTGTGGGACTATAATGATGCAAACATTAGCTGCAGCAGAAGTTAAGTGACTTTTGCAAGCACTACTGGCCCATCGCGCATCATTTTTTTAGTACCCTGTCACTTTACAGATAAGGCCTGTTTCTGAGAATTTTGTCACACGGCTCTGTTCCTTTAAGGCCAGGACCACCTTGAACATTTTAATATACCCACTTCTAGTATAAATACAACTAAAGAGGCAAACGAGAGAAAAAACTCCAGTTACATCCTCATTGCACCATCACACAAAACCTTTGGTTGTTGATATTTCATCACAGCGAGTGTGGGAACACCCATGACGTTCAATGTCCACATGTGGTGTGTGATGCTAACATTTGATATGGTTGCTAATGAAGGATACATTCAATTCTAATGTTCAAAGCCAAACAGTATCACCCTGCTTCTCAAATAACTGAATCTCTGAAGACATTGTGCAAACCGAAACCATCTTGAGCCCAATGTAGTGGAAGTTTAAACCTGCACCCTCTATCTAAATGGGAGACGACGAAGACTACATTGAAACAGCAAATCATATCTTTGAAATTCAAACACTGTAAAAGTGTCAACATCCATGACAGATCATTTAACATGTATATGAAAAGTAAACTGCCCACCCCCGAGCCATATCAGCTCAACGCTTGAACAAGCAACTCTCAAATCAGCCCTCAAATTTACAACTTCAAACTGTCGCTGATAAATCAGCACTTAATAGCACTGGAAAACTTGCTGTGATGGAACCTCCACCTCTCTCTCTCTCTCTCTCTCTCTCTCTGTCTCTCTCTCTCTCTCTCCCCCTCCCCCCTCTGTGATTATGTATTTGGAGAAGTGTTTGGCAACCTCGTTTCCTAGCTGAAACACTCTCAACTTATACAATGACCTGATAAACGTGAGATGGTTAAGTCAAATTTGTAGGGTATTGAATGTAATTAATATGTGCATGTGTGTGGCCGTTGCCAACACCGCAGGCACACACTCAATCATCAACAAGTCCATAAAACCATATTTAAATCTACAATCTGCAAGATTTATGTCTGTTGTTTCCCTCTCCTGGTGGAGAGAGGTAATGTGAGAGGTTATGTGTATATATATATATATAAAAAACATCACATGGATGCACCTGGGACGTATCATCAGTGTTGTAGCCTGGGGTCGACGGGTGTTTCGGGTCTCGCAACATACACCCTTGCCCAGTTGACCCAGCCGGGGTTGATCAAGCCCTGACTTACGTCCCAGTAGCTACCCAAAGGTCAGTCCTCTTATAGGGCAAGACAGGGCCACTCAATCCGCTTCTCCGGATCAGGCTCTGGCACGTGGAGGGACTATAGGCTCTGTGGATGGCCTCCTGCCCATCATGTCCCTCCTTCGTCTCACCAGGTCCAGGACCTGAGCGTTGCACCAGACTCATCCGCTCCAAACATTTCACTCCGGCGTGATGTGTCTTGGGCCGTGGTGGTACTACAGGCTCCACTTGCGGCTTGCCTGGAAGGCCCTCCTTAAAGGCCTCACCGTGGGTTTGTTGGGCTTCTTCCTCACGGAAGACACAGGCTGGGGGGCGTTAACCCATACTGCTCCCGTTTGCCGTCTACATTCCGGCCGTCAACCGCCTCTTCGGTGGTCACCAAACTATTCCTGGTTGTCACGTAGTCTATTCCTATGAGCCACTATAAATAGAATAACAAACAAAAACACATACATATATAGCTAAAATCTAAAATGACACAGATGCTTTCCCAGTTTTAATGTGTTAACAAAAAGTCATGGTATTTTTTCTTTAAAACCTTTAAAAGTTCATGGTGATACTGATAGACATCGGTTCCATTGATCCGAGCCGGAACCCAATCGATTGATCATTAAAATAAAACCATGCCCTGAAAACGCACGCGGCTGTCTGACCACTTTAACGGCCGCCGTGTCAAGTGGTCAGACAGGTGTTTTTTTCGAACGCTTTGGAGAATTTCGAGTGGGCCCTGATCACAGAGAAAAAAGGTTGAGAACCACCGGTGTGCAGACGAATAGCTTCCAGGAAACATCACCTCATTTTGTTGGACTGCGAATACAGCAAAATAGACCCAGCTAGGAAGTCAGCAAAGCGGGGAAACAATGGAGGAACAAGTGGATTAAGACGTTGTCCTCTTGTCCCCCCCTCCCCATAGGTTGTATTTCCATGGCGTAGGAAGGTGGAGTGGGATGGGAATGTGACATGTCTGGGAATAGTATAATCTGAGAGTGGTCTCCGCTCGTCTTTCTCAGGACTCACACAGCCCGACGCCAGTGAGTGTCCTAATGGTCATTTCAAACAGAGAGAGAGACAGAGAGAGAGAGAGAAGGAGAACAAAACAAATCTGTTGAAATCGTCCTTTCCCTGCCTTGCAGATTTCATTTGCAGTCATCGTTTTCGGTTTGCCAGGAAATGTCGCTTTTTTCGCAGGCGAGGAAAGGAGAGACGGTTTTTAATTCTCTAAACCGGTGTAGCCGAATGGACCCTCCAGGGCCCGTAACTCCAAAAAGCGTACGAGCAGAACCAAATGGACCACTTGGTTCCGCTCGTACTCTTTCGGAGTTACAAAATGGATAAATTAACACTGAGGATTGCAAACGTCCATTAACTCTCGGGAGTTAATGGAGTTTGCTGTGAAGGGGACGCGTTATAAAAAGATGCAGAGACAGCCTTTTGCTTGAGAGGGATTAGTTCACAGACATAAACAAACATACACACAAGGGCACCCGGGGTTGCCGTAGTGCCACGGACAAACGTTTTGGCAAGGGGAACCGTCGGAGAGAAAAGTGGTGGAGAAATAAAGACACAAAGAGGTGACAAGGGAGAGACAAAAGAGAGCGATAAAGCAGCCGAGAGAATTAAAGGGGGAAAAAAAGAGAGGCAGGCAGAGAGAGAGAGAGAGAATCAACAGGGAGAGAGAGAGAGAGAGAGAGACAATAAAGAGAGACACAGAGAAATTGGCAGAGTGTTGAAGATCTAACCAGGAAACGCTTGCCCCACGGGCCAGGAAATGCATCATCCCTGTGACACAGAACCTGCCACGCCCACACACACACACACACACACACTTGTGCGTGTGTGCGTGCGTTAACTCTCAACTCTGTCATGTTCCTGCCCTCACAGTGATACGCTGCTCCCACACACACACACACACACACACACACACACACACACACACACACACACACACACACACACACACACACACACACGCACACACGGGCAGTGTTCTAACATCCTGAGTAGTTCTGTGTTTGTGTGTCACTGCCTGCTGCTCCCTATAACCGCTCTCCTCTCTTCATAGCAGGTAAAGAAACACTCTTTTAGTCGTGTGTGTGTGTGTGTGTGTGTGTGTGTGTGTGTGTGTGTGTCTGTCTTCTGAACTCTGTCCTTTCAAACAGCTCTTGACCCTTTTTATGCGTTTATGATTCTGTGTGTGTGTGTGTGTGTGTGTGTGTGTGTGTGTGTGTGTGTGTGTGTGTGTGTGTGTGTGTGTGTGTGTGTGTGTGTGTGTGTGTGTGTGTGTGTGTGTGTGTGTGTGTGTGTGTGTGTGTGTAAATCACTTTGATGTTTGTATTGAAGTGGACTTTTCGCGTTGTATCACAATGTGCTCTGGGAAAGTTCTTTTTTTGTATTAACCGGGGGTCTGGGGGCTCATTAGCATTGCTAACAAACCCTCTTTAAGTCAATGGATACTTCTGACCACCCCACCACAGTGACCAGAGCTACTCATTAATAAGTGCTGCAACTATTGATTATTCTCTTAGCCATTAGTCTATCGATTACTTTTTTGATTCATCGAATAATCGAGAAGCGTTTGTATTTTTTTTTTTTACATTTCTGAATCGATCAACCACTTAAGCATTCTTCATCGCAGAAGGGTGTCGTGCAAAAATAGTCGTGCAATCTATAAGCTCACAACACGTAGCATCGCGGTGCGTGGTGAGCTTGTAGATTGCCTATCTTAACTATTTCTCAATTTCTTTGACATTTCCGCCTATAATGACATGCACACACTAGGGATTGATTATGCATTGATTATTTTATAAAATTATCGATTATGAATTATTTATTATTATTGGTTAAATTGATGTGTTTGATTACCCCCACCCATTATCTATAGAAGCCATAGCAGCATGCATTGTTTGTGCTTACAGGTCTGATCAACTATTTTTAGGGCCCCTGAATGTGATGGGGATCTGTGCCAAGTGTCTGACACAGGAAAGTAATGACAGATAACAAGCCGTTCAAATGCCAAGACGCCTTTCATCCCTGCATTGTTTGGACCTCTGCACAATGAAACCCCTCAGTGTTCATTTACCCATTACATTCGTAACGGCCATTTGGTTATATGTGTGTGTGTGTGTGTACACACACGCGCGTGTGTGCAAGTGCATGCATGTGTGTGGCCTTTAAAGAGGCCAGAGGGGCAGAGAAGGTGGATGGGAGAAAAAATGGGAGTAGGCCTATATTTTAACCATATACATACATTTTTGTTAGTTTTGCTTGTTTTCATTTCACACGTGCTTTGGCAATTTAAACGTATGTTTCACATGCCAGTAAAGCCCATTCGAATTGAAACGAACAGAGAGAGAGAGAGAGAGACAGAGAGAGAGAGCGAGCGAGCGCAGTTGAATGGAGTGGAGGAAAAAGGAGGTGTGTGAGGTCTCTTTGTGCCTCCAACAATCCCATCAGCCTCTCTCTCTTCCCACTTGTGCCAGGAGTCTTTTCAGCTCGCTCCCTCCCTCCCTCCCTCTCTCTCTCTGTGTCTCTCTCCCTCACTCTCTCTCTCTCTCTCTCTCACTCCTCCCTGAATACTGTCCTCCCCAGCTTCCCTTGTATGTGCACGTGACATTAAGTTGTGCACACAAAGTTTTGTATTTTAGTGAGAAATAAACGACACACGCACGCACACACACACACACACACACACACACACACACACACACACACACACACACACACACACACACACACACACACACACACACACACACACACACACACACGTTGAGGGAGTGAAGCCATGCTGAACCTTTTGTTGCTCAGAACTGCATCATGGGAGCTGGACCCCCACACCCCCTCCCTGCCTGAAGAGGCTGAAGCGAGGCTACACAGTATAAACTCCAGAGTGTTAATTTAACTCAGAGGGATTCAGATCTCCACGGCGAGATGTGAATCGTATGGTCTGAGAAAGAGACCGCAGCGAGGGAACGAGGGAGAGAGGAAGAGGAACGTGTGAGTGTGTCTTAGTGTGTGTGTGTGTGTGTTTGTTGGGGGATAAGCCTACCCTCTTCAAAGTACCAGTGTTTTCCTCTGCTAATTGATTTTATAGGTCAATTACTTATTACACACTGGATTCTGCAGCCAGCAGGGTGCTCTGTGTCTGTCTGTCTGTCTGTCTGTCTGTGCGACGGTGTCGGGCAGCCAAAAATTCAGATCTAAACGCTCGCGATGCATCACTGGTGAGACGCAGCGTGAGCTTGTAGATCTGCTATATTTCTGCAGCGCAACGCCGGCATGCATGCAGTGAGGTATAAATCAGGCTCCGCTCTCTCTCTCTTTAGCCCACAGAGTATATGACTGACATCCACTCGTGTGTAAATGAGTCTTATGGGGGGAGGGAGGGAGGGAGCATACTCCCCCCCCCTCCTCCTCCTCCTCTTGGGGATTAGCACGAGCTCCTTGGTCTATCTGCATGTGAATGGTGTCCCCTCCTCCCCCCCCCCCCCCCCCCCCTCTCTCTCTCTCTGTCTCTGTGTCTCTCCTTCACTCTTGCTCTCACACACATCGGGGAAAGAGGCAGCAGAAGAGTGAGAGGCAGAGAGTGAGAGGTAGAGAAGGAAAGAGAGAGTGAGTTTAGTGAGAGAGTGAGAGAGAGAGACAGTTACACCTCTGATCATTGTGTGGGATCCATCACTTCTTCTTCTTCTCCCGCCGGACAAACTTTTCCCAGAGAGGAGGAACGATAGCAGAGGAGGACTTAGGAGGGGACGTATATTTTGTTGTTCCCCTCCATGCCTGTGCTGCGTGCGGAGCGGCCTTCTCTCTCTCCGGGTGGCTGTGAACCGTCTTGCCGAGGAAGCTGTGGGGAGAACTGTTGTGTTTTGTGAATGAGAGAAGGTAGGAGTTACTATACACCCCCCCACACCCCCGCTTTTTGTGTACTTGGTGTTACCCGGGCCGCGGGTCTCGGCGGGCTGCGTTCAATGCCCTCAGCTATAACAATGAGGCCCTGACAGGATCGGTCCACTTCAGCACGGGGCGGGAGGGAGATGGAAGATGGAAGGGGGGGGGGTAGAGGTAGGGAAAAAAGCTTCTGTCTTGTCTCAGTTAGCATGCACTTTCTTAGAGAAGAGAGGAGCAGAATTTAGATGTTCTTCAAAGTGGGGACCGCTCCTTTTGAGCGTCACATCTCAGAAAGAGGCCCGGAACAAAGTCAACTCAAGCCCGGGTGTTAATTGATACATGTTTGAATTGTCAGGCTGTTGCTATGCAACTGCCCCCCCCCTCCCCCCTGTTTCTTTTTTTTTTTTTTACAGCAAATGTCCGGTCACACGGTCACAGACACTCTGAGGTGCTCTTTCTCAACCGGTGCAGGCTGGGGACCCAGATGGGGGTCCGTGAGGTCTTCTGACAGGGGAGGGGGGGGGGGGTCACCAGACAAAGAACAGAATGCTGTGTTGTTGCATGCGTTGGTTCCTGACTGCAAAACCCCAAACCACTTGTTTTTATCAGGATGACACAAGCTGTGTGTGTGTGTGTGTGTGTGTGTGTGTGTGTGTGTGCGCGTGTGTGCAACTGGTGTTGCAGCATGCATGGCACGCATGCGGTGTGCTAGCGTGCATGTGGTTTCTGCCCATGTGCTGCTGGAGGTTATCAAAGCACAATCTCAGGGGCTGATAAAACTTGTAAAGAGTTTGCTGTTCAGAAACATATCCCTGAATGTTATCTTGCAGAAACACAGGCAAGCTGCAGCCTAAAGATATATAGCGTAGTTCACTTGTTGCTGTGTAGTGTTGTGGACCTAATTCTCCAAGTTACTCTATTCAGTCGGTGATTAAATGCTTCATGTTATTGGATGGTTGCTTTATTTGACAAACTAGTTTGGAGGATTCGGTTATGTTTAAACTGTAGGATTCCATCATAGTCTTTGTGTTTGATGTGTTTCGTTTCAAGGATCAAACCCTTTAGGCCTAGACTAGATAAGATGTTTTTATTTCTTTTTCATCTCTGGTACATTTACCTTTTCTAGATATACTATAGGTATTGACAAAATAGACATTCTTGTATGATTCTCTAGTTGTATTTACTTGTAAATGGTGACATTTAGCTGTCCTCTGGTGCTTTGGCGTCCCCAGGAATCACATTTAGGGCAGGCGAGATTTTTTTTTTGCACCCCCACTATTACCCCTAAAAAAGAAATTTCAACTCAATCGAAAATCGGCGAACGTGGCCGTTTTCAAGATGTTTTGGCCATTATCTCTGGAACGGAAGGTCCAATTTGCTCAGTTTGCTACGCAGCTTGTTGGATGCGTGACTTTGAGGACATTAAGCACGCATGACACACCTTTTCGGGTTATTTGGGTTTTCTAGGGGAGGCGAGATCTTAGTTCCCTGCCTCTACAGTGGGTACGTACGCCACTGCTCTGGGGGTCCTCAGGCCTCACGTTGAACACCACTTGCTCTAAAAGCACCTGTTGAGGTGCGGTCTAACCTTGCACAGCGTATGATTCATGATTCACTGGTAACGTTCAGGTTGAGGAATACGCCCAGCTGGTGATGATGATGACACACACAGTTTGATTTGTGCTTTGACATCTGTGATGATGCCACAACGTGACAAAAGGTTTCTTTTTAAGTTTTTTAATCAAGCGTGATGTGAGTCAGCTGGACGATGCTTGAGCATGTCGTGGTTGCTGTTTTGGCTGGTATCAGACGTTGAATCACTCTCCCTTGTTCTCTCTGTGTAGTTTGTTCTTCATCTCAGTCAAGCCTAGCCCCCATGTGTGACCTCACTCTCTGCTGTAGGTCTCCATCAGAAGCTGATCAGGAAAACACCTGTGGTGGAAAAAGTACTTTTTTTTTCATCAAAATGTACTTAAATTACCAAAAGTAACAAAAAGTACTCATTATGCAGAATGTCCCATTTCAGAAGTTTTCAAATCTTTTGAAAATAGCAGATCTACAAGCTCACAATGCGTCGCGTCACAACGCATTGTGAGCTTGTAGATCGGCTATTTTCAATTTTATTTTAAGTGGCCGAAATGCATACAGAGATGAAGTGGTTAATGTGTGTTTTGTAATACTAATTCAAATCTACAAAGTAACTTGTAACTAAAGTTGTCAAATAATTGTAGTGGAGTAAAAGTACAATATTTGCATCTGAGATGTAGTGGGACATACTCCCAGTAAAAGTACCTCAACATTTTACTTAAGTAATACACTTGAGTAAGCCACTGGAAAGCACTTATGTTGTTAAATTCAGTGCAAGATTTTGCTGCTTGTACTTGTATATAAGTTAGTGACAAATATAACTTTGCTGTATTTTAATGTCATTTGTTGAAAATAAAAGAAAGCTTATGGTAGGTAGTCCATTATAATGGCACTGATGTGATCGTCTTTGTTCACAGAAACATGGCACTGTGCGTCTTACAATTGTTTATGTATAATATCCCACATTCAAGAAACTAAAGCTTAGTCTGTTGTTGATGCATTTGTAAAGTCTCTCTGGATATGGATAATGGTAACTAAATGTTAATTGAAAATGACCCTAGTGGATTTGAACTGGCTGGTGCATAACGATTTGCATAATGGCACCATTTGGAGAAAGAAAAACATTTAAGGGGACCTGTTGTTTACAAAGGATCACCATTCACACCTTCCAAATGCTCCGAAATGATGGCTTTGCACCTCCCGACCCCCTGCCTCTCAATTCAAATGACAACATTAGCACCTCTAAAGAACACTGGGAGAGGCTCATTTGCACAATGTTCTGCCTTCCTGGGTGTTGATCTCTTGAAAATGGGTTATTTAACCATTTTCAACCTGGTGTCCCTATTTTGGCCATTCCAAATTTTCACAAAAATAGCTGATGTGATCTTGTAGATGAACTATTTTCACACGACAGACGACACTGTCATACAATTAAGTGCCTGGTTAACTTGCTTGTGTCTGAATTATTCAAAGTGTTTAGCATATCTCAATACAACATAGACAGAATTCTACAAATGTTTTACACGGCTGGGTTGAATGCTCATTTCTGATTGGTTAATCACAGCATTCTGCCGTCTGTTACATCTCGAATTCTCGATTGCAGACACAGCTGTGATCAACAGTAACAAACCGTTTACTATCAGCTCAATCACAACACCTGTAGCAACTGTAGAATCTAACAGACTATTTTCTTTAGCAGAAGCAATGGAATCCTTTTTTAAATCAATGAAATCATGTTTGTTGTTATACTTTCTGTCAAATAATTGATTAGTTTATTAAGTAGCCATGTAGTAAGAGCATTAATGAACAATAAGGAGGTCATTATTGAGACATAAACCCCTTCAGGGTGATGATACAAGACCGGCATCACCCTCGTCAGGGTTTATGTCTTAATAATGACCTCTTCACTGTTCATTATCGCTTATGAAACTCACAACTTCAAAGCATATTTCATTGTGTTGAAACATTTTTAATCTAGTTTTGGGATGTAAATGAACACGAGCTAACTTTCATTTAATGAACTCACATCAAACTTGGTTTGAAGCTTTCTCTCTCTCTCTGCTGTCTCTCTCTCCACCTTCACGTTAGAATAGTCATTTACCACATGAACCAGGGCAAACATTTGTAGAACATAGTTGATCTACTGTAAAAAGCTGAAGAGTGATTTAGTGTAGACTAGGGAAAAGGGATTGGGGCCTAGTATAGGTCTCTGGGAGCTATGCTCCGGTCAATGAAGTATATAGGGTGGTTAGACAGACAGCAATAAGTGAAAAACATACAGTGTATACCCAACACAAATGGCATTGCAGCTTTCATATCGTTGCTGTCGGGCAGAAGCCTCTTATCTCCATATTCTAGTTTTTTCGTAAATTGACGTCCTACTTGATCAGCGTCACACAAAAGCATCAAAAGTAGCAGATCCACAAGCTCGAAACGAGGCTCGAAGCGACACGTTTTGAGCTTGTAGATCTGCTACTTTTGATGCTTTTGAATTTGAATCCTGAAAATTTACAAGTTTTGGTTTTCCACCCGACAGAGACGATATTCAAGTTGGGTCTTTGCAGTGTTAAATCGAAGATGATTAGTTTCCATATGATTTATTTAGTGGATGCTCTGATCTAGAGTGAGGCAGGAGGATATCATAAATAGGGATGCCACGGAAAAATCTTATTTTTATAATATTTTGTGGCAGTCTCCAAATTCAAATTTGAATAGTCGAAAAAATCTTCATCAGGTCAGCAGAATATTCAAATTAGAGTTTTAGCAGTTACATGATATCCCTAAAATCATAAAAGGACACATCACAACATGTTGTTGCTGTTGGTGAAAGCACGCGTTGTTGTGGAAATATTGAACCTGGGGGCTGCAGCAACCGCAGTATCAGTGTGTATAACCACCTACACTGTAGATTCGAACCCGGGTCTGCTGAATGGGAAACCAAACATACCGCTCAGTCAGAGGGGAACCCCCCATCCCCCACCCCCATCCCCAGACAAGGCTACTCTGCTACAAATATCTCCATAATACGATGTGTCAGAATGACAAAACATTCCCCCCTTTTAATGTTTACATTGCAAGGTGAATCTCTCTCTCTCTCTCTCTCTCTCTCTCTCTCTCTCCCTGGTCTCTGCAGCGTTTCGTTTGTCTTCCCTGAACAAACGCAGTGTCTGTCAGTGTGTCTTGTCTCTTTCTCTCGGCAGTCCGGGGTCTCGTCCTCCTGGGATGCTTGTGTTTGTCTTTCTCATGCATCTCCACCACACACTGCTCCGCTCTGCACATAGTGCTGTGTGTGTCGCAGCTTGACCGCGTGTGTGTGTGTGTGTGTGTGTGTGTGTGTGTTCTAACTTTTGTCTTACATTTTGGTTTTCTTTCTGTCTCGATATCCTTGTCTCTTCCTCCTCACTCTCCATTTGCTTCTCTATCTATCTGTCATTTCCTGACACACGCACGCACACACACACGCACGCACGCACACACACACACACACACACACACACACACACACTCACTCACTCACTCACTCACTCACTCACTCACTCACTCACTCACTCTCTCTCTCTCTCTCTCTCTCTCTCTCTCTCTCTCTCTCTCTCTCTCTCTCTCTCTCTCTCTCTCTCTCTCTCTCTCTCTCTCTCTCTCTCTCTCTCTCTCTCTCTCTCTCTCTCTCTCTCTCTCTCTCTCTCTCTCTCATTCTGTCCTGACAGCACCAATTGGTTCATCAGGATTAGTCTGCTGTTGGAGTTGAGTATTTATAGCTGATCAAATTATAGTGATGGCCTATGACTTTGACTTTAGCCATGCAGTGTATGTGTGTGTGCGTGTGTGCGTGGTGAAAGACAGGCTGAGCCGGATGGCAGTATCAGACGCTTACAGTAACAGAGGAACTAGTTGAGACATGGTAAATGTGCCAGTCACATACACAAGCGCGTGCGCGCACACACATACACATACACACAGAGGGCTTGGTTTCACAACTATGGTCAATCCACTGCAAGCGAGTGTTTTCTCACCCCCACCCACTCTCTGTCTCTGTCATGACTTTCCAGTGAGACAGCATGACACTTCATTTGTGTGTGTGTGTGTGTGTGTGTGTGTGTGTGTGTGTGTGTGTGTGTGTGTGTGTGTGTGTGTGTGCGTGTGTGAGTGTGTGCGTGTGTGCGTGTGTGTGTGTGTGTGTGTGTGTGTGTGTGTGTGTGTGTGTGTGTGTGTGTGTGTGTGCGTGCGTGCGTGTGTGTGTGTGTGTGTGCGTGCGTGCGTGTGGTGTGTGTGTGTGTCTGTGTGTGTGTGTGTGTGTGTTTGTGTGCCCACACGGAGGTATACAGTAGCATTCTCAGGGTGATTTCCAGAGCTGACCAATAATCCTCTTAAGGTAGCTCTCCACCAAACAGACCGCTGCAGATTACTATAGACTGGCAGTCGAATGAAGTCAGGAGATCAGTTGGTTGCTCGGTCGGCTTCCGACGCTTGGCTACAACTTGCGACCCGACTCGATAGTGTACCCACTACTACGGCCATTCTACAGCAGCTTTCCAACGCTTACCGCCTCCGACGTCGGTTGCGGTGGAGAGCTACCGTTACACAGACAGTCAGACTGACAGAGTGGTGTCCTGGTGTGTCAGTTTGCCTAATGACACTAAGAACAGGTGTACTTACATTCACTGTGATTTCCTACATACATGCATAACTACATACCTACATACTTACATACATACATACCTACATACATACATACATAACATATATACATGCATACATGCGTACCTACATACCTACATACCTATACATACCTACATACATTCATATTGCATACTGTTGCTGTCAAGCGGAAATGTGTGTGTACACATTTCCGCTTGACAGCAATAATATGCTGTATACACCTGCCTGTAATAACCTGCTTGCTGTCCAACACAAATAAGCGCGCTATCTGTGCCTTATCTCACCAGCTAGAGACGGAAGTCATTAGCATAAATATGTTGGCACCAGAGGTAACTGTGATTTTCTCTTCCTCTTTTGACAAACGACCTTATATTGTCTCTCATAACATCATATCCTTCTTAAAGTGAAACCATCACATTTTTCAACATTACCTCTATACATTTACTGTAGGGATGGTGTTCCATTGGCTGTCATAGCGCTAAGTATATAATGTGTCGCTGAAACATGTGCTGCAAAAGTTATACTGAAAAGTAAAAAGCTGCAACATTTACTTGATGGTTGTCAAATCCAGCATGCTCTTTTGGCAAATGTATATATGCCTGATTTCCAGACTGCTGTATGTGGCAGTCTAAACTATGTCGACGGGGCTAAAGACTGACTTAAGACAGCTTAGACTCTGATGAATGTGCGCAGACGTTACGACTCTCATGATTTGGCCGGGTATGTTGTCATTTTGATGAATGTATGTCTCGGTGTTAATCTAACATATATTATATACTTGTGACGGTGTACTGTATTAGCTTGAGTGCAGTTGGCTAGTACCGGTACATATCCCATAAGCCGGAGGGACAGGAGCATTGTAATTGGCTAGTTATGCTCCCATAGCCCAGTGATGCCAAAGCATTCTTAAGTGGGACCACATTTTATCTGTGTATTTGTCAACAGAATATGGTGGTCGTGGTCCTGTGCGCTGCTAGCTGAATGGACTACTGGAGTATCCTGAAATGAAGTTAATTGTGGTGTGCGTGTTACACATTGAACGCCAGAGGTTAATCTCATAATGTACCTACCAGTGCCAAGCTCTTTTTGTTGTTTTTTTGTTTTTTTCATGTCGTCATAGCCCCCGCTAAATCCGTTTAAAATCCGCGTTCATTTGGTTCGACACAAACACGGGATCCGTGAAAAAGAAAAACAAAAAACTCCGAGCCGATCCGTGCCGCCATTTTGAAGTTACAGGCGAGAACGTTAGACAGGACGATGCGGTGAGGAAACCCACAAGGGAGATAAATCGATTCTAAGCTGACGCCCAGACAGGAAACGGATGCGAGCGAAAAAACCGGAACCAGTTTTATTCCGTTTCCGGTCGGCCCCGGAACCGGAAATGGGTCGAAAAAAATTCCGGAATGTGCACTTTTTCGATTTAACATGGGAAATGCGAGTCGCGTAGATCTACGCGACTGGCACACTGCGGCTTTAAATCGTTTGGCGTAGATCTACGCGATTGGCACGCGATGTGTTAATGTGTCTGTCCAATGTTCTGTGATCAAATCTGGCACTTGGACTGTGTCACATGTCATCTCCTCTATACCTTCCTGTCTGTCTTCACTGTAATGTCCGGTAATTAAAAGTAATGAAGTCATGTCAAAGAGAGAGAGAGAGAGAGAACGAGAGGGAGATTGCTGTGGCTTTGGACTTCAGACTTCAAAGCTAACTGTGTTTCTTCTGCCTGAGAACACCACATACCACAGCACCTCACAACACACTCTGATAGTTAATATATTAAGGTGCACGGATCAAAGGGACAGATGGTGTGTGTGTGTGTGTGTGTGTGTGTGTGTGTGTGTGTGTGTGTGTGTGTGTGTGTGTGTGTGTGTGTGTGTGTGTGTGTGTGTGTGTGTGTGTGTGTGTGTGTGTGTGTGTGTGTGTGTGTGTGTGCGTGCGTGCGTGCATGTGTGAGAGAGGGGGGAGGAGAGAGAGAGTGAGAGAGAGATAGAGAGAGAGAAACAGGATTGATCTTAAGAGTCAACGATCAAACATGCAGTCTGACCTTTGTGTGTACAGTACGGCTGTGTGTGTGTGTGTGTGTGTGTGTGTGTGTGTGTGTGTGTGTGCGCGCGTGTGTGCGTGTTTGAGTGAGTGAGTGAGAGAGAGGGAGAAAGGCTGCGTGTGTGTGTATGTGTGTGTAATTGTGTTCTGTTTTTCATTTAGTTCCATCTTGTACCATTGTTACTCCCTACACAAGAAGACCACATGGTTTCTTCTCAAAGGTTCACCATGCAGTAATAATAACGGTTATTCCATTTGCATTCTCAATACAAACATTACATATACATGACATTACATGTGTGACTACGTCATGCCGAGTAGAGGGTGTGTTTATGTGAGAGATGTTGTCATTCTATATGCATTCTGGGTTACCATGACAACACAACATACAGCACCAATACATACGAAACAATCAAGTAAACTATGTCATGTTTGACGGCCAAACCTTTCACGCCTATTATGCGGCTTTTACACACCATATAAATGCATACATGTGCCTGTGTGTACATGCCATTCTCTCATATTGACTTTCTATTATAGTGTAAACCACCCGTTAGTCTTTTAGTGGGGGAGTTGTGTGTGTGTAACCACCTGGATTCGAACCCAGGTGTCCGGGAAATCAGATCGATGAAATCCTCTCCTGAGGGAGTATTTTTGGCTTATGGGCTCAGGCAAGGCTTCTCTGCCCCCACACACACACGCTTAGACCTGTACTAGTCCATTGGTTCTCAAAGTGGGGTGCATGTGGGGGGGTTCCAGGGGGTCCCCAGCAAAATGTGTTAATATGGCGTCACAATCATTGCAACCACTTCAACCTTTTATACTTTGGCTATTCAAAAATAGTATTTTTGAAAAATTGTGAACATTGTGCAAATCTTTGAATATATAGTTTTAAAGCGAACATTTGTAACTCAAATCTTTGCTTCCGGGGGTCCCTGGAACGAAATATTTTGAGATGGGGGTCCGTGGGCCAAATACATATAATTGAAAAAGTTTGAGAACCACAACCAAAGGGGAATGCCATCTCTGTTTTAGGGCTTCAGGTTCTACTCTGATAGACGTGCATCATGTGACTGGAACCGAGGTGGTGTTTCTATATGTGTGGATGTTTGATTATTTTAGGTGTTTTTAGTGTAATTGCTGCATTGCTGTGAGGTGTTCCTCAACATCTAAAGTTCCTCGCGTGTTTCTCCGCAGAAACGGCGAAAGTGTCGGAGACGGACACGCCCACCGCCATGGAGGAGAGAGAGGCGGAGCCGGAGAGAGCCGCGAGGGGAGAAGGAGAAGAGGGAGGAGGAGGAGGAGGGAACGAGCGAGAGAGCAACGGACAGACGCCGGCCACCCAGAGCGCCGTCGACACGGCGACCCCCGTGGTCGCCACCAGCAGCGACCAGACGACGCCCAGCAGAGAGAAGAAAGAGGAGAACTCTTCGGAAGCAAAAGTGGAGGAGGAGAAGAAGAAGAAGAACGATGGCGTGACAAACATAGAGGTGGAGGTGGAGAAAGAGCCGGTTATCCCGGCGTGCCGGCCCGCGCCCACGCCGGGGGTGGGGGTGTTGAGGGGGAGTGAACTGTTTGGCTACGTGGGCATCGAGGCCGTGCTGGACCAGATGAGACGCAAGACCATGAAGGCCGGCTTTGAGTTTAACATCATGGTGGTGGGTGAGTAATCAGCACAGACGCACATACTGTGTAAGCCATTGGTTCTCATAGTGTGGGGTCCGGGGACCCTCAGGGGTCCTTGAGGGAGTTCCAGGGGGTCCCCAGCTGAATGATAGATTAGGCACCAAATGGACCCTTATGGGTCTGTAACTCTGAGAGTGTACAAATGGAACCAAATGGACCCTGACGGGTCCATTTGGTTCCATTTGTACACTCTCAGAGTTAAATTGACATAGATTTTACAATATAAATTGCGGTCCGAGTGATAGAAATGCCATTAAATGGGGGTCTGTAGCCCTAATGCATGTCAGACTGTGGGTCCTTGAAATTAAAATGGTTGAGGATCACTGCTAGAGCTGTAAAAAATCTTCTCCTATGGGTGTCCCTGGCATATCTTTTGAAATGGGGGTCCGCGGGCTAATAAGTGTCAATTTGGGGGTCCTTGACATGAAAACGTTTGA
The DNA here is from genome assembly GCF_963454915.1 of Gymnoscopelus microlampas. Classification (NCBI taxonomy): domain Eukaryota; kingdom Metazoa; phylum Chordata; class Actinopteri; order Myctophiformes; family Myctophidae; genus Gymnoscopelus; species Gymnoscopelus microlampas. The sequence goes on from NC_139948.1 coordinate 41,469,456, forward strand.
GTACCACTGCTGTAAGCACCCACATATACACACAATGTAAACACACTGTTGACCACTTGAATCCTGTATACTCTGATGACAAGTGGTCCCCCAGGGGTCTGTCCATCCATGGCCCGTTACACCAGTGGTTCTCAACCTGTGGGTCTGCACCACCAGGGGGGTCCCCACATGATTTTTCGGGGGTGATAGTAAAGTGACAGTTTCAAAATAAACTAGAAAAAGTGCTCCTCGGAGCACAAGTCTCCGCCAGCAGACTTGTGTTGTGTCCTATCCGTCCTGTCTGTATAAGTGTCCTATCCGTCCTGTCTATGTAAGTGTCCTATCCGTCCTGTCTGTGTAAGTGTCCTATCTGTCCTGTCTGTGTAAGTGTCCTATCCAATTGTTACAGTATCCGCCATTTCTCAGCCATTTAGTGATTATTCCTGTCTTACCTCACTTTGAAAGAGGCAAAGACTCTTTCAAAGTGACACATGTATTTATAGCCCGTTATATGTCACTAGCCAATCGGATCACACTATTTCACCGTATTGTCAAGTGTCACGTGAGGCTCGACCAATGTTTGCTTGGCTGACGGAAAGTGAAAACAAACTCTCCTGGCGGAGACAAAAAAGTGCTCCTCGGAGCACAAGTCTCCGCCAGCAGACTTGTGTTGGGAATGTTGGGAATGTTCTAATTCTTATGTTCTAATTCTTACAAAAAATAGAACATGTTACTGTGTCATAGTAACATGACACAAGTGTCCTATCCGTCTGTATAACTGTCCTATCCGTCCTGTCTGTATAAGTGTCCTATCCGTCCTGTCTGTATAAGTGTCCTATCCGTCCTGTCTGTATAAGTGTCCTATCCGTCCTGTCTATGTAAGTGTCCTATCCGTCCTATCTGTGTAAGTGTCCTATCTGTCCTGTCTGTGTAAGTGTCCTATTCAATTGTTACAGTATCCGCCATTTCTCAGCCATTTAGTGATTATTCCTGTCTTACCTCACTTTGAAAGAGGCAAAGACTCTTTCAAAGTGACACATGTATTTATAGCCCGTTATATGTCACTAGCCAATCAGATCACACTATTTCACCGTATTGTCAAGTGTCACGTGAGGCTCGACCAATGTTTGCTTGGCTGACGGAAAGTGAAAACAAACTCTCCTGGCGGAGACAATGAAAGACAAAAGACAATTAATTATATATATAAACTGGTCAAACATTGGCCAAATTGTCAAATAACAATATTTCACAATATGTATCTGTGGAACCGAGTCAAACTAAATGTAATGCCTCAACTCCTACAATTCCAAGTGCTTCTCAGGGAAGGGGGGGGTCCCCAGTTCAAATATGATTATTTTGGGGGGTCGTGACTCGTGGCCTGAGAAGGTTGAGAACCACTGATCTACACCACATTTCTTTGTCGATAATACAATGTAGTGCAATGCGGAGCATTGTGACCGTGTAGATCTGCTATTATTTGCAGAATGTCCGCCAATTAGGACCAGAATAGGGATGCTAAGATTCACGTGTTACTGTTTACTTTGCGTAACATGTATGTTAACAGATTTTTGTATATGCAACACACGCACGTCGTATGCACACACACACGCACGTACGCACACACACACACACACACACACACACACACACACACACACACACACACACACACACACACACACACACACACACACACACACACACACACACACACACACACACACACACACACACACACACACACACAAACCACTGGGTGGTATTCTTTTTGCAAGTGCGTTTTGTAGGTGGAGAGTGAGTAGCTCACTCCACGTTGGTTATTGAATGAGGATTTAGATAATGGGAGGAAAGGATTACATTACACATCAAGACATTGATAATAACACGTTGCAATACCACAGGATGAGGATGGATTCAACATACTCAGGCGTACCTGTGTGACTTTGTTGATTGAGAGAAATGTTTGAACTGTTTTTTATTTCATTCATTCAATATGCTTCACGGGCTTTGATGTTGCATGAGTGTGATAATGGCAGAGAGAAATTGCACGGACAAAAACTTAAGAGGAAACAAATGTGGGGAGATTTCTCTGGTACTTGAAGCATTCAGGCTTTGCGCCCGTGGTTCTCAGCAGCAACACCTACAAACACGCAAAAAAAAGTTAACAAAGTATGCAAACGATAAAAGGTGCTGAACGGAAGAACATAGTAATATCGAAAGGACTGAGTCCGCACTCTCCATCTTGATCATGATCCAGTGTGCAGTTTTTACAAAAGCTACAAACACAAATTATCAAGTGTAAAATAAGTATGTTCTAAAAACATACTGACTGAAATAACCAACAGCTTATTCTTGCGTAGATTGTAGAGGATATATTTTGTCTGTTTTTAGATGATTATTAACCCATTAAGACCTGGAACGCATCTGTGTCGTTTATTGAATTGGGGCAAAAAAACATTATTTTACACTTTGGCTATTGAAAAATAGCAGATATACAAGCTCATAGCGCGGCACCGAGTGCCGCGCTATGAGCTTGTAGATCTGCTATTTTTGAAAAATCAAGAAAATTTGTGCAAATCTTTGAATCAATATATATTCTTTGAAGCAAATATTTGTAACTCAAATCTTTGCTTCTGGGGGGTCCCTGGAACAAAATATTTTGAGATGGTGGTCTGCGGCCAAATACATATACATATTGGGGGTCCTTGACATGAAAAAGTTTGAGAACCACTGATATAGCACAAGGGTTAAGGCACTTTATTAAGCCTGCTTTTTTTAGTCAGCAAAAGTGGAAGGAAACAGGAAAGAGAAGATGGAGAGCGGTGGTGACATGATGTGACACAGAGCCAGTACAGGTTCAAACAACGGCGCTTTCACTGCGTCCGTGCTTACACAGCATTAACCAGGCTTACAGATGAAAATAGATATAGTTTTCTTGCTGTCCGTATGCCTAATTCGGTTGCTTTTGGCCTGGTGTGGAGCTGATGACTGATTTGTACTCGTGGCCTAGAGTAGTATTGTGCACTGAAAATAGACGATCTACAAGGTCACAACAACAACACGGCTATTTTTTGCCATGTGACAACACTGCCATGCCACCAAGTATTACATATTTCAGTGTCTCTGCTGACTGAAACGGTGTAGGTTCAGGGTAATAAGACAGTGTATAGGAGACAGGCTGCACAGCCGGAGCCTCAGGGGTTTCCCTGTCAACCACAAACACTCTCACACAGGCTGATGTGCCAGCAAGCCCTTTCCTGTTCACCTGCGCTTCCTGTGGGTGAAAAACCTAATGCGCAGTGCCACGTGTGTGTGTGCGTGTGTGTGTGTGTGTGTGTGTGCGTGTGTGTGTGTGTGTGTGTGTGTGTGTGTGTGTGTGTGTGTGTGTGTGTGTGTGTGTGTGTGTGTGTGTGTGTGTGTGTGTGTGTGTGTGTGTGTGTGTGTGTGTGTGTGTGTGCGCGTGTGAAAAACAGAGAATTGAGAACTGAAAACAGAGATTGTTATGATTGCCGATGCCGAATAATCCTGGCCTACAGAGTGTCAGTGGAGACCTAATCTAGATGATGGGAGATCCCTGCCTGCGATACGTCTCTGGGGAAACGTAATGTTGTTTGAGCAGCGGCTAACAAACCTACGCCTACTGCTTTAAAAAGCGATCATATCACTGCCCAAACATGAAGGACCGCCCTAGAGACTTTGGATTTGTTCTGCAGTGCATTTATTTTTAAACATAATATGGGAGATTGTCCTGCTGTTCATTTGTGAGTTTAACCACTTTGTTGTACATCAAATGGCAAATAAAGCAGATGTACAAGCTCAATGCAGCGCATTGTGAGCTTGAAGGTCTCCTTTTTTTCTGGAAACGTTCACCCATTTTTGCTGAATGTTTGTCCATTGCCCAGAATGGGGATGCTAGGGTTCATGCGGTTAAAGGCATGTAAGTGGTTATGTTCTAAAAACTCATTTTTTTGTTACAATTTTACAATTGTCTTTGGCATTGTATGCTTGAGTGTTTAGAGAGATGGGAGACCTATAGGGCAGAGAGAGTGAGTGGAGCCATGCGAGACAATTTAATTCAAAGGACCAAGAAAACATGACAGGAGTTGGATTCAAACTCAGGTTTTTGTATAGGAAGCATACTGTCCGAGCCACCGGGCACCCCATGTTCTGCACTACTTTGGTACCACTGTGAACAGGGCTCTGGTGTGAATGGGTGGGCTTCCACTCAAAGAATTGCCATTCTCCAGTTGCATGGTGGTGCTAACGCTGGTCCGAGCCAGCATCCTGGCTCCTTACCACAAAGCTCTGCTGGCTTTTGTTTAGAACACCTGCTGCTTTGGCTTTTGACATAACACACACACACACACACACACACACACACACACACACACACACACACACACACACACACACACACACACACACACACACACACACACACACACACATGCTCCTATTCATTGTCCCCATACAAGATGCGAGTTTATAATTATGTGCATCAGCTACTCTGTGTGTGTGTGTGTGTGTGTGTGTGTGTGTGTGTGTGTGTGTGTGTGTGTGTGTGTGTGTGTGTGTGTGTGTGTGTGTGTGTGTGTGTGTGTGTGTGTGTACCTGCTGTGTTGTGTTGCACGACCAGAGCCAACATTCCTCACGGGGCCTTTTTTACTTCTTGTTCTCACATTCAAAACAAGACACACCACACACTCTGGGCCAATCGCAGCACCCCAAGGCCTTATGCCTGTCCAATCACAGAGCCGGATGGGCGTGGCTGGCGTACGGTTAGAACCAATGAACAAGCGTGGAACGATGGCCAGCAGGTCACCGAAGCTGACTGGAGAGCGTCTGAAAGGACACTTGTCGTTGTTGTTGTTGGAATAGGTTGTTTTTGTTGTTTGGTGGAAGTTGTTTTTTAAAGATTATGACTCCCAAACTCTTGTTTTGAATCGCTCTCTTTCTCTCGCTGTCATTCTCTCATTCGCTGAACATTCGCTGTGTTTTTAAAACGTAGCTTTTCAAAACGTAACCATATATTTATCCACTTATACACTTATACCGTCCCTATTCTGGGCATGTCATTGCAAACATTCAGTAGAAAAGGGAAAACACCGCCACAATCTACGATCTACAAGCTTACAATCTAATCCAATCCACTTTATTTATATAGCACAACCAAAAAGCAGTACAGAACATCTAAAAAAAAGCTAAATACACTACATCAGCTAAAACACAGGAAAAAACTGCAGCAAGAAAACACAGTAAAATAAGAAACAACATTAAGTGACAACAAAAAAAGACATCACTATAGAATACCAGACGCAGCAACGTCAGCAGACAGTGAATCTAAGCAAAGACCACAGAACGCATATGAGTGTTCACCGAAGAGTAGAGGGGGAAAAGGGAGGTGACCAGGGGGGGATAGACCCCAGGCAGACACGGGTCAACAGAGTATCTGTAGGGTTTATGTGGTTCATACTTACCTTGCATAACTGTTGTAGTCCTGGGTTTCCAGAAGGTTGCATGCATACCTACCCCCAGTTTCCTGTCCTGGTTCATTGTCCCATAGCTTCATTTCATTGGTTTGGCAGCAGATTTGAACCGGAAACACATATCGTCTCTGTCGGGTGGAAGCCTCACATGTCCAAAACTGTAACTGTTCAGGATTCAAATAAAAAGAACAGCACAATTAGCAGATCGACAAGCTCAAAACGCGTAGCGTTGCGCCGTGTTTCGAGCCACGTTTCGAGCTTGTCGATCTGCTACTTTTGATGCTTTTGTATGACGCTGTAGTTGATTTACAACAAAAACACAAAAAGTTAGAATATGGAGATAAGAGGTTTCTGCCAGACAGCAACGATATGAAGGTGTCATTTGACTGCAGTTATGCACTGAGCACAGTGCTGGGGACCCCCTCTAACCCCCTGAAGGACCGCTGTGGGTCCTCGGACCCCACTTTGAGAACCTCTGGTGTATTGTACAATAGCAGACAGCAGAGTCGTGCCTGTGCATCTGTGGATAAGACGACATAACGTTGGTTTTTCATTGGAAGACAGGAAGTAAGCTGCTGTTAGGAGGATGTGGTCTCCATAGCCCTGGGGCTGTCTGCACTTTCCTGCTGCGCACGCACGCACGCACGCACGCACGCACGCACGCACGCACGCACGCACGCACGCACGCACGCACGCACGCACGCACGCACGCACGCACGCAAGCACGCACGCACGCACGCACGTACTTACGCACGCACGCATTCAGGTCGTCTTTGGTGGAGTTTTTCTCTTCTCAAAATGACGAGTAGTCAAGTCAGATTACAAGCGCAGTGACATAGTTTATGTGCCCGCACGCTTGGTTCTTTATTGACATACTTGCCAAGGTAGTAATGGGTTCTTTAGATGTGTGTGTGTCTGTCTGTCTGTCTGTCTGTCTGTCTGTCTGTCTGTCTGTCTGTCTGTCTGTGTAATATTGTGTAGTGCACGTCGGTACAGCTCCACACACTCTGTCATGGTGACATCACTAATCACAACTTAAAGGGGATTACAAGACTCAGGCATGTGACAGCAGAGATCACACCTGACGGTGACACTGAGCATGATGTGTTCGTGTTCGTGTTCGTGTGTGTGTGTGTGTGTGTGTGTGTGTGTGTGTGTGTGTGTGTGTGTGTGTGTGTGTGTGTGTGTGTGTGTGTGTGTGTGTGTGTGTGTGTGTGTGTGTGTGTGTGTGTGTGTGTGTGTGTGTGTGTGTGTGTGTGAGAGAGAGAGGGAGAGAGACACAAACACACACGCACACAGAGAGAGTGAGACAGAGAGTGACAGAGACAGAGAGTGACAGACACTTGATAATGACATGATACTGTCTGTGCGACTCACTGATGACATCACCAGTAACCCCAGGGGACAGCTTTAATATGTAAAAGATGAAAGACAGAAAGGTGGAATGTTTTCACACTCTTAATTGTTTCAACATAGAAAGACGGTCTAGGTGATTGTAGAATAGAGTAGAACAGAATTGAATAGATTCTAACAGAATAGAATAGAACATGGCATAGCAGTGGCGGCCATTTTTTTAAAGTTTTGTATGTCTTTTCATGTATTTCATGGTACAAAGTGAGCTTTGACTTGACCTGTGTGTGTCCTTTGTGTGTGTTTGCAGGTCAGAGTGGGCTCGGTAAGTCCACCTTGGTCAACACACTCTTCAAGTCCAAAGTCAGCCGCAAGTCCTGTACCCCTAACTACGAAGAGAAGATCTCCAAAACGGTCAAACTGCAGTCAGTCAGCCACAGTAAGTAGCACACACACACACACACACACACACACACACACACACACACACACACACACACACACACACACACACACACACACACACACCCACACACACACACACACACACACACACACACACACACACACACACACACACACACACACACACACACACACACACACACACACACACACACACACACACACACACACACACACACAGAGATCATTATGTGTAACTCAAGTGTATGGCAGAGCGTGCGCCACAACTATAATGACAACGACAGCGGTGAACAATATTGTCGGGATCAACTTTCAGAGCGATTTGATAAATGATACAAAACGCTGACAAACAATCAAAATCCATCATTCCAATTATAGTTATCATTCTCGGGGTTTGGACAGCCCTTTAATGGTCCATTTTTAAATCACCCCTAATTACAGTGAAATTCTGTTGTGTGGTTAGGATGACGCGGTGGTACGACCATCCAAAACGAACGGCCAACGATTGTTCGATCCCAGCAATGGCCAGCAGTGGCCCTTAACCCATTAAGACCTGGGACGTATCTGTGTCACTTTTTGATTTGAGCTAAAAAAACATTATTTTACACTTTGGCTATTCAAAAATAGCAGATATACAAGCTCGTAGCGCGGCACCGAGTGCCGCGCTACGAGCTTCTAGATCTGCTATTTTTGAAAAATTGAGAAAATGTGTGCAAATTAATATTTATATATTATTTTAAAGCGAACATTTTTAACTCAAATCTTTGCCCCTGGGGGGTCCCCGTAACAAAACATCTTGAGATTGGGGTTCCGCGACAAAATACATATAATTTTGGGGGTCCTTGACATGAAAAAGTTTGAGCACCACTGACGTAGAAACATACGTTTTTCAGAAAAGTGTTGGGATTTATAGGAGACATTTGTAGAATCGGCTTCAGGTCTTAATGGGAGAGAGACCCCCCCCCCCAAAAAACATAATTTTGAACTGGGAACCACTGTATCTACAGTACGTGACATCCACACATACGATGTGTTGTTAGCTTATAGAGCAGCATCTGTGGGCTAAGTCTCAGGTCCTTGTTTCTCTCTTATTATTCCGCCTGCTACATCCTCTTCTACTGCATAAGAACAGGAATCCTCACTTCTCCTTTGACCAGCTCCAACACATGGTCGACTTCTGTTTTCAACTGTCGTTAGCTTCCCGTTTAGCAGCTTACACTATTATGACTCATTCTAGGACGAGGTCAAGGTCATAGGCTGCCATTATGTACCGTATACGGTATGTACGCGTGTGCAAAGGCGAAATCCAGAGCGTTCATTTAATGCACGCTTCTCCAAACAGTGGGTCCGTTTTTCATGGGTTGCGAGTGAATATCCCTTTATTTTTTTGTTCCCTAAATGTTGTCATTAATTATTATCATTATTTCTTTATTTTACACACAATTCTAAAGATATCCGTCAAAAAATCACACATTTTCATGAGTTGAAAACTAATTCTAAACATTTTTCAAAAGAATTTCATGAATAAAATACAAAAATACAAATAATCAAAGAAATTCCCTAAATTAGAAAACAATTTTTTTAAGAAGTAGTGAAAATAGCAGATTTGCAAGCTCGCTTGTAGATCTGCTATTTTCACTAGTTTGGGTCCCGGTTTCTCTTTTGGGTCTTGAGCTAAAACGTTTGGGAACGACAGGTTTAATGTGCAAGGATGCCATCAGAGCCAAACCAAGCCGGCCATCAAACAGAATTAGCTGAGCTGTCGCAGACTCAACTTCATCTTTGTCCCTCCAGTAGGCCTGTGCAAGCATGGAAGAATAATTAATTTGCATCCGAAACTCGGGGCTCAAAACAGTCATTGTTCGTCCCCTCAAAGGCTCTGACGCAAATGAGGTAATTTGCTCCCAATTGGGCGAGAAGGCTCTCGTTGTGCATGCGGTGTCATTTCTAAACCCACACAGCCTTCAGATGTGGCCAAAATCTAATCTGGAGCTTAGATGATCTAAAAAGGCTCGATTACCTTTGAGGGATGTTTTGGTTTTATTTGACAGAGCCGTGGTGATGAGTCACATTCAAGCCCACGATGCCGTAATGAGGTTTTTTTGTGCCTGCCGTGCACACAGTAAAATTCCCAGCGTTTATTTATCCATTTTGTAACTCAGAGAAAGTGCACATGCATGGACCCTTACAGGTACATTTGGTTACACTCACGAGTTAAATTAACACTGAGGATTGTGGGCCTGCTATACGTGGCAGGGAGTTCCCAGGATACCACTCTGAATGATATGTTGACCGGCAGAAATGAGTGGTCGTGTGTGTCTTGTCTGTCTGTCTGGCTGTCTGTCCATCTGTCTCAATGTGTTTATGTGCTTTGTTTGGCCGAAATTGTCAGGTTAAGACATGAAATTATTATTTATCTCTCCTGTACTCGCTCACTCACTCACACAGAAGCACGCGCGCACGCACGCAGACACACACACACACACACACACAGTTAAACTTGAAATCCAGCCATACAGACGTGAAGCACACTTGACTCAAACTAACGTAAACACGACGTCTCTTTGAGGGAGGAATGCTTACTTTTTTCCCCCCTTCTCCTTCCCCGCCTTCGCAAGAATGTGAGGCTGCAAAACGTGACATCTTTCATAAACATAGGCTCCGGCGCTTTCACATGGGCTCTCTGAGAGCGTTGTGACTGCTGTGTCACACACGTACATACGCGTCGCAGCGCACTCAGAGACAGTGATAAAACATGATGAAAAATGGCCCACGAGAAAACACTGTTACAATCCAGATCTCTCCTAGAGACCCCGGAGAAAATGTCAGTATACTATATTCAACATGTAAGCCTTTACATGGTCATTGTTCAGAAGCACAAAGTCTTGTTCGCTTTTTTTCCCCCACCAAGTATTTTACTTTCGTGACATTTTTAAGAGACAGCAAGTAGAATCAAGACAGAGAATCACATGCAACACAGATCTTGAGCTTAGAGCTCTTGCACGATAAAATCCATAGTTTTAAAGCTAGGAATGTGTAGATATTATGTCCTCTAGAATAGATGGGAGAGGGGTAAATGCTACTGTTATACCCAGAATTTGATAATTCCGCGTGGGAAACCGAACATGTGACCCTTGTCCAGGGGACACAATGAGCTTCAGGCAGGGCTACTTGCATCTTAATAAGGCCACAAAACCTGAGGCCAGCCAGTGGGTCAGATGTGTCCCTCCATGGGATTTGAGACTGGCAGTCATCCACTGTTGACCAGTCATATCCATAATATTCCTGGCTGCCTTTCATTTCCACCCACTGAATGTGTGACATGAATATGACAAAAGCTGCAGAATGTCATATTAAATATATTGGTCTTGTCTGTCAAACTTCACATTTGTTCAGATTTCATGCACAGATGAAAAGTCAATGCCTGTTCTGTGCAGCTGAGCTATAGAGTGATATGATGCCAGATTCTTTTAAATGTGGGTTGGACTGTTGTGTCTGGCTGGCTCTGCTGCTCCAAAACAGTCTCACAATGCGTTGCCATGCGGAAATTTGTGTCTATACTAACATGCCCCACAAAAAAAAGCTTTTTTTACCCCCCAAGGAGGAAAAAAATCCAAATGCAAAAGCAATTGAGGAGGGAGAAGTTGGGAGTCAACTGTACAATGCAAAAGAATAGTTGTAATGCCTTCAAACAGCTATATTTTGTTTTGGCAAATGAGCAAACAATTGGCTGAGTAGTCTGTAAGATTTTAAGCCAATTGTTTGTTCGTTAGCCTAAACAAAAACAAAAAAATGTCTCCCTCCTCAATAGTTTTTTGCATTACACATTGCATTGACATGCCCAAAATAAGTATGGCAGGCTTAATGTGGTGGTTGAAGACAGTGGTGGAAAAAGTAAACCATTTCTTGCAAAACTGCAAATGTAAAAACACTCTGTTGCAAGTAAAAGTCCGGAATAAAAATGTACTTGAGTAAAAGTACACAAGTATTGGCATCAAAATATACTTAAAGTACCAAAAGTAAAAGTACTCATTATGTAGAATGTGCCGTTTCACAAGGTATCATATGTACACAATTTATTAAAATCTTGGCTGAAGTGGTTAATCTATGTTTTGTAATAATCATTCAGATCTTCAAAGTAACTAGTACCTTATATCTACAAAGTAACTAGTACCTTATATCTACAAAGTCACTAGTACCTTATGTACAGGTAACAGTACCTCAAAATGATTAAGTACAGCGCTTGAGTACAGGTACTTAGTTACTTTCCACCACTGGTTGAAGTACAACTGCTGAGTCTTCCGCAGTATTTCTTCCCTCTGCACCGATGCTGACCTCATTGCCTGTAAATCCAGTTGCTTAGGGAAAGGAAAGACAGTTGCACAACCCTCACACAGCCTGCAGCTACTATAAAGGCTACTGGAAATCTAGTAAAAGACACAGTTTAAAGCGAGCTGTGTGAAGTAAGCTTACACAATCAGCTCTCCCGTTTACTCTACCCACACCTCCACCTGTGTGTGTGTGTGTGTGTGTGTGTGTGTGTGTGTGTGTGTGTGTGTGTGTGTGTGTGTGTGTGTGTGTGTGTGTGTGTGTGTGTGTGTGTGTGTGTGTGCTTTTGAATCTCTTGAACCAACACGCCATGATAGGATGTCGTATTATCATTCCTAATACTGCTAGCTTTTAATCAAATACTGTTTTTAATCTAACTGAAGATACAAATACATAAACCTATTTTTTGGCAGGTAACGTTAACGTTTTCACATTTATAGGCACTCAGCTAAAGCTCCAATCCAGACGGATGTAAAGTATAAATTCAGCGCCATGCCTCATGACTCTCTCGAACTGGACATATGATTGATCGTTCATTCCAACCAATCGATGTTGTTGGTCAAACGTGGGAACTCCTGATTAGATTACAGTGCCTTGCCCTTTAGCTATTATAGTTCATCTTGCCACTCCTAATAAATGTTTGCAGAACAACTGCAAACTCCAAATCAACGTTGGCACGACAATATGTTGAAACAATATGTTCCGACTGTGGAAACATTTTTCTCCCCCCCCACACACACACACACGGCAATATGTGGCTGGCGGAGAAGCGGACTAAAAACTGGAAGTGCTGTGGCAATCCTTTTAACAAATATTCCCGTGTGTGTAATGCAGAGCAAGCAGGTCTGCCCCTTTTATTGCAGGTTAGCGAACCCTCTCAATGATCGGTTTCCAAACTGGCCTCTCAGGCTTCCGCTGAGAGGAGATTCCTGTGTGCTTACTCCACATGGGAACGCGGCTCAAATGATAGTCTTTAGGCTGTCGCATGGTTTACCTACCCAGACCCAAACACACACATACGCTCACGTGTACACACACGCACACAAGTCGCACATTCAAGGTAAAAGTTAAGAGTTGACAGGTGTTATTTATGTCCTTTATCTTACGGCTGCTAGCTTGCGCGAGCGTGTGCGCGCAGCCGTGCACGCTAAACGTCATGGTGTCAACGGCAGGTGAGGGCCTCTCAATCCTGAGGTGGCCTGTCTGCTGCCTGATTTGTGAGGGGACCGGTAAGAACAGTATAGACCATTTAGGACCCCTGAGGTTGTCCCCCTTTTTAGCGCCTGCAGTAAACACGGCCCAGGCAGCGCTGCCTTTGATCCTCGTTAAGCGGTGGGGCTGGTCAGACCCAGGGGGCCAATGGGGGGCTTGTGAATCTACTTGGGAAGAATTTAGACTTGTCGTTTTGCGTGCCAGTGTCTCGTACCGACAACAGCAGATCGCCAAGTACTGTTTTCTGTGCGAGGCGCGATGTTCAAACAGGTATTGATCTCTCTATCTATCCATCAATAAAATGTTTTTTTTTGGTTATACCTGCTTATAATGAGATCAGAGCAGTAGATCAAAGCTCCGGTCCAGGGGACCCCGAGTACTGCTGGTTTCCATTCCAGGTTCTAATTAGATACACATGTATATCCAGAAGTGTTAATATAACACTGTGGGTGTTATATAGCTATTAGCCAATACACACATGGGTTAGAGAAGAAACAGCAGTGGGCAGTACTGTATGTTTATGCTGGGTTCTCTAACGTCCCTGTCTGTGGTCCCTCTAGTGATCGAGGAGAAAGGGGTGAAGATGAAGCTGACCGTGATCGACACGCCGGGCTTTGGAGACCAGATCAACAACGAGAACTGGTGAGTGCCAGAACTCAGAGAGATGGAAGTTCATGTATTGATCCAACCCGATCTCACACAACACGGTTAAGTAGCACGGATTGACATTCCGTACATAGACGACTGAAAACCAGAAAAGCCGTGCATAGGAGCCGCGAATCCCCTCTTGTTACGTTTTCTCGAGACAAAGCAGTCTCAAGCGAACTCGAGCTACGTAAGGCACCACCGAGCGATGCTAAAGCGAGCAAGTTGCCGTGCCGAACGTTTCGACGTTCGCTTGAGCCTACCCAGTGCCGTCCGAGTTATATACCGATAGGCACAGAATCGTAAAATCATGTTGTGGGGACTGCTCTGCTTCCGGGTTGCAACCCATGTTATATCACCTTGGGATCTTATGCACTGCTTTTCGTAGTTTCCTAGTCGTCTATTTACGGAATTGTCAATCCGTGCTATTTCACCGTGTTCTGTGCTAAGTTGACTTTAAAATACCCTTTTACACTCTGCGTGTGAGGAGGCCTTTAAACATCAGCAGCGATTGAGATCAACTACAAACCTTCTAATTATTTCCATGTCATCCTCCTCTCCAGCTGGGAGCCCATAGAGAAGTATGTCAACGAACAGTACGAGAAGTACCTGAGAGAAGAGCTGCATGTCAACCGCAAGAGGAGAATCCCCGACAGCCGCATCCACTGCTGCGTCTACTTCCTGCCGGCCACGGGCCACTGGTGAGCAATACATACATGCTGCTATGTCTCCACTTGTAAGCAAGGGATAATCAATGGGGAGCGGGTCATTATTGAGAAATAAACCCAGACAGGGTGATTAGACCCAGGCATGATAGCGGATAATGATAATCAATAATGACCTGCTCCCCATTTATTATCCTGCTTACTACAAGACTGCGTAATAAAGAAATGAATAGATCAACCCAAAAATAACAACAAAACGAAGGATTTCATTGCCTACGGTAATGAAGGTATTCCGTTAATTTATGCCGGGTACGTCCAGTGCAACGCCGTTGCCTCGGAAAACAACTAGAATACAAATAGAATACATTTTCAGTCTATTTCTCGCCGCAAATGTTTTAAAAAACATTCTTGACAGCCATGTTTAGCTGTAAATGGCATTGTGTGTTTGTTTACATGGCTGCCATGTTGGATTTGGCACAAAATCAAGCAATGCTGATTGATATGAGCAGGCGCTCTGAGTCTTTTATTAGACAGGGTTCTAATCAGTGTGTTATTCAAAAATAACACTCCGCTGTATTCAGTGATTGACCAATCAGAACCGGTTCTAAATCCCAATTCCCAGTCTGGAAGCCATGATGTTTATCAAACGTGTGTGTTTGTGTGTGTGTGTGTGTGTGTGTGTGTGTGTGTGTGTGTGTGTGTGTGTGTGTGTGTGTGTGTGTGTGTGTGTGTGTGTGTGTGTGCGTGTGCGTGTGTAGGTTACGTCCTATCGACATTGAGTTCATGAAGAGGCTGGGCAAGATCGTGAGCATCGTACCGGTCATCGCCAAATCCGACACGCTCACCATCGAGGAGAGACTGGAGTTCAAGCAGAGGGTGCGTGCGCAGGACACACACACACACACACACACACACACACACACACACACACACACACACACACACACACACACACACACACACACACACACACAGTCACACACACCATGTTTCGTCTCTCGTAGGTCCATATAAGTAGCTCTGTCATCTGGTTTTTGTCTATAAACATTTCACTGTCTCCCCCGTAGACAGAACACCTTCCATACATCATGAGCCTTTTAAAAACGTAAAGTCTGATGCACTTTCAACATGGAACAACACTGTATAATTCTGGGAGTCATGAGGCGTCGTTGCACATGATCTATCTGACTCTTATCAGGATTCTTTTACAACAGTGGTTCTCAAGGGGGTTATTTTAGGGGGTTCTAGGGGGTCCCCAGCATAATTAGTTAATATAGCATCACATCGTAGCCACTTTAACCTTGTTTAATACTTCGGCTATTCCAAAATCAAGCATTCAAATTCAAAAATAGCCGATCCATAAGCCCACAACACGACGCGTTGTGAGCTTATAGATATTGTAATATTTTTTACAGTTTTGAAAGAATCGTGAAAAGAATATGAAAATCTTAGAACACGTTTGAAATTGTTTAACACAAATCTTCTCATAACGGGGGGGGGGGGTCTTTTCAGATGGTCAAATAAATGTCAGTTACATGAAAATGTTTGAGAAGCAGTGCTTTACGAGATGCATTAACAGACCTGCTGCCCCCATTTCTTTTACACTTCTTATTACTTACTGTAACACACCAGGTTTCACATCCATACGGAACGGGGGTTGGATTCAGTTTTGTTCTGACAACTGTGATATGATAACCACTACTATCTGTTCCTCTCTCTGTCATATGTCATTGAATTCCTCTCTGTCCAAGATTGTTGTCCTTATTTCCATATCATCACTAGTCTATTTAATATGATCTACTATCTATACACTACTATTATCTATCCATAATCTATTTAAACATAGTTCAGTGTATAAGCAACATTTAGCTATTGATCTATCGTTAATAATTATATGAATCAATTTACTTCCAGGAAGTGCTCCTTTTTAGTAAATTGGGATATGTACGGTAATATGTTGTCTTTGTGGCTTGTGTTGTTTGATTGTGTTTATATAATGTCTATTTTCTTTCATCTAACGCTGTGATGACAGAATAATTCACGTCAATTCAATTCTGTTTAGCCTGATTTATACGTAGTCGCACTCTGGTGTTGCATGCCGTAAATAGCAGATCTACAAGCTCACAACATGTCACATTCGTGACGCGTTGTGAGCTTGTAGATCTGCTATTTACTGAGCATGACACCGGCACACAACTAAGTGAGACTTGGCTTCTTGTTTGGGATGTTCTATATGGCCCTCATACTTCCTGACCGTGGGATGCCCTGACACTATGAACCTTTTGTTGTGAGCTAATGGGCCATCTTGACTGACCTTTGCTTGACCTGTTGACTACTCTCTTGACAGATAAGACAGGACCTGGTCGCAAACGGTATTCGCGTCTACCCCCAGAAAGAGTTTGACGAGGACACGGAGGAACGCATGGTCAATGACAGGATCAGGGTACGTTCAACCTGCCAAACACTGAGAATAAAATCTGTTTTAAAGGCATTTATTTAATATACTGTCCTCCTAATATGAACAGTTCACTTCACATAACAGCTCATTTCTAATCTACCATTAGCTGTTAATACAGCTTCTCTTCTCTTCTCTACATTTTCTAGAATATAATGTAATGCAAAAGCTTTGGGATAATAACCAAATGTCAGTCATTTTAGGTGAAAACATTAAACTTTCATGTGAGTAATCATATTGCCAGAGGTGTCACACTGATGAAGATGAACTCTTCATTTAAGTGGTGGTTTTGACACTGTGACATTCTGTATCCAGGCAAACATTCCCTTCGCTGTGGTGGGAACGGATAAGGAACACCAGGTGAATGGGAACAAGGTGCTGGGACGCAAAACCAAGTGGGGCATCATCGAAGGTAACCACTCCATTTATCAAAGGCTGAGCATACAGATCTACAAGCTCACAATGTGTCGCATAGCCATAGAGAGGCGTTATGAGCTTGTAGATCTGCTGTTTTTGCTGCCAAGTGTGTCAGTGATTCCCAAACAGTGTGCTGAGGCACATTGGTGTGCCGTGAGACAAGTCCAGTTGTGTCTGAGATTTTGTGACACACTGGCATCCCTAATTTGGGCATGTCATTTCCCCCCCACATAAATAGCCAATCTACAAGCACACAATGCTTTATGATGCTTTTTTGGGGTATTTTGGCTTGCCCATTGGTGTGCCTTGGGCACAAAAAGTTTAAAAGCCACTGATAAACCACTGATTATGATCATTAGCATTTACAAGTACTTAGTAAGTCAACAAAGCTGATCAAAATGCCTCAAGTGTTAGTTTTTTTTGCCTCAGTGGGGTGGTGTGCGTTGCCATCTAGTGGTGAGACTGTAAAACAGAATGCTCCAGGCTGCTACAAACTCAGCGTGGAAAGACATCTATATTCTCAATGCCTGGAACATGAAATGGAAAACGATAAATTGGGAACGGTTGTGGAAGTTGAACATATCTGAGCAAATAACAATGTGAACGCATTTTATCTGAAAGCCAGCCGTAATGAGGCCTGCCCCGGGATACTCAAATTGGCTATTCTACAACAACAACAAAAACATTAGTGCTATTGTGTCTGCATTCTTAGAGAATAGTCATGGAATATAACTGCTAAACTGTTGTGGGATTCTTGAGGGATAGAGATGAAAGCTCATCGTATCTTTCAGTGAAATAAACCTTCTCATTATGTTTATGTGATGCGGTGAAACACCACAAATCCCTAAAAGCCACTTCATTTTCTCTGTCCACAGTGGAAAATGTGGCACACTGTGAATTCGCCAACTTAAGAGATTTGCTGATCAGGTGAGTTGATGTGTGTGCTTGCTTGCGTGTGTGTGCTTGCGTGTGCGTGCGTGTGTGTGTGTGTCAGTCATGCCTGACCATTCTCCTGTGTGCTACTTTAAGCTACCATATGCAGAGTCTTACCAGTGGCTTCATTTTTCCCATGTTGTCAGGCGTGGGATCATGGGTAGTTTGTGTGAAGGGCCATAAATGATACAGAGGAGTGTTTGTTTCCCTTTTGACATGTGCACGCACCCTCCCACACACACACACACACACACACACACACACACACACACACACACACACACACACACACACACACACACACACACACACACACACACACACACACACGCACGGTGGCTTGTCCCTGTTCAAGTAGAATGGAATCTAATGACAGAGAGTTGCAGGGCTACTTTAAGGTCAGCCCGGGGGTCGCATGCCTCTCCGAGGCCTACCTCAGGCCAAAGGGCAGAGGTCAGCGGCGTGTCCGATACAGAGCAGGATCTGTCAGCAGGAGAAGAAGCAGCTGTTTTATGACAAGTGGAAGGTGTTTTAACTCCTGGGGAAAAGTCTCATGTTTCTGCTGTGTCATACTGTGTAACATTTAACATCTTAGTTTTTCTTTTTTCTTTTTTTTTTTGCATCACCTCTTGTAGCTGTAGTGTCATGACAGCGTTTATCTAAACGGATAATGCTGCATGGCTAAAATACATAGATAAATACATTTCCGGGTCATCTCCGGTGCGAGGACAGACACTTGTGAATAATGTTTACAGAGTTTAGAGAAGTTGTCAAAAAAAAAAACCTGTTTATAGGTTAATGTGAAAGATGTAATAGTGAAAGATTACACAAAAAAATACTTGTTTAATTACCCATTAAAACCGGGAAAGCATCTGTGTCATTTTAGATTTTAGCATTTGCTATTAAAAAATAGCAGATGTACAAAAAATTGTGAAAGTGTGATAACTACTGATTTAAAAGGCATTTGTAGAATCAACCTCAGGTCTTAATTGGTAAAAAAAAAACAGTATGACATAGTCCAGGCAGGTTGGCCTTCAACACATGCTGCTGCTACGGATTCTTTTCCGATTATTCCCGGGGCATTCCTGCCTTATTCAACGTCACACGGGAGAGACGCAGAGGAGAGGGTGTGGGCATGTGCAGGTCATGTGACACAGGTCATGAGCTGGACCCAACAAGCAAAAATGGCCATAACAACATAAACCTTGGGCCTATAGCGTCCCTGTTCAGGCACAAACATTTGGCAAAAATAGCCTATCTACAAGTTTGGTTATTTTTGTCAAAGAGATTCGGTGTAAAGGGAAAAAGGGAGAAGACCACGTACAGAGCTCTGGGGGATTCCGGCTCGATTACAATTACTATTACAATTTTGGTATTAGCAGAAGCTCTTATCCAGAGGTGCGAGATTGGAATAAGCAGAGTAAGCATGAGTAGAGTGCAGAGAGAAGAAACGTAATGCCTCAAATAAACTAGGATACCAGGTCTAAACAACATGCTATCTAAATAACCTTAATGGCCAAATGGGGGAAAAAAGATATGTCTGCATTAGTAAACTAGCATCTATTGAATAAAGGTGACAAGAAGAGATACAAGGAGAGAAAAGTGCTAGGTGAGGCAAAGTCTGAAGAGATGGGCCTTCAGACTACTCCAGCAGAAGATTAGGAGTGATTCTGCAGTTCTGACTGCAATGGGTCAACTACATATATAGGGATTAAGTTGTTAACAAACTAAATTATAAAAGAAAACAAACAAAAGCTTTGAGTGTAATCGTCTTTTGTCCCTCTGCTGCTTCCTCTCTGCAGGTCTCATCTTCAGGACCTAAAAGACGTGACCCACGACATCCACTACGAGACGTACCGCGTGCGGCGGCTGAACGAGGGCAACATGACGCTCAACGGCCTGGCGCTCGCCACCCGCCCGCTGGAGAACGGAACCGCTCACAACAACAAGAGCGACTCGGAGAGCCACCTCTGAGGGAACCCGCCCGGAACGCCGAGTGCCGCGCGTGCGCCGACGACGGCGGGCGGCGGACGGCCGAGGCTTCCCCTCGCCCATTTCCTGTTTCTTGTGACTGCGAGCCCGAGAGCGGCCGTTTCCCTCCGATTTTCCAATCAGAACGAGACAGGGAGGAAAAGGAACGAAGAAGAAAGAAGCAAACGGAAATCTTTTTCTTTTGCCCTCCCCCAATGGAGAAGTGGAGATTGTTTTTTTTTATTTTGGGACCGACTAGTGGATAAAAAAAGAAAAAAGAAAAAATTCTATTGAGTTTTAACTAAAGACATTATAATAATAATAATAATAAAAATGCATTTAAACGTCAGATATGGATATATTTTTGTGAATGCGCCGACATATATATTTTTTTCTGGAAGGAGTGCCCCACGTAGGGCAGAGAGAGACAGAGAGAGAGAGAGAGAGAGAGAGAGAGAGAGAGAGAGAGGGGAAGAGACAGAGATAGAGAGAGATAGGAGAGGTGCGAGACTAGGTGTCCCAATAGCGTTTAAGCACTAAGATCCATCTTCATTCTCTCATAAGTCAAACAGGACCAAACGCGGTCTTAGTGCTAAAACGCTTCTGGTGACGCCCCAGATGTCTGTACTAAGATAGACCTGAGGGAGCCAGAGTTGTACGTGAGAAGATAGTTTCTGTCACTGAATTTTCTGGATGCTGAACAATGACAGTCGTGACCAAGAGGCAACCAAAACTGGCCCTGTTTTATACTTTGTTGTACGATGGCGCAGCGCGGTGAAAATAGCAGATCGACAAGCTCACAACGTGTCACGGTGCGACGCGTCGTGAGCTTGTCGATCTGCTATGTTCAAGTAAATCTTTGAAAATGTTTGACAATATTCACTATATAATGACATGACCCAAAATCGTCACGGCCATGGTTTAAACTGATGAAAGGTGTCGGTAATCGTTGCTGTAGCGGTTGCCGACCGTTTGTTTTGGATCGGCATGTCTGCCACTGAAAAGGACTCGATGAGCTTTGGAACTGACATACTTTGTCAACTTTATCGGCTGCAACTTCAGCATGGTGTGCAAAAAGATGCACAAGAGTACAGTTTGATTTCAGTTAGATCCTTTACACTCCTGTAAAGAAAAGGGCTGCCTTTTTTGAACAAGTATTGATGCTATTGATACATCCATGTTACATATTTTGATGTGATGTGTTGACCTGTGTATTATTTACCTATACAATCCTACTGTATGAACTTCATGACTCTTAATACGTCATCGTTTTCAACCTTAGTTTTTCCCTGTCCATTAACGACTCTACAAAACATACAGTACATTTATCATTGTATCAGATGCCTCCTGGTCCTTTGGTCACACATTTCCTGTCCCCACTGCCTGCATTATGGATGCTTTATAACAGATTTACATTGCCACCTGGAGGTGTGGTGAAGTAATTACAGGGTCAGAGAGAAAAAGGGCCGATTCTCTTCCAAATGTCTATTTTATTGACAGATGCCTGTTTAATGGTGGGTTCTTACAAAGGATATCACTTAGATCTTTAATTTCACTTTATACAGTCGATTTGCCCTTCATCTCACTTAAGAAAAAAGGCCTGATATGGTTGTTTGTGTTCCTCATGTACTGTAAAGCAATGGTTATGTTGCATGTTTAGCAGCACATGTTTTGCTTGCAGGTTATGAGGGGCTCATGGGTTTGAATGTAGAATTTTTAATAAGAAGCTTTTTTCACTGTATCGCGACAAGTGCCTGGCAGGGGAAATAATGACACATTAAATTCAAGACATTAAATTCAAGACTTTGGGGGCAAACGGCATCGGCACCTGTCTGCAACAGAGCATTTCAATTAGCTCTTTTATTAGAGATGTAAACCAACCCTCCAAATCAATGCTATCGTGTTACTGTCCACTGGATTGTTCAGACACAAATAACCACAAATGTGTTTTCCTCTCATTAGAAATCTTTAAGTCTTCCCACATGGCAAAGATACTGTGGGTTCTACTGACTCCTTTATCTTAAAAGTCTGTGATTTGGATCATTTGAACCACTGTTTCCCAAACAGTGGGTCGGGACCCATTTGTGGGTCGCGGACCAATTTTTATGGGTCGCTAGTGAATACCCCTTTATTTTTGGTTTCCTACATTTTGTTTTTTATTATTATTTTTGAAAGATTTCACAAAAAATCGCAAAATATTCACAAATTTGTTTTAAGTCAAAAACAAGTTCAAAAGTTTTTTCGAAATAATTTCATGAAAAAAAAATACTTTTAAGTATTGAAAATAGCAGATCTGACCTATGTGACCTTGTAGATCGGCTGTTTTCACTAGTTTAGGTCCCGGGGAGACGTGAAATTTCTCTTTTGGGTCTCGAGCTAAAATGTTTGGGAACCACTGATTTGAACCATCTTACATCGAGGACTTACAACTAGACTTGACATGCAAGGATTTATACATGTATTCTACCATACTGCTTTCATTATTCTGTCCCCAACAGGGACAAAGCAATAGCTCAGTCCATTTCTAAGGTTTTAATGCATGAGGCATTTACACATCATGTAGAATCATCAGTGTTCATTTATCTATTTGTAACTGAGAATGTATAAATGGAACCAAATGGACCCATAAGGGTCCAATTGGTTCCTTTTGCAAACTCTAAATGAAACAATGAGGATTTTACTGTGTATTTGTATATGCCATGTTGTTGTTTTTCTTCTCTCTGGTTCTGCTCTGTGTCAGTGACAGTGCAGTGTGTTTGCCCCTTTGTGTTTTATATTTGTCATTATACTAACAGCTCCAACATCTTGTCCTTTGCTTTTTATATTATTATTAATAATATACAATGTAAACACTGTTGATTTACAATTAAATGATTGTCACTTTCTCAATGTCTGGTGTGAACTCATTGTGTGAAAGGGCTAGTAGTGGATCCTGACCTGCGTGTGACGCTTGTTGTGAATGAAGTTAAAATTGGTGGTCACTATAATGCTGATTGTAAAATGTCACCATTACCGTCTACTCACTGTGCATGTCGTTGGTGGGATGTGGACAGTTCAGAAACCATCAATGACATCATGAATGGGGATTCCAAGCTAATACAAATTGCAAGCCTTTATCTTACTGGAAAGTTAGCATGTGGAAATAGAAGCCATTGTAATCTACAAGCTCATGATACATTGTAATCTACAAGCTCACAATGAGTCGCGATGTGACGCATTGTGAGCTTGTAGATCTGCTATTTTCAAAAGATTTGTATACATCTGAAAACTTGAAATGGGACATTCTGCATAATGAGTACTTTCTACTTTTTGTACTAAAGGTACATATTGATACCAATGCTTTTGTACTTTTACTCAAGTACATTTTGAATTCCAGACTTTTACTTGTAACAGAGTATTTCATTATAAGATGGCACCATTTCTGTGCTGGCTCCGTGTCTCAGTGGAGGACCGTGTGGACTGCCCAGAAACCTGCCTGCTGCCAATGTCATCATTGACCTCACAGACCTTTCTCTTCCTGGAAAGTTTGCATTCTGAAATAGAAGCCATTGTCCTTGAAATGACCAAACCTGCCCACCGATGAGGTCATTGGTAGGCAAGTTTCAACTGACACAGACCAAATAGACCAGGGGTCTTCAAGGTTTTTCAGGCCAAGGACCCATTAAGTGAGAGAGATGAAGCAGGGACCCCCCACTATCATCAGTGTTGTGTAAATGTATGTTTTTGTTTGTTTGTTTGTTTGTTTGTGTTTGTTTATTTGTTTACACATTATCTTTTCTATTAATACAGTATGTTGGATTCATGTTAACTGTATTTTCAGACATTGAACGACTTCTTAAAGCCTCAATACTTAGTAATAGCTTGTAGATCTGCTATTTTCTGCTAATGTTCCCCCAGAATAGGGATGCTCTAATAATATTTTTTTCTTAATCTGGAAAAAAAAAATAGAATTTTGAATTATTTTAATTATTTATCCATTTATTTTACTTTATTTTATTCGACACAAATCTTCTCCTCCGGGGGTTCCTTACACCAGTGCTTCTCAAAACTTTTCACGTCAAGGACCCCCAAATTGACACTTATTAGCTTGCGGACCCCCATTTGAAAAGATATGCCAGGGACCCCCATAAGAGAAGATTTTTACGGCTCTAGCAGTTATTCTGAACCATTTTAATTTCAAGGACCCCCCAGTTTGACATGCATTAGGCTACAGACCCCCATTTAATGACATTTCTATCTCTGGGACCTCAATTTATATTGTAAAATCTATGTTAATTTAACTCTGAGAGTGTACAACTAACGGGTCCATTTGGTTCCATTTGCACACTCTCAGAGTTAGACCCATAAGGGTCCATTTGGTTCCTAACTACCGGTATCCATCATTTAGCTGGGGACCCCCTTGAACTCCCTCAAGGACCCCTGGGGGTCCCCGGACCCCACTTTGAGAACCAATGCCTTACACACACCGTGGGAAGCACGTGGACTTGGTGTGATCTGTGTGAGGCAGCTGCTACTGCCAGGGGGCGGGGCGGGGGGAGACCCAGTGTCAAATCACGCGTCATTTGGCACCTTCAGGACATTTGCGACCCGTGTTCGCCATCTAGTGGTTGATAACCGCAAGTGTTACAAGGCTTTCACTGAGCACATTTTCTATAGCCTAAAAAAAAACAATGGTTCTCAAACTTTTACATTTGAAGGTCTCCCCTTAACTCTGACAGTGTACAAATCATTTGGTAAATGTTCCGGATGAGTTCAAATAAAATATAAAACATAAAAAAACCCCAGTTAAACTAAGATACAAACAAAACACAGAACAACAGACACTCTTGCTCTCATACTCTCCCTCTTTCCCTTTACTCTCTCTGTCTCCTTAATGCCTTATTGGTCATAAAATATCAGTAAACAAATATAACTCTTTTTTTTTATTTGATAAAAATTATGCATTTAGGCAAATAGTTTGTTGATTATTTTTTGATGCAGAAATATATATTATTAAAGAAGGCCTTCAAAGTCTTTTAAATTGTCACTTTACTATCATGTTGGGACCTCCCTGGAGGTCCCGACCCACAGGTTGAGAACCGCTGGACTTTACCGCTAGAGGGCGGTAGTACTGTGCCGTCTCATGGTGTCGTCTCGAGCTCTGGGTCTCGAGCTCTCCCTACTCAGTCCTCAGACCCTCCTCCTGGGAAACTAACTGATTAAACACACACACAAGAAATGGGAAACGCTTTTTAAAATAAATACTAGTTGTTAGTTTGGGATTTAAGTCCACAAAACCGTTGGTTTCGCATTGTGAGTCGCCAGTTCTGCTGGATTAGGATTCTGTTGAAGGTAAGAAGTTGTGACAGAGAGAGAGTTGAACGCATGTGCTCCTTCACACAGCGACTTTCAGTGGTGTAAAAGTAACCAAGTACATTTACTCGAGTACTGCACTTATAAGTACAATTTTGAGGTATGTTTTACTTTACTGGAGTACTTCCAATTTTCAGTACTTGTGCTTCTACTTCACTGCATCTCAGAGGAAAATATTGTACTTTTTTACTCCTTTGAAAAATGTAATTTCTGGAATTTGTGGATTTTGATTGTTATTACAAAACATACATTAACCACTTCAGCCCTGTATATAGACCGATTATTTGTTTACTAACATTGAGACTGGATGCACAGGTGATTGTTTCACGCAATCAATTCTCAACCTGTTGTTTTGGGGTGCGCTGGTTTCAGCACACCCCAACCCCCTCTTGTGTGTTGGCTAGTGAGGTGCGTCCTAGCGAGACCTGATAGAATGGGTTTCATTGCACGCATACTGGTTGCACGCATACTGGTTCTTATCAGTGTGACGTCGTCTGTTAAGGGGTCTATATTTTGGCTATTTGAAAATAGCTCACAAGCTGTGAGCTTGTATATCTGCTATTTTCAAAAGATTTTTATACATTTGAATTTTGAAATGGGACATCCTGCATAATGAGTACTTTTTGTACTTTAAGTACATTTTGTGTACCAATACTTTTGTACTTTTACTCAAGTCAATTTTGAATTCTGGACTTACTAACTTGTAACAGAGTATTTTTTACATTGCAGAATTGATACTTTTACTTAAGTAAAAAAACAACAACAACTGTCATTTGTCTAGGAGGTCCAGGGACCCCCAGGGGTCCTTGAGGGGGTTCCACATGGACCCCTTACAGGTCTGTGACTCTGAGAGTAAATATACACATGGATATGTGCATTCTATCATAGTTGGGGGTCCTTGATATTAAAACGTTGAGAGTCATAATGTTAAAGGATTTGGGTTTTCTACTGTTCTGTGATATAAGCGTTTAGTGAACAACTGATTCCCTTTTCATTGTCAGGTCAGTGATCCTCACTGTGTGTGTGTGTGTGTGTGTGTGTGTGTGTGTGTGTGTGTGTGTGTGTGTGTGTGTGTGTGTGTGTGTGTGTGGGGAACTATGATCGTTTGTTTGCGGGTAATCAATCAATTATTATTAGTATGGTTAACATGAGCCCTACAGGCTTATCAGGACAACACTAAGGACTAGGAGACAGGCAGCATTATCTGACCATTCAGAATCTGAATGGTCAGATAATGGTAGGGTAAGTGATTTACTTTGGTTAAAATAAGTGTTAAATAGCTCTGTATTCTGATAGTACTCCTTGCTATAGAGTGTTTGTTCAGTAAAAGGAGTCTCCCATGTCTCTCCAGCTCTTTATTAAACAGAAAATGCATTTTCAGTGCTCTCTCCTGCCTGATTGGCTTAAATGTTGTCACCTACCTGAACATGTACTATATTCTGTTTACTAAAGAGCTGGAGAGACCCCTGTGACCAAACAAACGCTCTGTATCAATGATTACTATCAGAATATAGTACTATAACCTTTTTAACAACAAACAAAATACCCCAAAATATCACTTACCCAACCTTTAATGTGCCATAATAGACAACAGAAACTAATCTGAATTTCAGAGTAAATGTCCCCTGTGTGTTTTCATGTTTTCTCCATTGTTCAAAGACCTATTGGAGAAAGTGACTAATCCCAGAATGTTATGGGAAACAAAAACAAGACGTGGATTTAAAACCCCGGATGTGATGATGAAGCATGTGTGCTTTATGGACAGCCAGGATACACTTATATTCTTCTGTTAAAATCATTTGTGTATATTATATTGTCAGCCTATACCTTCAGAGGAAGACATTAACATGTTCCCAGTTCATAGAGGTTTTTATTTATTTATTTTAATCTTTATAAACCATCCCCTTTCTTCAAATCAAGTTGAGCTTGGCACCCTTTGATTTAGCCTCATAGTGCTGTAACTCAGTAGTTCTCAAACTTGTTCGTGCCAAGGACCCCCAAATTGATATGTCCGTGGACCCCCATCTGAAAAGGTTTTGTGCCAGGGACCCCCAGAAGAGAAGATTTGTGTAAAATAATAATAAATTATAAAAAAACAAAACAAAACATTTGTGGTATTAAAAAACTAAAGAAAAATAGCAGATGTACAGGCTCGCAGCGAGGCACGAAGTGACGCGCTGTGAGCTTGTAGATCTGCTATTTTTGAATAGCCAAGCTAAAACTTTTTTTTTTTTTTTAAACAATATATTTATTTGGCATTTTCAGGTATATAACACAGCAATATGGCAATTGTAGTAAATGTCTATAATAAAACAACAAACAAAAACAGAGGAAAAAGACAACACATAGCAATCATACGTATACATAGCATCTGGCATCCAAAAACAAAAATTAAACAAAACATTACAAAGACATAAAAACAAAACAAAAAAAACAACAACAACCAACAAACAAACAAAAATAATAAGATATGGTCATGAATTTTCCTCCCACAATACGAAGTAGCAGAACTATTTATTTACACAGGTCCTAGAGGGTTAAGCTAAAACTATTTTAACTTTGAGAACCACTGGTGTAACTAATATTTTGCATCTCTGTTCTCGTTTGTATTCTGTTGCCTGGTTTAGTTTGAACCTGTATAGCGCTTAGGTTGACCTTGGTCTCTTCAAATGTGCTCTATAAATAATAAAAGAGTTGAGTTCAGTATTTTAATCAGTCAGTCACCGCTAATAAGTGATCCAGGTAGGTATAGAGCAGTGGTTTCTCAAAGTGGGGTCCGGGGACCCCCAGGGGTCCTTGAGGGCGTTCCAGGCCACGCTAAGACAAGCTCAGAAAATAGTCAGTGATGCTACCCATGTTTTACATGGACAGTTTGTAATGCTGCCCTCTGGGAGAAGGTATAGCGAACCTAGATGGAATTATGTACGATTCAAAAAATCGTTTGTTCCTGTGGCAACTAAAATGCTAAATGAGGCCCTGCAGTGACCATTAAGAGTAGACCGATCACTATCTGTGCACTTGTGTAATGTTGTCCCCCTCCCCCCCCCTGTTATGTATTTTGTATTTTGTATTTTGTATTGTCATTGTTTTACGTGTGGCTGCAGCTGGGGTTAAAGCCCAAAACAAATTTCCTTTGGGACAATAAAAGTTTACCTTACCTTACCTTACAGCAGGTCCCCAGAAAAATGTGATGGCATCAAAATCAGTTTAAACACTTCAATCTACATATGCTATTTGAAAATAGCCGATCTCCAAGTTCACAACGCTCACAATGTCGACGCGTTGTGAGCGTGGATATCTGCTATTTTCAAAATGTAAAAAAAATTGATGTGGAACACAAATCTTGTGTGAGGGTCCCTGGCACAAAATGTTTTCAGATGGGGGTCTGCGGCAACATGCATATTAATTTGGGGGTCTTTGGTATGAAAACGGTTTGATAACCAGTGCTATAGTAATCTCTCAAGACAGATTCTGCTGTCTTGAGAGATTACTCAAGGTCACTCAGCACCACTGCCCTGAACATGTAATGTTGTTTATTAGTAGGAATAAACACAGAAGTGGAGGAAGTGGACTAAGAAAGGGGAGGGACCAAACCGAGTTCCTGTTTCTACACAAAAAAAAAATATATATTTTTTTTACCGAATGGGTTCCCAGATTGGTGCTATGGTGCATAGCACCAAAGCACTGTTTTGTTGTTCTGTTTTATTGGTGCATGTATGTCTAAATGAACGGCAACGGAGGACACAAGAAAATCATTAAATAAGTCTAGACTCTGAAATTGAAATGACAAAATTAACACTGTATGTGGGTCAGATTCCTCTATTACCAGTGGTTCTTTAAGTGGGGGTCCAGGCAGGGACCCTCACGGTTCCTTGAGGGTGTTCCTTACATTTCTGTAACTCTGAGAGCTATGGGGGTCTTTGAAATTAAAAAAGTTTTGAGAAGAACCACTACTCTATTACTATCTAACTTTAACTCTGATGGATCTGCCAGAGGGTTAACACGACTCTGTCCTGTCCTGTGTGTTTATGTACTGTAGTTAAACATGCTGATGAAGAGCTGGATGCCTGCCCAGCCCAGATTGAGTTGCTGAAGCGGGGCTGACGCTGAAGAGAAGAAGACGTCATGCTTCTCAAGGAATACCGCATATGTATGCCCCTCACCGTCCAGGAGGTGGGAGACCGCTTTAGTTTTACACAGCGTTATGGAACTTAACCGCCTTGCCCTCACCACACCAGGTCTCACGCTGAATTCACAATTTTAAGATTTATTTGGCTATTTAAAAAAAATCTTGAACATTTTAGCAAATCTTTGAATATATATATATTTTTAAGCAAACATTTGTAACTCAAATCTTTGCTTCTGGGGGTCCCTGGAACAAAGTGTTTTGAGATGGGGGTCCGCGGCCAAATACATATCATTTTGGAGGTCCTTGACTTGGAAAAGTTTCAGAACCACTGATGTAGCAACATAGGTTTTTTTCAAAAAACTGTTAGGATTTAGAAGACATTTTGTAGAATCAGCAGCAGCGTAGTTTTGCTGAGTTCCTTGAATGTGTCAAAGTTGAGAAAATGTCAACTTTGACGCATGGCGACAATCCAATCAGAAGCACGCTGTGCTCTGAAATAGGCATGGCGTAGGTATATACTGTATACTTGACAGCACAGAAAAATACGCCTATGTATTGCCTAAAATGAATACTTTAGGTTGTTTTAGCCAGTGGTTCTCAAACTGTGGGTTAGGTTTTTAGATGATTTGCTTAATGTGCAACGTTGTTTTCTCACTCAACAGTAAACAAACCAACATACAGTATAAGTGTATACCCGGGTATACTGCACATTCCTAAAATGACATTACTGCGTCAAAAGCAATCAACAAACAATACAAAAAGAAATTCAAACATTGGCCATTGGTCAAATATTACCTAAGAAAGGGCCAAGAAATTGTGAAAATAGCCGATCTACAGTACATGCTCTTGTAGAGCTATTTTCACTATATTTAGCTGGAATTGAATGCCGCCAGAATTTGGAACGGGGGAGTCTGGTGCAACGCTCAGGTCCTGGACCCGTTGAGACGAAGGAGGGGCCCGGCCAGGAGGCCATCCACAGAGCCTAGTCCCTCCACGTGCCAGAGCCTCTCCTCTCCCCCGGTCCCGGCAGAGTAGTTCCAGAGAAGTGGATTGAGTGGCCCTGTCTTGCCCTAAGAGGACTGACCGTGGGTAGCTACTGGGACGTAAGTCGGGGGCTTGATCAACCCCGGCTGGGTCACCTGGGCGATGTTTCGAGACCCGAAACACCCGTCGAACCCCAGGCTACAACCCTGATGATACGTCCCAGGTGCATCCACGTGATGTTTGTCTTTATTTATAGCTGTGGAACCGAGTCAAACTAAATGTAATGCCTCAACTCCTACAAATCTAAGTGCTTGTCAGAGTGGGGGGTCCCCAGTTCAATCAATCAATATTTTGTGGGGTCGCGGCCTGTAAAGTTTGAGAACAACTGGTTTAAGCTGCCAGAGACATCCATCTCTACGTGTCCCAGAGCAGAGACAGCTCTAGAGCTCCTAAAAGGACTCACAGACAGCAGTGCACACAGCTGTGGAGCTCAGAGACAGAGAAGAGAAACACAGATGCTCCACGCTAATATCTCTGGAAGCCTTTTTCCTAAACAATTTATATATTTGTTTAGGCAATATATAAGCCATGTAGTTGCTCATTTCCTTCACAGCTGCTAGTTTAAAACTATAACCAGTATTTGCTACTTCCATACAGTCCATTTCTTCACCTCGGTAGCACACGCATGCACGCACACACACACACACACACACACACACACACACACACACACACACACACACACACACACACACACACACACACACACACACACACACACACACACACACACACACACACACACACGTTAATACTTGGTGACAGGCTGACGCTCTCACTCACAACCTCGGACACGCCCATTTTATTACTTTTTACAAATGTCCACACTGGGAACGTTCGTTTGACTCTGCTGGTGTGAAATCAGTGTCAGACACAATTAGGATATCACTTAACATTATGATACTGTTGTTGTCGGGCAGAAACCTCTTATCTCCATATTTTAACTTTCTCTGTTTTTTGGTCCTACTTGATCATCATACTACACTGCAGCATCTCACAAAATCATCAAAAGTAGCAGATCCACAAGCTCGAAACGTGGCTGGAAACGGCACGTTTTGAGTTTGAGTGAGTTTTCCACCCGACAGAGACAAAATGTTTTTAAAACGTTTTGCCTATGATGACATGCCCAACATAGGGATCCGTTAGTAATAGATTATAATAATGATAAACTTATCGATGATCAATTATTTGTTATATAATC
Organism: Gymnoscopelus microlampas; assembly: GCF_963454915.1. Lineage (NCBI taxonomy): Eukaryota > Metazoa > Chordata > Actinopteri > Myctophiformes > Myctophidae > Gymnoscopelus > Gymnoscopelus microlampas. Next base: position 41,501,050 of record NC_139948.1, read on the forward strand.
AATAACATTTTGTTCTCTGCCCTGCGCTGTGGTCTCTCCAGTACAAGATAGGCCAGCTGTACACCATCAGCAAACACAGTCACATGGAGAGCCAGGAGGGAGACGGGGTGGAGGTGCTGGTCAACCAGCCCCACTATGACCCCCTGCATGGACCAGGTCAACACACAGAGAAGAGACTCCACTTATCCAGGTCAGTTCCACACACACACACACACACACACACACACACACACACACACACACACACACACACACACACACACACACACACACACACACACACACACACACACACACACACACACACACACGCAGCTTTTTAAATTTGTGTTGTATCACACGATAGGGGAACATTTTTGTTTTGTTTCTGTTTTGTTTTGTTTTATCATTGATCAGAATATTGATGTGAAAATGAAATTGTACTGTGATGTATTACATTACATTACATTACAGTCATTTAGCAGACGCTTTTATCCAAAGCGACTTACAATAAGTGTATTCAACATAGGTAGGGAACGAAACTACTAATCACCAGAGGTCTTAAGTGTATTTCCTGTAAAAACAAGCAACCAAGAGTATACCTAGCGCTAAGGTAAAAGTGCAATATATCAGCTATCTACTTTCAAGCACATGAGATAAAATAGCCAAATCAAATGAGCACGAGCTAATCAATCCAATACAACAATAGTTCCTAAACTAGTTAACAACAAGTAGGCCAGGCAAAGAGGAAGGGTAGTGTTTCCTGAAGAGGTGGGTTTTCAGCCTGCGGCGAAAGATGGGCAGTGACTCTGCTGTCCTGACATCAGTGGGAAGTTCATTCCACCACTGTGGGGCCAGAACAGAAAAAAGTCGTGACCGTGTCGATCGACCAGAAGGACCGTTGAGTGGCGGGGGAGTCAGTCGCCCCTTGGTGGCCGACCGGAGTGGTCGGGAAGGGTTGTGGGCATTGACCAATACCCGGAGGTAAGAGGGAGCTGTTCCTTTCACTGCCCTATAGGCTAGCACCAGGGTTTTAAACTGAATGCGAGCCGCTACGGGGAGCCAGTGCAGGGAACGGAGAAGGATAGTTGTGTGAGAGAACTTGGGGCGGTTGAACACCAGACGAGCCGCAGCTTTCTGAACAAGCTCCAGGGGTCTGATGGCAGATGCCGGAGCGCCAGCCAGGAGGGAGTTGCAGTAGTCCAGGCGGGAGATGACAAGAGCCTGGATGAGCACCTGGGCTGCCTTCTCCGTGAGGAAGGGCCGAATTCTCCTGATGTTGTAGAGGAGGAATCTGCAGGACCGTGTCACTGATGCGATGTTAGCCGAGAACGACAGTTGATCGTCCAGGGTCACACCCAGATTCTTCGCAGTCCGAGTTGACGTCACCACAGCGTTCTCAATGGTGATGGCCCTGTCTCGGTGAGGACAGCCCTTCCCCGGGATGAACATCAGCTCGGTCTTGTCCAGGTTGAGCTTCAGGTGGTTCGTCGACATCCACTCCGAGATGTCAGCCAGGCAAGCAGCAATGCGTGCCTCCACTTGTGTGTCAGAGGGGGGGAATGAGAGGATCAGCTGGGTGTCATCGGCATAGCAGTGGTAGGAAAAGCCATGGGAGCGGATGACAGCACCAAGAGATGTAGTGTAGAGAGAGAAGAGAAGAGGACCCAGAACCGAGCCTTGGGGAACCCCAGTAGTGAGCCTGTGTGGTTCAGACACAGACCCTCCCAGCATCACCTGGTAGGAGCGACCCGTCAGGTAGGATGCAAACAGGGAGAGTGCAGAGCCTGAGACACCCATCCCCTCGAGGGTGGAGAGGAGGATCTGATGGTTCACTGTGTCGAACGCTGCAGACAGGTCCAGGAGTATCAGGACAGAGGAGAGAGAGTTCGCTCTAGCGGCATGGAGTGACTCCGCCACTGCCAGGAGGGCAGTCTCTGTCGAGTGACCCACTTTGAACCCAGACTGGTTGGAGTCCAGGAGGTTGTTCTGGTGGAGATACGAGGACAGTTGTTTGAACACAGCACGTTCGAGAGTTTTAGATAGGAAGGATAGAAGGGAAACCGGCCTGTAGTTCTTGACTTCAGAGGGGTCAAGTGTCGGTTTCTTGAGGAGGGGGGTGACTCTGGCAGTCTTGAAAGTAGAGGGAAAGTAACCAGATGTCAGAGAGGTGTTAATAAGGTGGGTTAAGAAGGGGAGAAGTTCAGGTGCAGTGGACTGCAGCAGAGGGGATGGGACAGGGTCCAGAGAGCATGAGGTGGGGCGGCTAGAGGTAACAAGGAGAAGGACCTCGTTAGGAGAAAGGGGAGAAAAGTGGGATAGAGAGGTGGAGGGGGGGGAGAGAGGAGTAGATGAAACTAGAGAGGGGAGGGTGGAAGAGGGACGGGTGTGGGTAGTGCGCAGGGCACCAGCCGGGGGAGGAGGGAATGAGGATCGGATATCGTTCACCTTCTTGTCAAAGAAGTTGGCGAAATCGTCAGGGACGAGGGACGAGGAGGGAGGAGGGGGAGGTGGTTGCAAGAGAGAGGAGAAAGTTTCAAAGAGTTTTTTAGGGTTAGAAGCAGAAGCCTGAATTTTAGTGCAGAAGAAAGCAGCTTTAGCAGCTGATAGAGAGGAGGAAAAGGTAGAAAGGAGAGATTGGAAGGTAAGGAGGTCCTCCGGGAGGAGGTATCTCGACGACACTGAAAATGAGGGCAACCTCAATGTCCTTCGAGAATAAATAAAGGTTTGAAATGAAATGAAATGACACACACACACACACACACACACACACACACACACACACACACACACACACACACACACACACACACACACACACACACACACACACACACACACACACACGCACACACTGGATAGGCGTAATATTGGGGGCTCTTGTTGTCACTGTAAAGTTACTTTTAGGGTCTATTTCTTCCAGGCCCCCAGGTAGAACATTGAAGCGGCCGCCGCTTCAAACGCCACTGAGCAACTTTCATATAGAAATGAATTGCTGGGGGCGGGGCAATCCGCCATCTAGTTATATTATACCTCTATGATTTCTTCCCATTTGCCCTCTCATTTGTTTAGACCCCATAGCCTGAGAGGACGTTCAGGTGAACGCATTGCGCTGACTGATTCAGTCAGCACGATGCACGTAGCCTGGGACCAGACGAATGTGCGAGTGCAAAAAAAAATTGCACTCTGCGATTTGGGTCTGGCACCGTTCCATAGAGAATCCATTTCCTGCTCCAGAAGACGTGGGTGAGCAATCAGGGCCCAGTATTCGAATATGGGAGACTGTAATTGGTAGTTGGTCTAAGCAATTGCGTCGAGGGCCATTGTTTTGATCCCGCCCCTTCGGGAAAAAAATGTCCTCATGGAAGCATCAGACTCATATCCACGCAGTGATATAGTCTGGCTATGCGAGGCTAGAATGCACTGCCAGTTCAGTGAGGGACGGCGCAACGCAGGCGCAAATGGTGAAAAATCAATTGAACGAAACTTTTTAGTGAATGATTCGGTACACTGAAAGGAAGGATAATTCCCCATCACCCTGAGACAAAAAATAGAGCTGAGAATCATACTGGAGCCGGTGCCACGTCGTTCACATGTGGATTCCAAGATCCACAGGATTCCTTTTTTTCTTTCTTACGCTTGACCTTGTCTTGCGATTGAAGTGAATGGTCCTGATAGTTACTGTAGGACGGCTCACATCGGAGCGAGCCTGTGTGAAGTCAGTCTCAGGCGGACGACATGTGATCCACACGTTTCCCATTGCAACACACGTCCAACCTGGACTAAGGCCGTCTATTTACAGTTGTGGCGGCTGCTTACCATTCCTGCATTTCATCACCCCCACCACGTCCACACCCCACGCTCCACCTGTAAGCTGTGCCTCTCTACTGTACCTAACATGTTCCCCCAGGGGGGCAGTGGTGGAAAGTCACTAAGTACTTTACTTAAGTACAATTTTGTTTGTACTTTACTTGAGTATTTTCAAATTTCCAATACTTTTACATCTACTCCTCCACGTCTCAGAGGCATATATTGTACTTTTACTCCACTACAATTATTTGAAAACTTTAGTTACTTTTCAGATATAAATCATTATATTATAGAACATACATGAACCCCTTTAGCCCTATTTTATACGTAGGCTATTTGAAAATAGCCGATCTACAAGCTGTTGTAGATCTGCTATTTTCAAACATTTAGTACTTTTACTTTTTGGTACTTTAAGTACATTTTGATGCCAATACTTTTGTACTTGTAACTCAAGTAACATTTTGAACACAGGCCTTTGTACTTGTAACAGAGTATTTTTGATGTAAGATGTATGTATGTAAAAAAAAAAAAAAAAAGCAAAATTATTCAAACATTGTTCTTGCCAAATTTGTTCAAAATAGAAAATTCAAGCTTGCAGCGCAGCACGAAGTGACACACTGTGAGCTTGTATATCCGCCATTTTTGAATAGCCAACGTGTACAAGTTTTTCCAGAAAACCTTTTAAAAATCTGCCTCAGGTCTAGATGGGTTGAAGTGTGCAGTCAGTATGTTTGTAGAGTGACACGTTCAGAACCTAGACCCATATACAGTATGCTGCCATTCATTCTCAATAATTCTGTCACATGAGTTGTCTGACTGACATACATTATTGAAGCAAGTTATACTTGCGACTTATTGACAGGAGGCGTGTTCTGATTGTTAATAAAATCTGTAGACTGATCTATTCCGATTTCTTTTTCAATCAGCATTATGTAACTTTTCCTCTTCTACCCCGGATTTGAACCTGGTTTCCTGCCTAAGTGCTGACATTTTTACCATTGACCTAATAGAGCCTGCTTGCTCAGGGGATAAATTGAATCTTGACCATCAGGTCAAAATTGGTGTCAGATCCTGTGTCTAGGTGAGACATGACCTTTGACACGATCTAAATGTCTCAATAGAAGAGCAGGGAGACAAAATACTAACCACCCCAATTGTATCAGTTATATTGTATTAACATATTCTACCACAGTGCTTCTCAAACTTTTTCACGTCAAGACCCCCAAATTGGCACTTATTAGCTTGCCCATTTGAAAAGATATGCCAGGGACCCCCATAAGAGAAGATTTTTACGGCTCTAGCAGTGATTCTGAACCATTTTAATTTCAAGGACCCACCGGTTTGACATACATTAGGCTACGGACCCCCATTTAATGATATTTCTATCTCTGGGACCTCAATTTATAAAATCTATGTTAATTTAACTCTGAGAGTGTACAAATGAAACCAAATGGACCCGTTAGGGTCCATTTGGTTTCATTTGTACACTCAGAGTTACAGACCCGTAAGGATCCATTTGGTTCCTAACTACCGGTATCCATCATTTAGCTGGAGACTCCCTTGAACTCCCTCAAGGACCCCTTCACTTTGAGAACCAATGCTCTACCATACAGATTGGACAACATTCTGTTTTATTCATTGAAAGAAAGTTACGTAGTGAGGCTTAATATTTGGATTGTGGCCTTAATTAAAGGCACTATAATGATGTTAAATGAGAACATGATGCTGTGTCACACCCGGCTCAGACAGACCTATAAAAGGGAGCCGTTGTTTGAATAGAGGAGACGTTGTTATGAAATCAATGGTTTTAATGTGTCACCTTTGGCATCTGGGTTAAGCCCATAATATTCAAAATATACAAGAGCTTACGTTGTTCAGTGATGCTTAACGTCCTTCCATGCTGACATTGATTTCACTGAGATCCTTGCTGTGACGTAATTCCATCCGTAAAAAGGACGGAAACTTATTTACCCTCGATAATTGTCTTTTATTAAACTCTCTCAATAAACGGGTCAACTGCTCAACTCCAAGTCTCAAATAACCCTTTAAGACCGGGAACGCATCTGTGTGTCATTTTAAGATTTCTTTGGCTTTAAAAAAAATAGCAGATATACAACAGATATACAGATATACATAGCGCAGCACCGAGTGCCGCGCTATGAGCTTGTAGATCTGCAAGTTTTTCAAAAATCTTGAAAATGTGTGCAAATCTTTGAATATATATATTTTTAAGCGAACATCTTTTACTTTGTTGCAACTTCTGGGGGTCGCTGGAACAAAATAGTTTGAGATGGGGGGTCCACGGCCAAATACATATAAGTTTTGAGAACCACTGATATTATAGCAACATACGTGTATAAAAATTAAAAAAAACTCTTAGGATTTTGAAGATTTTTGTAGAATCCCCAGAAGCAAAGATTAGAGTTACAAATGTTGAATATATATTCAAACACCCACAATCTTCCACGATTTCTCCCCCCAAAAATCGGATCTACAAGCTGTAGAACGGGAGTGCTGCGCAATGAACTTGTAGATCTGCTATTTTTTTGATCTAAAAAAAATGACAGAGATGCGTTCCCGGTTTGATTGGGATAAATATCTGTTTCTCTGGGAAGCCTTTTATGCCAACCCCGTCTCAAAACCAAAAACACATGCGATCCCTTCTGCAACTCACCATTACCATAATGTTGAAGGATCGCCCAAGCCTATATCGTGAAGTACAAAGTCCTATTTCTTTCATTTTTTAATGTTCTGTCAAGAAACAAAGTTTGTCAAAGTGTTTGTTCAAATAGTTTTTCATATCTCGAAGCACTTTATATGCAAAGTGAAGGGAGAAAAAAAAACACTTTGAATGCCACAGGGATTTAAGAAGTGCATGATTAGAATAAAGATTCTTTTGGCCGTTTTTATACTTTTATCTCGGTGTGTATCAGTGTGTGAGAGAGGCAGGAAACCAAGGTCAGAGAGAGAGAGAGGAGATGCGCTCGCAGTGGTAAAGTGCCTGCCCACCACTGCGGAGGTTGTGTGCCGCGCTATGAGCTTGTAGATCTGCAATTATTTTGAAAATTTATGGAAAATCGTGTGAATATATATTTTTTAAGCGAACATTTGTAACTCAAATCTTTGCTTGTAGGGGATTCTACAAATGTCTCCTAAAACTGTTTTTTGAAAAAACGTATGTTGCTATAATATCAGTGGTTCTCAAAAATTATATGTATTCGACCGTGGACCCCATCTCAAAATATTTTGTTCCAGGGACCCCCCCCCAGAAGCTGTAACAGAGTTAAAAATGTTTGCTTTAAAAAAAAATATATATATTCAAAGATGTACAGAAATTTTCACGAAAATAAAATAAAAATAGCAGATCTACAAGCTCATAGCACTCGGTGCCGCGCTATGAGCTTGTAGATTTGCTATTTTTGAATAGCCAAAGAAATCTTAAAATGACACGGCAGATGCGCTCCTGGTCTTAAAAGGGTTAATGCAAGTCCCGTGGCCTAAGTTGCAACAAACTGGAGGGTCCTTGGCATGAAAACAGGTTGAGAACTGTTGTAGAGTGACCTTTATACGGCCCGATGATTCTGCAGTTGTCTGACATTGTGTTAAAAGTACTGTATTAGGGGCCGGGTGACCGGAGCGGTTCGTATAGTAACTGTCCCGTAACAGAAAGGTCACACGATCAATCCCTGCGGCGGCAGGGCAAGCCAGGCACCATGAGTCCTGCTGGAGCGACCTTGAGTCACACACACGACACCAAGCCTAAAACCTCACCCGCAAAACAAGCGATAAGCTTGTAGATCAGCTGTTTTCTGCAATAGGTTTGGTGTAGAGGGGAAAAAAAGAGCAGATCAATCACATAGCCAAAGGTCAAGTTTACTAAGTATTGAGGGTTTAAGTGGTTAAATGTCTGAAAGTACACGTTAACATCATGAATCCAACATATCAATAGAAACGATATTGTGTTAACAAACAAACAAAACGACTTTAATTCACACAACACTAGTAGTGCTGTCAAGTGTCAATTAAGTCTATGAAGCTGTCTATGAAAAAGTGTAATCTGCAACACATTGTTATACAATATGTTTGTTTGTTTGTTTTCACTTACAAGAGAATTTTAAAATGATACACAAAGATTCAGCAAATGAATGCTTAAAAACCCTCCAGGGGCTTGAGAAGTGGCATTCTCCGGGAATATTTATACATTCATAGCAGGATTGATGTCAATCAATGACATATTGATGTCAATGTGTAATATACACATCTATTACAAATTACACATTAATAGACATGTTCTACAGATGAAGAAACAAAACAAAACACACCAATATGGACAATATAACAAAGCAAGAAACAGCAAAAACACATATTGCAACAATAAAACTCAAAGGAACAAAAAGTAAACCTCTAGGGAAAATATTATTTTATTATATTAGGGAGACCATATGGACCATATGGTGAGAAGACAACTCCCATAGATGTAACGGCAGAGAATTCCATATTTTAGACCCTCTAGAGTGTCTGAGTATGTATTAAGGGTGTCCCTGATTCACCTCTCTCTCAGCTCAGGGGTGCTTGGCCTGAAAACCCAGTTCAAGACCCCCCCGCTGTGTATAATTCCATACTGTACGAGGGGCACGTGAGAGAGCTGTGTAAATCATACCTAATAGTAGCGTATAAAATGTAGAGCATGGCACATGATCATCCCTCAAATACCAGAACGAGTGCCAAACGTAACCATAACCGCTAGTACTGGGTTACACAGGCTAAAAACCGCCCATAAAGCTATCAACATTTCTTAAACACTGCTTAGGGCCCTTCAGCTATAGTAGATAAGCCCCCCGGGGTAAGTCCCAGGGCTTTGTGGTCAAGAGTCGGTCACTATGTAATCACAAAACAAAGATGAGGTCACTTATTCGGGTTGTGTTTGTTGATGAACAAGCTTTCCGGTGGGAGGAAATGGCAGCTAAAGTGATCAATGAAGGTCAACCACAAAGACCTGTGACCTGAGAGTTAACAGTGACTTAACTCTCAGGATTTTGAATGAAACTTTGATAATGGAGAGGGCCAGCCCAGTATATTTACACACTCACTCCAGAGGGCCACATTGCATATAATATACTGTCAGGCAGAAACTTCTTATCTCTGATTAATGCCGTACTTTACCATTCTATGTCACACAAAAGTAGCAAAAATAGCCGATCTACAAGCTTAAAACGCGTCGCACTGCGACGCGTTTTGAGCTTGTAGATCTGCTATTTTTGCTATTTTTGAATTGGAATCCTGAATTTATTTTTGCTATTTTTGAATTGGAATCATGAAAAGCAACATTTTTATTTAATTTCAAATTCATTTAGTTATACTTATGTCTAACTTTATGAACTTAAATACAAATACATTGGACATAAAAATACAATATAATTTTAATACTAGTCATTAAGCTACTAATATAGACTGAAGTAATTCAAGCGGGTCATGTTTGCACGTTTTGAGCTCGTAACAGCTGAAATCAATATCAGTATTCCTCATATTAAGCTGCGGGCCGCATTAAGTGAAGGTGGGGGCCGTGGCCCCCGGGCCGCCATTTGCCCATGTATGGTGTAAATGAAACTTTTGTTTGGAGGTGTACTGGAGGTGGGGTGCGATGGGGCGTGTTGGAGCGCCGCTCCAACTAGTTGTTTGAGCTTCACGCGCTCACCCCCACGCATGCATGGACATGCGTGCGTCTACCTCGATTTTAAGCCATTAACTCACTGAGTGCCATTAACGTGTTTCACGTGTTTTTACCGCTATGGCGCTGGGTGCCATTAACGTGTTTGATGTGTTTTTGAAAAAAATGTGGGGGAAAAAAAGAAAAAAAAAAACTTAAAAAAAAAAAAAACATGTTCAGAACCCAAGATATCATCATCTGAAGATGTGCAGCTCCATCCACTCCTTGTTTAACTTAGAACTGAAAAAGGCTGTATCTCGCTTCCTAAGCACTTTTTGTTTTCTGTGAAAAAAACTCTGGCACTTTTCAGAATCAATTCTGAAATAATTCTGGCAATCCTGGCACTCAAGGAGTTAAGAACCAATATATATATATTTTTAGAGCGGACATTTGTAACTCAAATCTTTGCTTCTGGGGGGGTCCCTGGAACAAAATCGTGTGTGCACATGCAGGCCTTTGCTGCGTCTTACCCCCCCCCATCTCTCTCTCCCCATTTCCTGTCAGCCTACTGTCCTATCTATGATAAAGGCATAAAAAGAAAGTTGTTGAAAGTTGTTTCGACTTGTTTTGTTTAGTTTTTTCGTAAATTAATTAATGCCAAAAAGGAACGGTTTTGGACATGCAAGGTTAAATTCTGCCCGACGACAGCGACAACATAGCTCCGTGCACGGAAGCCACAGCGCCATTAGACCCGCCCCCGTCTTGTTGATGAGTCAAAATGTGTTGTTTACAGTGACAACATCCCACACGTCCATCCCACACGTCCATTTGGACACGGCCAAGGTCACCAACAAGCTTGTTGTTTACAGTGAACAGCAGGTTCCCATGTGAGCCCCCCGCAGCGAGGGGAAACACCATGCAGACTTCATGTCTTCTCCTGGTGTCAATGCTATATTGAGGAGTGTGTGTGTGGGTGTGTGTGTGTGTGTGTGTGTGTGTTACGTGTCAGACACACGGGCGACGCACAGAGAGAGAGAGGGGGAAAGGGGGAGAGAGAGAGAAAGAGGTAGAGAGCAGTGTTGATTTCGAAAAATGTTCGTCGACTACCTTTTTTCACTGATGAAAACGAAATAAAAACGAAATAAAAACTAAGATATAATGACTAAAACTAAGACTAAATATATTGACAATTTCCTCAACAAATAAAAACTAGACTAAAATGAGTGGAGAAGAGATCCAGTAGAACTAAAAAGACAAGTCATTTTATGTTTGGTTGTGCTCGGGTGTTTCACTCTGAAAATAGCAGATCTACAAGCTCCAAGTGTAAAATCAGCCATTACGACGCCATCAAGGCACCGACAAAATACATTATAGTCGACTAAATCAACTGTAGATTTAGACTATAATCTTATGATATGTAGTCGTTTCAGATTACTAAAATGTGACTAAAACTAAATGGAATTTGATTCAAAAGACTATGACTAAAACTAAATCAAAATTTGCTGTCAAAATCAACTCTAGTAGAGAGAGAGAGAGGTGGAGAGGGAGAGGGAGAGAGAGAGAGGCAGCGAGAGAGAGAGGCATCGCATGTCTTACGCATGCACACGTTCTGGCTAAGAATACTTTTTGGTGTCAGTTTTTGACATCTGTGTTTGTGTGTACTTGTCTAAAAGGTATTGTGTGGGCGATTTGTGTTCGTACGGGGTGTTCATGTCCCGTGTTATTTTCAAGTTAACACTCTTTAACGATGTGTGTGTGTGTGTGTGTGTGTGTGTGTGTGTGTGTGTGTGTGTGTGTGTGTGTGTGTGTGTGTGTGTGTGTGTGTGTGTGTGTGTGTGTGTGTGTGTGTGTGTGTGTGTGTGTGTGTGTGTGTGTGTGTGTGTGTGTTTTGTCTTGCAGCAAGCTTCCATCTTGGGCCCAGGCAGTAGTACCTCGTATCTTCTACATAACAGAAAAGTCGTGGAATTACTACCCCTACACCATAACAGGTGTGTTTGTGTGTGTGCACTGGTATTACTATACTTGTGAGGACACACAGAAGTGTGTGTGGGGATCAATTGGCATAACGACTACATTGTGGAGAAAAAGGGGGTAAAAAATTGTTGGCTACTCTAAAAAAATAAGAGTTTTGTGTGGGTTTTGCACTCCAAAAATAGGCAATCTATAAGCTCTGTGACGTGTTGTGAGCTTGTAGACAGGCTATTTTCAGCTTTAGTGAAATGGTTAAAATGGGTTAAAATTATGACTATGACTTGATGACATGTCTTCTCTCTTCCATGGTGTGCTCTGGGCTTGGCTGTACCTGAAGACTTCACAGTGAGTGTCATTTATAAAAAAATATCACCCAGGCATTCGTTGTTGCACAAGCTTATCCACCCAAGGGCAGGTGTATCTGCCCTATAACCCTTATAGTCCAGGGGCCAAGGCAGATTTTGGTACCACCTAAGGTGGCCGTACATTTTTGGTATTTTTGTATTCCTACATGTCTCTAGTTTATATTTTGGTATGATACATCTTCCAATTCAGTAGCTCATTGACAGTAATCACTCTAAACCGGGTAATGTATACGGTAGGAGACACAAAGTAGAATCTTTGTGTCTCCTACCGGAAATACACCCGGGCATCAAATTATTGAGACAAAAAACAAAATATATCCATGTATTCAAGGCTTCATGGGGTGTGCAATTGACAGAAAATAATCATTTTTTGGGTGAACTCCTCCTTTAAGTTTCCCAGGGGGACTCTCTACCCATTCAGCTATGACCACCCTAGACCGAAGGAGGGTCAACTTTTACAAGCTTATGGAAAGCAGTCTTTTTGCAAACACCAAAAATCTGAGAAGTTATCAATTGCACACCCCATGAAGCCTTGAATACATGGATATATTTTGTTTTTTGTCGCAATAATTTGATGCCCGGGTGTATTTCCGGTAGGAGACACAAAGATTCTACTTTGTGTCTCCTACCGGATACATTAGCCGGTAGGTAGTGATAACTGCCATTAAGCTACTGAATTGGAAGATGTATCATACCAAAATATAAACTAGAGACATGTAGGAATACAAAAATACAAAAACTTTACGGCCACCTCAGGTGGTACCAATTTGTGAAAATATCAGTGTTGGCCCCTGGACTATTAGTTAGGTCAGTGGTTCCCAACAGTGGGTCGGGACCCATTTTTGGGTCTTGCAGAACCATTTGTATGGGTAGCGAGTAAATATCCCTTTTTTCCTCTACAATCTTTTACAATAAAAAAAAACATAGTTTTATTTTCCCCAGAAACTTTCACAAAATTGTCTTAAAGAATTTCAATTTCACAAAAGGAAGAACAATTTCAATACATTTTCAAAAATCTAAACAGTGAAAATAGCCTACCTATATCCAAAAGCGACATGCCTTGCTCCTCCTGAGTTCACAAGTGAACTTGTAGATTGGCTTTGAAGTGTTGAAATAGTACTTCATAACGTATTGTTGTACGTTTGGGTTGCGGGGGAGTTACTGGGAGACACCATATTTATCGAGCTGAAAAGTTGGGGAATCCTTGTCTTGGGTGAGGGCTGAGGCTGGATAAATAAAACTTTTATGCAACCTACTCGATCATTTTCAGATAGGCCTATCAAGGTTGACATTTTAGTTTGGCCTTATTTTTTATGCAGTACCATCAATTGAAACCTTGCGTGTATTCCAGGTCTGTCATAATGAGACAGAATATTCTTTCTTTCTCCACCCAGTGTTCCTTCTTTCCCAAGTTCTCCATCCACATTGAAACCAAGTATGAAGACAACTGTGGAGACAACGAAGATGTAAGGAATGGATATTTCTTTAAGTCTGTGCCTTATGTGTGATTTCTCGGTTCAGCCTTTGTTGCTAACGTTAAGAGGTATTTACCCTGTAAAATAAGTCTAACCACTGTCCACATGTCCCATGGTGTGGTTTAAATCCTCAGAAAAATCATCTGTTCATTGTTTGTCTCCCCCAAAAAACTTGTAGATCTTTTTCCCTATAATGTCGTCAAAATGAGCGATGCCAGGTTTAAAGTAGTTAATCGTGGTTTCCTGTGGTGCTCAGTCCTCAAGGTGTTTTGTAGGCCTACTGTTGTTTCCAGCTGTTTGATTTAGGTGTGTTGTGTTTCCAGTTGTTTGCAGCAGAGAAAGCAGACAAGAAGGTAGAAGTAGACTACCTGGACATCGCCTACGACCCCTACCCCGAGAGACACTTCAACAGCACTGAGGTGACGATAACGTCTGCCCTCCTGGGCGTTTATGACGGATAAGAGCAACTCGCAATTGTTTTCTGTATGATTAAGTGATCATTTCTGTCGTTTCCCCGACATAGACTCTATCATTTTGCGCATCAACAGCGGCAGTTTTAATATGAATGAATATACTTCATACATTTGTGGTGTGTGTGTGTGTGTGTGTGTGTGTGTGTGTGTGTGTGTGTGTGTGTGTGTGTGTGTGTGTGTGTGTGTGTGTGTGTGTGTGTGTGTGTGTGTGTGTGTGTGTGTGTGTGTGTGTGTGCGTGCGTGCGTGCGTGCGTGCGTGCGTGCGTGCGTGCGTGCGTGCGTGCGTGTGAGAGACCTACTGCACATATAATTTTATAAACAGAGCTGCTACCGTTAAACACATTTGAAATCTGAGGCTTTTTGTATACAATTTTTTATAATTAATAGTTTTGGGGAAAAATGCTGCAAATTATCCCAAAAGTGACTGCAAATGATTGCTGCTATTTGTTTAAAAAAAGCTTTATGCCCTTGTCAACATGTATAACGTTGCAATGTGACAACACAATGCTGTACCCCTTCCAAGTGTACATACTTTCCCGATTTCTTTCTTGTTTTCACTTTCACTTTCATGAAAACTTGTTTTCATTATGTTTTGACACTTGCTTTGGCAATGTAAACGTACGTTTTCTCATGCCAATGAAGCTTCTTTGAATTGAATTTAAACCATATGTCCAAAACAGTTACTTTTCAGGATTCAAATCCAAAAGTAAAGTAAAAAATATGGAGATAAGAGGTTTCAAATATGTTTTCTCATGCCAATAAAGCTCCTTTGAATTGAATTGTGTGCGTTTGTGTGTAGGACCTGCGGTGTTTCTCCTCGGCGAGGACAGGCCGGGGCCCCCTGCTGGAGGACTGGAGGCGGAGCGCCCAGCCCGTCATGTGCTCCTACAAGCTGGTCGGGGTGCAGTTTGAAGTGTGGGGCCTGCAGACAAGGGTGGAGCACTTTGTACACAAGGTTAGATACACAACAAACAAACCCTCACTGTGGTCGTGAGCTTTGAAGATGTACAGTACTATGGCAGTGCTGGGAGGCCAGGCTATTAATCATAATAGCAGATCTACAAGCTAAATCTAACCCTTTTCAAAATGGTGCTTAAAGGGATATTTCACTTCTAAACATGTTTGGGGTCATTTTAACTTCTACTCTGGCTTTTGAGAGCACCCCAGACAGTTTTTAAGTTGCTTGATTCAGTATTTTTGAGTGGTGCCAACCACTCCTATATCTGACTTTGTCCGTTTGTCCGTATGTATGTATGTCCAATAAACAAACATTGATGACAACATCAATACGGGGGTCAATACAGGGCTCATCAAAGGCACCACTCTCTTCACACAGGGTGTGATTTTTGAGTGGTGCCGAAGGCAACCACTCCTATACATGACTTTGTCTATGTGTCCGTATGTATATATGTATGTATGTATGTCTGTCCACAAACATTGATGACAACATCAATACGGGGCTCAATACGGGGCTCATCAAAGGCACCACTCACTTCACACAGGGTGTGATTTTTTTTAGACATTTGATATACATTTTTATCAGACACGCCCTCTGCCTATAGAACTTTTAACCATGTTAGATTAATTGAAAACACCCGTCCTTGATTCTGGTGACTGATATTGCCCTTCTAATTTGTGAATGGGCTGTTTTTTCAATTTTATTTTATTATTTCTTTTCATTAAAAAAAAAAAAAGAATTAAGCTCACAACTTATCTTCGGCAGAGAGATTTGGTGTAAGGGGCCAAGGATATAGAACCCTGGTGCACCCAGGTCAATGAGTTACTGTATGTACTGTATATACAGTAAATACAGTACATACCGTATACTGTATGTATGGGGTTTAATTGGTTTTCAACAAAGTACTGGCTATACATTTCTTCCAGTTCGCATAAGAAATAATCTTGTAAATATTTGGTGACGTGCTAACAGAACAGTTTGGAAAGTAACACGCTTTAAAAAAAAAAAAAGTAATTGGGTTTGTTGACAGCACTTCTCCTTCATGATTTGGATATTTTAGTTCTTCAGTCTGTCGGACCTTTTGAAGAGAGACATAAGTGGTTGGCAGGAGTTGTGGATATGCTGCTCGTAAGCCTCTGGCATGAAGATAATCAATAGATTCCCATCAGGAGGAAGTGGAAGTGAAAGCGTATCAAACACAAGGATATTGCTTTGATTTGATAAACATTTGCTAAACACTTTGAAGTGCTTTTCCCCCCCAAAAATACTTAGTTTGGTGTCAGTCTCTGAATGTTCAAAATGGTTAGAAAGCTATTAAGCTATTAATATCTTATATATTGTTGGAAATTTTCTTTCATCTTCTATACATTTTCTAAATCTGGTGTGCGTGCATGCATAACTGTCCTTAGTACATCTCGAGAACCGGCCGACTAGGCATGTATTCACTCAGCTCACGATTCGATTCAAATCACGATAATAGGCTCACGATTTTTCACAATTTTAGTGAAAGTTAGTTTTAGTTTAGTTTCCAGACAAATGAAAAAAAAAAAAAATTCTTACATAAATCCAATATTTAATTCTATTTTTTATTTTTTTTTACAACAACTGTGTTTTCTCGTATCCTCTTTTCAATACAGTAGCAAATGACTGGAAAAAAAAAGAAAAATAAATGTTCAATCAATTCTCTTGCAAAGAGGCATTATACAGTATGGAGATCCGGTTGTCCAGAGCCTCCAGTCCAACCGATATGCCCATACAGTATATGAGCATAATACTTTAAATCAATCTTTTTTTAGTTTAGACTTACAATGCGTACCCCTGCACACTCATTTGCACTTTATCACTCACAAGCATCCACTCATAGCCTGACTCTGCCTGAATTTTCATTTCGTTTTCATTATTCAGTCTGAAAGCCCTCTCAGTGCAGCCCTTTTCTGAGATGGGGGCGTGGCCAAAGTTAGACTCTTTGGCGATTGGTTCATACTGGATTATCCCGATCCAGATTCGCCGTATACAGATTTTGAACCGAGAAAAGCCCGCCTTCGACAGCGTCACCAGACCCTGAATGCGAGGCTAGCGATTCAGGGGGTGGAGCCAGGCTGATCCACTCATTAATTCACCAGTACATTGTTTACACATACACCCTCAGAGACCGCAATGGAAACAAGCTGTCAATTGTTGCCTCTTGCTTAGGTATTATTTGACAATTTGGCCAACGATTGACCATTTTTTATAGTATAGTTTGTTGATTGCTTTTAATGCAGTAATGGTCTTTTATCACATCATTTCATTTCTTTTTTTGTTTTCTTTTTAAGGTATTAGAAAGGTCTTAAAAGTCCTTAAATTGTCACTTCAGTGTCACTTCACCCCCCCCACCCACCGGAGAAAAAAAAAGCCAGTGCTAACATCACATACACGGCTTGTCACATACGGTGACGTTTAGTTCAGTCTAGCAGTAAGGATAGGCTGAGCTGATAGCGGTGTAGCAGCACCAAACTCATTAGAATTCTCAGAGCACCAAACAGACCTGGCTTTGCATTGAATCCTCCTTTATACCGTGGAAGGAACACAACATCCTGCTTCCTTCCCTCCTTGTCTCTTCATGTTCACGACTGTGGCAGCTTTGCTTATTTCCAATTACTCTGTTACCTTGCTGTGGCTTTTTGTTGTTGTTGTTGTTGTTGTTGTTGTCTTTCTGAGTTTCAATTTATTCTTCCCAGTGTAATCGTTGGTGCTTGATGTACTTTATTTAGTAAGACATGCTCAATTTTAATTAATTCACAAGTCATGCTTTAAAGCCGCAATGCGTAACTTTTATGTTTTAAGGCTGTACCCCCCCCCCTAGAATATGGACGCTGGGATTCAAGTGGTTAAAACAAAAGTTATATTAGTCTACCTACTATTGTAACCTCCTGAACCTAAGTAACCCTGAACCTAAGTAACCCTTATGATGTGGGGGAGGGGAGACAGTTGGCTATAGTTAGCCCAGGCTAATTTTACCCGAACACGTTTCAGATATAGTGTTTGTGTGTATTTGAACCTTTGTTCATGTGATTGAGGCAGCTGCTACAGGTGGAGCCCTGGAATAAATAAATATGAAAATATGAATGCTCGGTGAGGCTGTGCAGGGGTTGGTGCAGGCCAGGGCTTCCCCAATCCTTTCCATCCCATATAGCTGTAGACTCTGGCTATTGTCAAATGCCTTTAAGAAAATACCAGAAATAGCCAACCTACTCTGACTCAAGTCTGAGTCATAGTGTCGGGAGTTTTTTAAATATATTTTTTTATCCCCTTTTCCCCCCGGTGCCAATTATCTAAGTGATCCTGGGCTCTACGCTCCCCCCGCCAGCCTAGGGAGCCCAGAGCCGAGCTCATGCCTCCTTCAATGCATGAGATCCAAGCAACTGACCTTCTTGTCACCTGACCGGGGGGAGGTTCCCCGGTAGGAACACGTTATTCCAACCAGTTCCTTTCCCCTCCATCAGGCGTCCCGGCTGTCATGGGGGAGGCGTTATGTGTCCCTATGTCCCTTTTGTGCCCAAATATGGATATGTCTGTTTATGTCTGTCTACCTGTGTCCCTTTTTATGCCCATATATGGAGATCTCTGATGTCATTATATGCCCATATTATATTGGAATGCCCGCCCATTCATTAGCCAATTTTAATATAGGATAATAATGACCAGCTCAAACTTTTGATTGAAATAGGAATATACGTATATACTGTAGATATTATTTTGTTTCTTCGCCTCACCTTTCTGATTGGCACCCCTTGGCGTCCCCTGGGGGCCCGTTTTGAAAAGCACTGGGTTGTTGAGTCCATTCTCAGTCCATTAGCAGCAGCTCCCCTGGCCTCAGGTGTTGGTGCTGGTGGCAGTGCACCTGTTCCCAAAAGAACATCATACACACACACACACACACACACACACACACACACACACACACACACACACACACACACACACACACACACACACACACACACACACACACACACACACACACAGAGACAGACACCTGTTTCACAAACAACATAATACACAGACAGACAGACAGACAGGCAGACAGACAGACACAGAGACACCTGTTTAAAAAAACTGTAAAATATAGTTTTAAAAAGTGGATGGCAGAGTTCACACCAACTAAAAAAAAAGACCCTAACAGAGTAATTACAGACGAGCTGCGTCGCGTGCGTTCAGCTCTGGGTTGCACAGACGGAGAACATTTGCGCTGACTTTATACCACCCATCCCCGCATATTATGTCCATAAACATGCTCCACACAGATGATGTTTCAACTGGTATCTTCCCGGTGGCTTTTGTTTGCGTTTCACCTGCTAAAAAAAACATCCATGGTGTTCAACTTCAGCAACAGTGCAGTGCGCTTAAGCGCAATTACAACGCATATGTCTCATTTTAAAACCGAAGGTTAAAGACTTTATTATAATAATAATAATAATAATAATAATAATAATAATACAAAGCTGGTCGTCGGGTCCTCACAGGGTCCATATGGGTCCATCCATTTCAAATGGATCCGACCGAGACCCGTGGCAATTGGAACTGATCCGACCCGTGCCCGAGGGACAAGTCAATATTTTGGCCCCGAAGCAGCTCGGTTCTCGGCTCGGGTCTTCGGTTCCGGGAGGACCCGTGCCACCCTCTACCGCGAACGCTTTTGAGATTTTCTAGTGGACCCCGATCCAGAAAAGTTTGAGAACCACTGGACAAGACGACAGACAGACAGACGACCTACCTGTTTTAAACAGAGAGGATATCATCTAAAACTTACTCACTCTCCGAGTCGAGCCAATAAAATGTCAGCCAGGCATGAGCAGACATAAGCGGCCGAGCCTTTTACAAGAGAATTTCAATCAAATAAAATATGCCAAATTTTTACAGACTGTGTTAGTGATGTGTAACATTATAAAGTGGGAATTTGTTTTACAAGCTATGCTCCACTTTTAGCTCCGGGGGCCAGTAAAACACAAGTGGAGCGAGCTTCCCTTGTTAAAGTCTCTCAAAACAGAACGAGGCCTTCTGCTGCATCTGCTGCAAACATAGAGACCACCAGGACACATACACACACACACACACACACACACACACACACACACACACACACACACACACACAGACACACACACACACACACACACACACACACACACACACACACACACACACACACACACACACACACACACACACACACACACACACACACACACACACACGCTTGTTTTGCTAAATTTTCAGGTCATTACTTTAAAATTCTACAAATGCCTCCTAAATCTGTAGTTCTCACACTGTTCAAAAATAGCAGATGTACAAGCGCTGTGAACTTGTAGATCTGCCATTTTTGAATAGCCAACGCTACAATCTAAAATGACACGGATGTTTTCCTGGTTTTAATAGGTTAATGCCATATCCTCTTACCCTAACCTTAACCACAACTGATCTAATCTAATCCTAACCCTAACAGGTACTATGCATGCTGCTTAAATACCTTAACCATAACCTATCTAATCCTTACCTTTAACCCTGACAGATACTATACAGGATATACATGCCTAAATCTAAACCTAACCTTCACTATAACTGTGAAGGTTAATAATTTGATATTCACTAATAATATCAAATCTTTACCGCTCCACAGAAAGTGTTTTATAGGATTGGAGTGGACCTGAGCTCTTGTGCGTGCGCTTTCCTCGTGGCTTTTTGAACTGCCTAGATACATTCTATACAGCCAACTATGCATACCTAAACTCACACCAGCAAATGTCCGCAGTGCTACACATTCGCGAAATGCAATAAAACGAGAGTGTCCCAAGGTATGAGTGACCCTTGTGAATGAGCTAGCTGTCGTCCAGCGAGAGCTCCGCTGCTCCCAGAGGATCAAAGCCAGCAGCTGCAGCCGACAGGAGAGCTCACAGACAGGGAAGGAGGGAGGGGAGGAACTGACAAAACTATATATGCTCATGATCTGGCTCGATTTTGATTAATTTCACACCTACAACTGCTAGTTTAAAACATTATCAATATTTGATACTCCCATACTGTAGTCCGTTTTGGGGTCATCCCTATGTTCCCCGGGTTCTATGTTCCCCACTTACCTTAGGGTTAGGTTTAAGGTTAGTGTTAGGTTTAGGGTTAGGTTGTCCGTTTGAGTGTGTACGCCTAGTCCACGCCTACTTGAGAGCACAGCACGCTTCTGGTTGGCTGCCTCTCTACCTCACTACACAGCAGCAGCGGTGGCAAAGTTGAACGTTTCTAAATTCTTAAAAAGAAAAAAAACAAACTTTTTTTTGTGTGGCTTTTTTCTGCCTTTATTGATAGGAACAGTAGACTGACAGGAAATGGGGAGAGAGATGGGTGGGTGACAGCAGCAAAGGTCGTCGGGATCGGGAGTCGAACCCGCGACACGCTGTCAGGCTGGATTACCAGCCCTAGGTGCCCAGACGTTTACGCCAACTGTCCGGGCCACGTTTCTCAATTTTGACGCTTCGCTTTTTGCAGGCTCCGCCTCCTGACACCCACTGGAAAAAAGCCGTTTCTTTTCTCCGTATATATACTATATATAGCAGATATACAAGCTAATAGCGCGGCACCGAGTGCAGATCTACAAGCTATATATCTGCTATTTTTGAATAGCCAAAGTGTAAAGTAATGCTTTTTATCTCAAATAAAAAAAAACATTCATCAAGTCAAATGAACCTTGGTACACCTCTGGCATATCATAATAGACGAACATTCTGCGAAAATAGCAGATCTAAATCGGCGATTTTTGGCAGGGAGATTTGGTGTAGAGGGAAAAAATGACGGGGCCAAGGAAGGAATAAATTAGCGTGGCATTGGCCAGACTGATAACGTGGATTCACTCTCGCGTTACTCCCCGGTATCAGTCTGGACTTCGGCCCATAGTGAGCGAGTATGAGAAATCAGAAAATGTATTTTGATGCTTTTTGCTGTTGTACGGACAACAGTTGAAACGCAGTCACTGATTGGCCCGATAATTTTCTGATTTCTCATACTCGCTCCCTATGGGCCGAAGTCCAGACTGATACCGGGGACGAACGTGAGAGTGAATCCACGTTATCAGTCTGGCCAATGCCAGGCTAGGAATAAATGTAATGCCTCAACTCCTACATTCCAAGTGCTTATCAGGGTGGGGGGTCCCCAGTTCAAATATGATTATTTTGGGGGGGACACGGCCCGAAAAGGTTGAGAACCACTGGTTAAAGAAATTATATATATCTCACTCCCACCCTTCTTTCTCTCTCCGTCTCTCTGTCAGTTCAATTCAAATCAAATGCTGTATTAGCATGATAAGCATTCTCATTCATATTGCCAAAGCATTAATGACATACAGAATGATACAACATAATACTACGTTTTAAGAACAAATAATACAGACAAGATAAGAAAGGGAAAAAATGACATTAGTTAATTTAACTGTAGTAGACTATTAGTATTCACCCATTGTCCCTCGTTTTGTGGCAGGCTGCTACATGATATTTTGCTGCCGACCTTGAACCTTCAATTCAGCTTTCTCACCTAATAATTCTGTCTTTCTTTCTTTCTCTCTGCCTCTCCTCTCTCTCTCTGCCTCTCTGCCCTCTTTCTCTCTTTCTCTCTGTCTGTCTGTCTGTCTGTCTGTCTCTCTCTTTCTCTCTCTGTCTGTCTGTCTCTCTCTCTCTCTCTCTGTCTGTGTGTCTCTCTGTCAGGTGATCAGAGACATACTGCTGGTGGGACACAGACAGGCGTTTGCCTGGGTGGATGAATGGTATCGTAAGTATTACTCCATGTGCCTCAATTGTTGTTGTTGTAGTCAGTGGTGGAAGGTAACTGAGTACATTTACTCTGTTACTATTTTGAGGTACTTGTACTTGACTTGAGTGTTTCCGTTTTTGGGGCGGTGTAGCCGCCCCCTATAAGTGAGTTTTGGACACCGACCAAAAAATTTGTATACCCCCTAACCCTTCCATTGTTAATGCAAATCGATACTTTTGCAAAGTCAGCCAATCACATTACAGCTAGTGTCATCACCACTAACTGTAATGTGATTGGCTGACTTTGCAAATTCAGGACTGTGATTGGCTAGCAAAACACATGACACATGTGCAGCCCTATGAATAGCAGTATGGACTTTAAAAAAAGTAATTTATCCTTTTTTTAAAGTGAGTCATGTTGTAATGACCACACACCGCCCACTTCACACTGGGTGTGATTTTTCAATACTTTATACTTCTACTCCACTCAGAGGCAAAAAACTTTTTGTTGGTGTTTTTTCGTAAATGAATGCCCTACTTGATCATACTACAGCGTCACACAAAAGCATCCAAACTAGCAGATCTACAAACTCGAAACGCTGCGTCAAGCGACGCGGTTTGAGCTTGTCTGCTACTTTTGTTATTTTTGAATTTGAATCCTGAAAAGTAACAGTTTTGGACATATGAGGTTTCCAGACAGAGATGTTATACTTAGTCTATGCAAAAATAGCGTCACAGCTGCTTGATTCACAATTTGATTAACTAGAAAAAAGCGCCCTTTGGGCGTGTGAACAATTTCTGTGTTGTTAGCAGTGTTGTGTTATTGGGGCAAAACTTTAGGGTGACCATAATTCAGCCCCTCAAACCGGCACCCTTAAGTCAATGTGTACGTTCGTCGTGCACACGCGCAGCCATTCATTCACGTTCATGCACGCACACATGTATACACACCATACAGTAGGTGTTGCATACCAGTTTTTTTGCAGCCAGTATGGTATGGCATGTACCAGCAGGCATATTCACCTGTTTCCTAGGCTGTGTGTTTTCCACTTCCTGTCGATTTGATCCAATGAAATCCAATGAAACTGGTCAGATGACCAATGATATCCAATGAAATCGACAGGAAGTGGAAAACACACAGCCAGGTGAAACAGGTGAATAGAGCGCATAAATGCAAGGTGTGCGCGACACGCGGAAAGATGCGCAAGACCATCAAACCACGCCATTCCCATTGGAAAAGCATTGGCAAATTCTGCCCCATAGTTAGAACAAAAGTGCGGTGTGGCCGTGCACTTATAGTAATTCCGGCGAAAACCGGGACAAGTTTGCAGTGAATGTTGAAAACCGGGACATGTTAGTGTTTTAGAGATGTTTGTCGGGACACGCAGCTTGAAAGCGGGACAATACCGGACCAAACTGGCTCGTCTGGTCACCCTAGGCAAAAGTAGAGTACCGTAGTAGTGTAGTGTTTAGATGTAGTGAGCAATGGTAGTGAGTCATTTCAAAATTGCTACAACAGCAAACAAAGTTAAGAACTCAAATAATGTTTAAACACGTGCAAACAAAAGCCCACGTCCTTCTCCGTCGATTATAGCGTACTACAGCATGAAGACAATGGGGCTTGAGGTGCACTTTTGTATAATTTAATAGTAGTTCAAACAATTCAGTGAAATCTTTCTGAAATGCTAGGAGACATAGAACTTTTTTTTTTGTGACTCATTTTGTTGTTGTGTAGCGTAACTGAGGTGTTGTTGTTGAGGGCATGAATTGCCCACCCCAGTCATCTTTTGTTAAAGCAATGAGCGATTAATCACAGCGGCTCTAAACACAAATTTGCATGAGTGTCCCGAGTATAGACCTCTAGACCTGCTGCAGCTCCCTTGAAACACATTTTAAATCAAAGGCTTTGTTTTGTATACTATTTAAATAGTTTTGAGAAAAAAATGCTTCCATTTGTCCCAAAGTTACAGCAAAAGATTGCTGCTATTTGTCTCAAAAAGCTTTATACCCCGTACATATAACATGTATATGACGACGCAATGTGACATAGCTCTGTTTAACACAACGCTGTACATCCCTCCAACTGTACATTTTCAACAGTTTTTATTATATCTTGACACTTGCTTTGGCAATGTAAACGTATGTTTTCTCATGACAATAAAGCTCCTTTGAATTGCGAATTGCGCTATGAGCTTGTAGATCTGCAAAATAATTTGTGCAAATCTTTCAATATATACAGTATATACTGTATATTTTAAAGCAAAAAAAATTACTCCGATCTGTGCTACTGTGGGGAGTCCCTGGAACAACATATTTTGAGATGGGGGTCCGTGGCCAAATCCATTCATTTTGGGGGTCCTTCATGAAAAAAGTTTGAGAACCACTGATATTATAGCAACATAAGTTTTTTCAAAAAACTGTTTAGAAGACATTTGTAGGATCCCCAGAAGCAAAGATTTGAGTTAAAAATGTTTGCTTTAAAAAATATATATATTCAAAGATTTACGCAAATTTTCCATGATTTCCATGATAGCCAAAGATTCAGAGATTCTTTCCCGTTCTAAATAGGTTAAGCGGAGAAATCGGATTATTATAATTTGTAGGTCCGTCTTCCAGCAGTGGGGCAAGGGCTCAATTGGGTGGGCACACACACACACACACACACACACACACACACACACACACACACACACACACACACACACACACACACACACACACACACACACACACACACACACACACACACACACACACACACACACACACGGTAGCGCGGCCATAGCGGCCAAAAATGTGATGCAATACTGAACTTTCATCCAAATTGCACAACGTGTAAGTACATTGAAGGTGTTGAAAGCAACTTAGTGTCCTAGCCAGAGTACTGAGCAATATTTGTACCAAGTGTGTGGACCCGGTTGGATTAGTGCTGTTGCTGTGAGACCCGGCACAAAGCCCTCACAACGCTGACTGGCACTCCATGGCCCTTGCCATGGGTTCTAATATGAGGATTATTAATAATCTAAATCTGGAGAGTAATTTGTAACTAAAGTTCTCAAGTAATGTAAGTGGAGTAAAAAGTAGGACATTTGCCTCTGAGATGTACGGTAGTGAGGTAGAAAGATAAAGTATGAAGACTATGAAATGCTCAAGAAATGTTGAAATTGCACTGAAGTGCAGTACTTCAGTAAATGTACTTTCCACCACTTTAACGGCTGTATTTGTTTATGCTTTTATGTCTAGAGAGTGTGTATTTTACTGTCTGTCTGTCTGTCTGTCTGTCTGTCTGTCTGTCTGTCTGTCTGTCTGTCTGTCTGTCTGTCTGTCTGTCTGTCTCTCTCTCTCTCTCTCTCGTGTCAGGCAGCATTAGAAAGCTGAGGGAACTCTTATCAGTAGTGGCTGGGATCCAGCGGTATTTGCTCCAGCCGGAAATAGACGATCTACAAGCTCACAACGCGTCACAGTCCGACGCGGTGCATGCTCGTAGATAGAATATTTTTGGCTTACGGGTTAAGGTTAAAAATGGAAACAACAACAAACCAAAAAGAAAATCATTCATAAAATCGCTCTCCTAAAATGTCCATGTCCTCACAAGTATAGTAATAAATGTGTGTGTGTGTGTGTGTGTGTGTGTGTGTGTGTGTGTGTGTGTGTGTGTGTGTGTGTGTGTGTGTGTGTGTGTGTGTGTGTGTGTGTGTGTGTGTGTGTGTGTGTGTGTGTGTGTCTGTGTACTTGTATTAGTACACTGAGGGCCAATGCACACTAGAATTTGAGAAAAAGACAACACTGTCTATTTCTCAAATTCTAGTGTACTTGTAGGGACATTGCCTATTGAGGACAATTTAACTAGTTACTAAAGTTTTCAAATATTTGTAAAAGTATAATATTTGCCTCCGAAATGCAGCGGAGTAAAAGTATTGAAAATTGGAAATACCACAGTGTAGTAAAAATGCCTCAAAATTGTACCTTAAGTACAGTACTTGAGTAAATGTGCTTAGTTACTCTACACCACTGGTAATACTAAACGTGTGCGATGCGTCTGTCTGTCAGACAGCATTAGAAAGCTGAGGGAACTCTATCAGTAGTGGACGGAGGCCAGGGTGTGTGTGTTGTCGCTCTGTCCAGGTTATTTACGACTGGAAAGAGACTCTCTCTGAGGGGGCGGGGAGGGCCGTCACACTGTGTTAAAATAGTCCCAGGGTGTGAGATAAGTGAGTGTATGTGACGTCACGCACGGTCACGCTGTGTGTGTGTGTGTGTGTGTGTGTGTGTGTGTGTGTGTGTGTGTGTGTGTGTGTGTGTGTGTGTGTGTGTGTGTGTGTGTGTGTGTGTGTGTGTGTGTGTGTGTGTGTGTGTGTGTGTGTGTGTGTGTGTGTGTGTGTGTGTGTGTACATCTTTGTGTGTGTGTCAGTGGTGGAAAAAGTACTCACATTTTTTACGTAAGTAAAATTATCAATACTGCAGTATTAGTAAGTAGAAATACTTTGTTACAATAAAGGTCCGGTATTCAAAATGTACTTGAGTAAAAGTACAAAGGTATTCGCATTAAAACATACTTAAGTACTGAAAATAAAAGTACTAATTTTGCAGAATGTCCCATATCACAAGTTTCCAAATGTATGAAAATGCGTTGAAAATAGCCGATCTACAAGCTTGTAGATCAGCTATAGCCTAAGTATGCATATGGCTGAAGTGGTTAATGTATGTTTAGTAATGATTATCAAAATCTACAAAGTAACTAGTAACTAAAGTTTTCAAGCGTTGTATGTATGTATGTATGTATGTACCACCCGGGGGGGGATTTTTGTAATCCCACTCGTGACCTGTGTCAAGTATCAGCTCATTTTACGACATCCTGTCTCTCTGCTTCTCTCTGCTGTACTTTACAATAAAGCAGAAATGTCTCCCAACGCCTCCGTTTACGTTGAACGTACCCCCTCTAGTGTTCATTGCGAGGAAATGCACACCTTTTTACGGATGAATCGAAATGATCGTTTTTATTTAATTGATAAAAAATCCATGCAGCCACTCGAGTTTAAAAGAGAGAACAGCCTTTATTTAAAACAACGCCAACATGTTTCCACCTGAAGCAGTCTTCATCAGGGAATATCTTTTTAGTTCTGATGAAGACTGCTTCAGGTCGAAACTTATGTATTTTCTTTTATTATAATTTTCCCCCAAAAAAATTGGAATAGCAAAAATAGCCAATCTTCAAGCTCACAACACGTTTTGATGCAATGTGTTGTTGTGAGCTTGTAGATCATCTATTTTAGCTTTTTTTTGGTACGACACCATGAAGAATAAAATGGCGCTAATAAGTGCTTTATCAGACAAATACATTTAGGCGAGTATATATATAAAATATATAATCTCTTAGACTTGGATAGAATAATGGATAAAATAATGTCTATGACAATACTGGATAGTTGCAGTTATCTGCCATTGTGCTGTTCACTTCTCCACTGGGTCGTATCACCACTGCTGTGTGTGTGTGTGTGTGTGTGTGTGTGTGTGTGTGTGTGTGTGTGTGTGTGTGTGTGTGTGTGTGTGTGTGTGTGTGTGTGTGTGTGTGTGTGTGTGTGTGTGTGTGTGTGTGTGTGTGTGTGTGTGTGTGTGTGTGTGTGTGTGTGTGTGTTGTTAGGGCCAAATGTCCCCACAAGTAGGCTACACTAGAATTTCACAAATAGACAGTGTGAGGACAATTTTTCCTGGTCCTCTCAAGATAAATGAATGTTTTATGGTTAAAAAAAGAGATTCTCAGGGTTCGGCTTACAATCAGGAAAAGGTTCTGATTATATTATAGCTGATTTGTACTTGGTGTACATTACTGCAAAATGGCAGATCCACAAGCTCACAGCTTGTAGATCAATTTTCTCCTATTTTTTACTACTTCCGATGCTTCCCAAAATGTTGAATGTCCTCACAAGCGTACTAATACAAACGTGTGTGTGTGTGTGTGTGT
Source organism: Gymnoscopelus microlampas (assembly GCF_963454915.1). Lineage (NCBI taxonomy): Eukaryota > Metazoa > Chordata > Actinopteri > Myctophiformes > Myctophidae > Gymnoscopelus > Gymnoscopelus microlampas. The sequence goes on from NC_139948.1 coordinate 41,529,462, forward strand.
GTGTGTGCCCCTGTCTTAGGGGACTAAGGATACAGTGTACATAAGGCGAGCAGATGGATAGGATTTTGGGGGTCTTAGTTGAAATCGACAGATAGTTTTCTCTACTTTCACAGACAGATGGAGCTCACTGCACGCACACACACACACACACACACACGCACACACGCACACACGCACACGCACACACACACACACACACACACACACGCACGCACACGCACACGCACACACACGGAGAACTTACAGTGTCGCTAATGAGAACTTTTCCATTATTGTACAGTCATTTCCTGTCCTCTTTACCCTGCACTTATTTTTATTTATTAGTAATAACCCTAACCTTAATAATCCAACCCCACACTGCCTCCAACAAAAACACTGCAGCAGGGAAAACCAGCCAAATGTCCTCATTTGTCAGGGTTATACCGAGGATGATGTTCAGTGCCGCTTCTGTGTGTGTGTGTGTGTGTGTGTGTGTGTGTGTGTGTGTGTGTGTGTGTGTGTGTGTGTGTGTGTGTGTGTGTGAGAGCGTGTGTGTACTTGTATTACTATACTTGTGAGTGGTAGAATTTGAGGAATACACATTGTGGCCCCTCTTCCACCAAAAAAAAACGTTGATTCTAGAACTGGTTCCATTCTAGATTCTTGGAACCTTGGGTGTTTTCACGGAACCGGCCGCGGACCCCCGGCTGAAAATATTTTGTTCCAGGGACCCCCAGAAGCAAATATTTGAGTTACAAATATTCGCTTTAAAAAAAAATATATATATATATTCAAAGATTTGCACACATTTTCACGCTTTTTCAAAAATAGCAGATCTCAGCACTCGGTGCCGCACTATGAGCTTGTGTTTTTCTGCCTTAACCCATTAAGACCTGGAACTGTGTCATTTTTAGATTTGAGCTAAAAAGCATTATTTTACACTTTGGCCATTCAAAAATAGCAGATATACAAGCTCATAGCGCGGCACCGAGTGCCGCGCTATGAGCTTGTAGATCTGCTATTTTTGAAAAATCGTGAAAATGTGTGCAAATCTTTGAATATATATTATTAAAGCGAACATTTTTAACTAAAATCTTTGCTTCTGGGGGTCCCTGGAACAAAATATTTTGATGGGGGTCCGCGGCCAAATACATATCATTTTGGGGGTCCTTGACATGAAAAAGATTGAGCACCTCTGTTATAGAAACATACGTTTTTCAGAAAACTGTTGGGATTTAGGAGACATGTAGAATCGGCTTCAGGTCTCAATGGGTTAAATACAGGTTGTGGTTAAGGCAGCTCTAAGGCGTTGGAAATCGAAAGCTGTTGTAGATGGTGCCGTGCCGTATAGGGTCGAGACTTCTAGTCGAACGTCAATGGACGACCGAACTTGCTCGGTCCCAACAGGCTAGAGACTGTCGATATAGCCGCGGGGTGTTTTTTTAGTTTTGGTCCGAGTTGAGACTGGAGCCGCCAGTGTTGCCAGATTCTGTGAGTGAAACAAGTGACCAGGTCTATGAAAACAAGCCCAAAAGAAGAGATCAGTTTCACATGAGCTATTTTCAAAAATAATCTTGAAAGCTAGCCCAAATAAGCAACTACAATTAAAAAAATAGGAACTCTTTTCAGCTTTAGTGTCAGGGTTGAAAATTTGCAAAGAAATGTAAAATTTATATTCATAAAATAGCTGTCCTAAAATGCTGATGTCCTCACAAGTATATTAACATAAAGGCGTGTGTGTGTGTGTGCAGACATGAGCCTGGAGGACGTGAGGTGTTATGAGGACCAGATGCATTTAGCCACCAACCAGAAGCTCCTGTCCCAGGACAGCGTGTCACCTCACACAGCAGGTACACACACACACACACACACACACACACACACACACACACACACACACACACACACACACACACACACACACACACACACACACGCGGTTCCAGACTGGCAGCTGTGTGTGTGTTTTTCATCTGATTTTCAGTATACTAATCACCAAATAAATAATCCATGGTTTCGGGCTTTCTTTTTTATTTTATTTTCATTCTGTCTTTCTTTTCTATCTCTTTCTTCCTCAGGTGCAACCACGTTGTGATCTGCCCTGACTGAGAACACACACACACACACACACACACACACACACACACACACACACACACACACACACACACACACACACACACACACACACACACACACACACACACACACACACACACGCACTGTGCCGACATTCATCAACATTCCTGTTATGATCCATAGTGTAGCTAGAGAGCTGTTGTTGCTGATCGCTCATTCTCTCCTCGACCACTGAATGTTCTGATTGAGTGAATCCACACTGTCTGTCTGCTGTATAAAGTTATTCTGAATCAATAAATACTGTGATCACTTCGTTCTCTCTGCTCCTCCTCCTCACTGTGTATCACTTAATGTCGCTTTCACAGGATGATATTAACTCATTTAGTGCGAATGACGTCTGAGACGTCACGTTTTTCATAAGCCCAGAGTGCCAATGACGTCTGAGACGTCATGAATAAAAAAAGAATAAAAATTTCAATTTTTTTTTTTTTTTTTTTTTTCAGAACCCAAGATATCATGGTTTGAAGATTTGCTGCTCCATTCACTTCTTGTTTAACATCTTACTGAAAAAAGCTGTATCTCGCTTCCTAAGCACTTTTGTTTTTACAATGTATTTTTGGCTCTGGCACAGGGGTGATATAGCCAGAAATATTTTTGGCACTGAATGAGTTAAAGGTAGGGCAAGTGATTTTCTTTGGTTAAAATAAGTGTTAACACATTGATTGCCTAGATCGAGTTAACTCGATTTTAGAATCCATCGCTTGCTTGCCTTAGCAAAAAAAATAATATATATATATTTTTTAATTTTGACCGAAAGACCAAGGAGATATGATTTTTCAAAGATCTAGACTCCTATCCACTTCCTTGTTAACTTAAAACTTAAAAAATCCGTATCTCGGCTCCTGAGTACTTTCTTTTTTTCAATGAAAAATCTCTTGGCATAAAACTGCAAAAAATCTGAACAAGTTCTGGCAGTGAATGTGTTAATAAAGAGACCTGGAGAGAAATGGAGACTCATGTTACCGAACAAACATTCTACAGCAATGAGTTATAACTTATATCAGAAGAATAGAGCTATTTAAAAAAGAAAATTCATTTTCAGGTCTGGATATCAATTTGATCAAAATCAGGATAGAGAACTCGTCAGGATGCAGATCAAACAAGTGACATTGGAAGTGATGACACAAAGAAATGAGCAGACAAAATTGGAACTGGAACACAACAAAAATGAAGCCGGTAAATGGGCGCAGAGACCCTTGTTACTGAACGAACACTATATACTCTGTAGCAATGATTACTATCAGAATATAGTGCTTTAACCTTTTAACCATAGAATATCACTTACCCTACCTTTAACCACTTAAAGGTAGGGTAAGTGATTTTCTTTGGTTAAAATAAGTGTTAAATAGCTCTATATTCTGATAGTACTCATTGCTATAGAGTGTTTGTTCAGTAACGGGAGTCTCCTTGTCTCTCCACCTCTTTATAAAACAGAAAATGCATTTTCTTTTCAGTTTCAGTTTCATTTCCAATTTTATCCAATCAGGATAGAGAACTCAATCAGGATATAGATTAAACAAGTGAAATTGGAAGTGATGCGACTAAGAAATGAGCAGACAAATTTTGAACTGGAACACTATAAAAATGAAGCTTAAAAATGGGTACTTTCTCCTGATTGGCTGAGATTTTGACACCTACCGGAAAACCTATTTTCTGTTTATTAAAGAGCTGGAGAGACGGGGAGACTCCTGTTACTGAACAAACACTCAATAGCAATGATTACTATCAGAATATAGTTGATCATCTGCTACTTTTGATACTTTTGTTTGATGCTGTAGTATGATCAAGTACAGTATAGGGCATTGATTTACGAAAAAACACAAAAAGTTAGAATATGGAGATAAGAGGAATGAAATGTGACATGATGTCGATATAGTTTTGAGGTCTTAACATTTCCCTCTCCCATTTTTGGACCCAATTTGTAAAAAAAAAAACTGTTATAATAGGTCGGACATGTGCGTCATCATAGCCCTCTGAGATCACCGCCATGCAGGGTAATAATAATAATGGAAAGAACGTCGAAAAATGTCCTGGAGTGAGACGTGGAGCCCGCCGTGCTATGAGCTTGTAGATCTGCTATTTTTTTTAAATCCTGAAAATGTGTGCAAAACTTTGAATATATATATATGTTTTAAAGAGAAACATTTTAATTCAAATCTTTGCTTCTGGGGGATAAAAAAAAACAACTTATATTGCTATAATCAGTGGTTCTCACACTTTTTTCATGTCAAGGACCCCCAAAATGATATGTATTTGGCCGCGGACAACATCTTAAAATATTTTGTTTGAGTTAAAAATGTTCGCTTAAAAAAATATATATATATGATTTTCACGAATTTTCATGATTTTTCAAAAATAGCAGATATACAATATATCTGTATATCTCTCTATATATATATGCTATTTTTGAATAGCCACAGAAATCTGAAAATTACACAGATGCGTTCCCGGTCTTAATGGGTTAAGTCTCAGGTACTCGGGAGGACAGACAGCGTCAGCTGAATAACTGAGACGTGTCGCTATAGTCTGTGAGGAGGACCATGATGTCAGCGCCTTCTGGCAACTACATTAACACTAAAGTAGAACAGCCAGATCACACCCGGTGATTCTGCACTATTTCCTCGCCGCGTCTCTAGTTTTACATTCTGCTCAGGTATGTCGGCTTAACGCTTTAAGACCGGTAACGCATCTGCGTGTTGTTTTTAGATTTCGTTGGGCTATTCAAAAATAGCAGATCTACAAGCTCATAGCGCGGCACTGAGTGCCGCGCTATGAGCTTGTAGATCTGCTATTTTTGAAAAATCATGAAAAGTTGTGCAAATATTTGATTTTTTTTCTTCTTTTTTTTGGCAGACATTTGTAACTCAAATCTTTGCTTCTGGGGGTCCCTGGAACTAAATATTTTACAAATGTTAGCTTTAAAAGATATATAATCCAAGATTGCCACACATTTTCATGATTTAAAAAAAATAGCAGATCTATAAGCTCATAGCGCGGCACTCGGTGCCGCGCTATGAGCTTGTATATCTGCTATTTTTGAACAGCCAAAGAAATCTAAAAATGACACACAGATGCGTTCCCGATCTTAATGGCTTAAACAGAATGACTTAAACAGATGTCTTTACTTATAGAGACGCCTGTTACCGAACAAACACCCTCCGGCAGTGATTCCTATCAGAATATAGAGCTAGTATTTCACACCTATTTGTAGATAAGATGTACAAGCTCGCAGCGTGGCACAAAGTGACGCACTGTGAGCTTGTGGATCTGCTATTTTTGAATAGCAGTTAAAATGATGTTTAAAATGATCGTGATGCTGTATTAATGCACTTTGCTGGGGACCACCTGGAACCCCCTCAAGGACCCCCCCGGTCCACTAACTTAAGAAGAGACCCCTAACTTAAGAGAACCACTAACTTAAGAGACCCCTCTAGCAATGAATATAGAGCTATTTCACACTTGTTTTAACCAAAAATATCCATACTATTTGTTGTAGCCAAACTATATTATGCAGACCGTCCACTAAAGTCTGTCTGCAGAATGAGCATGTGACCTCGTCCGTGGGCGACCTCGTCTGCTGGAACACGGCTGCAGCAAATGGCCGATAGAAAATAGCTGATCTGCTGTACACGCTCACAACGCGATGTCGCGATGCGACAGGTTGTGAGCTTGTAGATCTGCTATTTTCAAAAGATTGTTATACATTTTATACATTTGAAAACTTGTGAAATGAGACATTCTGCATAATGAGTACTTTTACTTACTAAGTATATTTTGATGCCAATACTCTTGCCAGTACTTTTGCTCAGGTACATTTTGAATACCGGACTTTTTCTTGTAACAGAGTATTCCTACATGGTGGTATTGATACTTTTACTTAAGTAAAACATTTGAGTACTTCTACCACCACTGGTCTTACTCTGAATCTGCAAAGTCAAATTGTAACTAAAGCTGTCAAATAACTGTAATAGAGTAAACAGTCCAATGTTTGCCTCTGAGATATAGTGGAGTAGAAGTATGAAATAGCATGTCATGGAAATAACTAGAAGCAGGGGCTCAGGAGGTATAGCGGCCGCTTGGGAACCGGAAGGTTCCCAGTTCGATCCCGGGCTCTCCCCCAGATTCAGTGTTGAGGTGTCCTTGAGCAAGACGCTGAACCCCTAATTGCTCCTGATGAGCAGGTTGGTGCCTTGCATGGTTTCCTCCACCATCGGTGTGTGAATGTGTGTGTGTGAATGGGCGAATTTAATGCACAATCATTGTAAAGCGCCTTGGATAAAGGCGCTTTATAAATGCACCGTTTAAAGTACAAGTACCTCAAAATCGTACTTAATTGCGGTCCTTGAATGCAGGTACTTAGCTACTCTCCACCACTGAAGCGATACTGACAATACAAGGATATCGCAGCAGATAGGCACACGGTGCTAATTATGTATTGAAGTAATCACAAAAAACGGAATTCAATTATGGGCAATACAATAGCGGTATAAAATGCCCGGTGCGTTGTAATTAAAGCCTTTTCTGTCTCAAAAACCTGAAACCCCAGCATTAACGGGTTATAGCCATCCAGCTTTATTTTTTTCCATTCCTGGGAGGAATATGAGAATGAAAGTACACACACACTTTCTCTCACACACACACACACACACACACACACACACACACACACACACACACAGTCACACACAAACCCCGCCGGCGACAGGAGCCCAAAGTGAAAAATGGAATGCCATCTTGCGCGCCGCTGTAAGAACTGATCGAGTATTGTACCCCCCCCCCCCCCCCCCCTCCGTTTTAACCCATTAAGGCCTGAAGTTCCGATTTTATTCAAAATTACTTCTAAATAAATAAAAAAACAACTTTATTTCTATGTCAGTGGTTTTCAAAATTTTTAATGTCAAGGACCCCCAAATTGTATATGTATTTGGCCGCCGACCCCCATCTCAAAATATGTTGTTCCAGGAACCCCCAAGAAGCAAAGATTTGAGTTAAAAATGTTAGCTTTAAAACAATATACATTCCAAGATTTGCACACACTTTCACGATTTCTCAAAAATAGCAGATCTACAAGCTCGTAGCGCGGCACTCGGTGCCGCGCTACGAGCTTGTATATCTGCTATTTTTGAATAGCCCCAAAGTGTAAAATAATGCTTTTTTTTAGCTCAAATCTAAAAAAGTGACACAGATGCGTTCCAGGTCTTAACGGATTAAAGGATTACTTGAAGAGAATGTTCTGCTTTATAACAATACAGTGGACAGGGGGAGAAAATAAGGCTGGGGTGAGAGATTAGATTGGGGTATTGTGGAGTTCAGTTCTGCTCGGGTCTTTATTAGATTCTAGGGGCGAGAAAATGACTTGCCTCCAGTATGGGGACATCGTCACACACCTGATCCACACCGTGCTGTGCTGTGCTGTCTGGTTGACACAGTAGAGAATCCTCAGTAGTCATTTTAACCTCCTGGGAAGTGTTCAAATGTAAGGGTCCATTTGGATTTGGTTACATTTGTAACACTTCCCCAGAGTTGCAAATGGATGAATGAAACACTGAGGAGTTTAGTGTATATACGCAAGCAGTGGTGGAAAAAGTACTAAACTGTTGTACTTAAGTAAAAGTATCAATACTGCAATGTAGAAATACTCCGTTACAAGTAAAAGTCCGGAATTCAAAATGTACTTGAGTAAAAGTATAAAAGTATAAAAGTATTGGCATAAAAATGTACTTAAACTACCACAAGTAAAAGTACTCGTTATGCAGAATGTCCCATTTCACAAGTTTTCGAAAAAAAATCTTTTGAAAATAGCAGATCTACAAGCTCACAAGAGCTTGTAGATCGGCTATTTTCAAATGATCAAAATATATATAGGGCTGAAGTGGGTATGTATGTTTTGTAATAATCAAAATCTTCAATGTAACGTAAAGTTTTCAAATAGATAAAAGTACAATATTTGCCTCTGAGATGTAGTGGAGTAAAAGTACTGAAAATTGGAAATACTCCAGTAAAGTAAAAATACCTCAAAATTGTACTTAAGTGCAGTACTTGAGTAAATTTACTTAGTTACTTTACACCACAGTACACAAGGTACACAGGTACAGATCACCGATCGTGACTAAGCTGTTTTTCACATTCGTATCACGTAAACAAAATAGAATAAAAACTTTAGTCATTCCCCTCAGTCGCTCTCACAGTTCGTGCAATTTTGCAGGGTAGCGTCAGCACTGTGAGCTGAATTATGCATCACATCTCCCCAAAAATCTCAGACTCAAGATTCTTAACCACTTGAACCCTGTTACCCCTATTCTGGAACATTTTGACAAAAATAGCAGATCTACAAGCTCCCCAGCGCGTCGCAACACACTTTGGTGTAGAGCTCAAAAGACAGTGCCAATGCCGGTCTGTTTTACAAAGAGGGTCTTGGTAGTTCAGCTTATCCTAAAGGTTTTCCAGTGTCAACTCTGAGTGTGTAACCCATAAGGATCGTGCGGGAGGCTAGCCTGTCTATAAAAGGATCTGTCTGTATGTGTGTGTGTGTGTGTGTGTCCGTCCGTAGATAATCTAGCAAACGGCTGGACCGATCAGCACCGGATTTCCTGTGCACACTGCCAGTAGGCCACAGAAGTACCTCCACTACATTTCTTTTCACACATGTTTCGAAATATCGTCTTTAATATTGGCTTTAACCAAGCCATCCAGGCTCCTGAAAACCTGAAAAAAAATTGTAACGTTGCCTTCTTTTTGCCGTTTTGCACAGAATCAAATGTTTTATGGTCATGATTCTCTGCAGGAGCCTGGATGGCTCGGCTCCAGGCTTAAAATAATGAATATAAATATTTTCGGAAATCTCTACGGGCTCAGTGAATGGGCTTTCTATCTGTGGAACCAGAGCCGGTAAACAAAATGGCGGCCACTGCTATGCTCTAATTATATGAGTTAAAAATAATAGAGAGGGCACCGAAAATCCCTGCCCATTCACATGGATTCACCCAGCGCATACTCCCTTTTCACCCCTTCTTCTGGGTTGGGAAATGTAACGGGCGGGGCCTATTTGGGGCCTATGTGACGTGTTTTGCGTCCCTCTGTGCGTCGTCTCGCATGTGCAGTAGTGTCACCTCCGTGCGCAACCCCATGCACAAGCTTGTGAGTCGAGCTCATTGGTCGAAACCGCTTTTGCTCGTTCATGTGTCTGGCCCCAGCCGTAATAAGTTGCAGTACCTATGAACGACCTGGCCTAGCCCATTGAGGCCTGAGGTTCCGATTCTGCAAAATGTCTTCTAAATTTAAAACGGTTTTCTGAAAAACGTATGTTTCTATATCGGTGGTTTTCAAACTTTTTCATGTCAAGGACCCCCAACATTATATGAATTTGGCCGCGGACCCCATCTCAAAATATTTTGTTCCAGGGACCCCCGGAGGCAAAGATTTGAGTTAATGTTTGCTTTAAAACAATATATATATATTCAAAGATTTGCACACATTTTCACGATTTTTCAAAAATAGCAGATCTACAAGCTCGTATCGCGGCACTCAGTGCCGCGATACGAGCTTGTATATCTGCTATTTTTTAATAGCCAAAGTGTAAAATAATGCTTTTTTAGCTCAAATCAAGAAGTGACACTGATGCGTTCCAGGTCTTAATGGGCTAGGGGAGTTCCCCCTCGTTGCAACATCTCCATCAGGTGTTTTTTTTCCTTTGCCGCGGTGGCAGCAGGAAGTCAACGGGTGTCACCCAACCCCTACCTCTTGGGACCTCATCAGTGTGGCCGGCGTCACCCTTGCTGCTTTGAGCCGGGTCATCTCTGTGCTTGGAGCAGAGGGGGGACGCTGTGTGAGCGCTCAAGAGGGAGGCCAGTGCACACACACACACAGCCTCTGCTGTGTGCATACAAATCTCCAGTGGTTTTTCTTTCACGTCTGATGTTGTCCAGATGGCTGCTGGCCGGCTCCCCCCCTGTATGACCGCAGCCTGGTCAAAGGGGGGGGGGCGGTCCCCTGACTGAGGAGCAGCTGGGGGCTTTGTACCTCCTGCAGACGTCTCCGCACAGGGAGATCCTCAGTGTTGATTTAACTCATTAAGACCCGCCGGAGGCCGGTTCTACAAAAGGCCTTAGTCAGTTAGTTCTCAAACGTTTTCGGGCCATTGGACCCCCAAAATGATATGTAGGCTATTTGGCCGCGGACCTCCCACTTCTGAAAATTCTTTGTGCCAGGGACCCCCAGAGGAGAAAAACACTTTCAAGATTTTTCATAAAATGTTCGAATATAGCAGATGTACAAGCTCACAGCGCAGCACGAAGTGACGCATTGTGAGCTTGTATATCTGCATTTTTGTGAACCATTGTTTTAAACCACTGTTCTAAATCCTAAACGTTTTCTAAAAAACTTCTGTTGCTATATACAGCTAAAATCTAAAATGACAGATGCTTTCCCGGTTTTAATGGGTTAACCCAGAGAGTGAACACAATGGAACCAAATGGACCCTAAAGGGCCTGTAACTGAGAGTATACAAATGGTACCAAATGGACCCGAACGGCATTTGTATAAAACACGCTATTGCACGACAAAAAAGGAAGTTGTATTTCACTCATCGACACTTATTTCAGTGCCAAGCATGTTGTACGACACGATCACTTGATTAAATATTAAAGGACGCCTTCAACCCATTTGTAACCTTATCTTCATATACTGTAAACTGTAATTGGCCATCAATCGAGTGATTGATGGAATACTTTATTAGTCACAAATGTAAAGGGCACGTGGTACTGTACATACAGTCAGACATTAAGGCTAACAGGATAACACAAAAAAGGCTGTCTCTAATGCTCATTATAAGATGGCACCATGTCCGTCTATTCGCTCTGTGTCTCAGTGGAGGGCTATGGACAGTTCAGAGAGCTGCCTACCAATGATATCATTGATGGAGATTCCAAGCAAACTACACAGTCTTTCTCCTCCTGGAAAGTTGGCATGCTGAAATAGAAGCCACAATAAAAAAAGAATATGAAAAAGACCAAACATGCCTACCGAGGATGTCTAGGCGGGTTACTGAACTGTCCACAGCCCTCCTCTGAGACACAGACAGAGCGAGGACAGGAATGGTGCCATCTCACAATGAGCATTATTAGTGAGGACCCAATTATAATGAAGATAGGATGGAAATGGGTGAAGTGCTCCTTTAACCCATTAAGACCTGATGTTGACCTCGTGTTGCTATAATACGAGTGGTTCTCAAAACTTTTTCATGTCAAGGACCCCCAAAATGATATGTATTTTGCCCAGGCTCTCTGCTCCAGGATGAAATGACTGAGGGTGCAGATGGAAAATGGCATAATTTTTTATATAGTAAAACAATATGCACATAAAACTTAAACTGAGGGGGCAGAATTTGCAACTGAGGGTGCCAGGCCCCCCAATGGCACCCTGTGGCGCCGGGTGTGATTTGGCTGCCGACCCCCCCATCTCAAAATATTTAGTTCCAGGGACCCCCAGAAGCAAAGATTTGAGTTTAACATTTTCAATTTAAAAATATATGTATATTCAAATATTAGCAAAAATATTCGCGATTTTTCAAAAGAAAATAGCAGATCTACAAGCTCATAGCGTGGCACGAAGTGACACGCTATGAGCTTGTAGATCTGCTATTTTTTTAATAGCCAAAACATTAAATAATGGTTAAAATCTAAAACGACACGGATGCGTTCCCGCTTTTAACGGCTTAATTGGGGAATAGTCAAAGTAGCCTGAGACAACTGCTGGAAGCACTGATTAAACAACTGTGGGTTCTATGGAACGTCTGTGGTTTTTCTTCTTATAGGAGGAAGCTAGAGGTCTTTCTTTTCCAGCCCGCAGAGAAGGAAATAATTGGTAAAGAAATAAGGAATGAGACCATGCAGACACGGGGTCACGAGGCAGATTCACACCCATCGTGTGACAATTAGAACTGTGCCTGCAGTGCGTCGCTGCATTTTAGATGAAACTCAACCAAAACAACAATAACAAAAAAAACACACTTTTCAATTTTAGCAACAAGAGGAGCGCAGGTTGATTGAGTGTAGCCTACAGCCAATTGTCATTTCCTCATCAAATATTTGCGCTCGCTCGCTCACGTGTGTGTGTGTGTGTGTGTGCGTGTGGGGGCGTAGCGTAGCGTACGTGCGTGATAAAATAATGAACCAATGAAGGCAAAATGAGGTCAGGACGTAGTTGTGTTTTTTTCTCGCATCACGATCAGATCTGTCAGGAGCATCGTATTGAAAATGCATTTTATACATTGTCACATCACAGGTTTTATTTTTATTACGTTTTTTATTATTTATTTGCACAATTAAAAACAACGAATTTGTAACAACAGCATATGCTATTGGGTTGGGGTGTGCAGGTGAGATTTAGAAAACCCTGTGGGGTTTATGAAGTTGATCTCACCTCACTTAACAACTAAAAGTACAAAGTAATAAAAAACAAACAAATTATTTGGCAAAAAAATGTGCAGATGTAAAAAAAAAAAAGTGGGTGAAATTGTTTGTCTTAACAACATTCACAGTTTCAAGAAAGGGTTAAAGAATAGAGAAACGAGGAAAGTAATTCAGATATTGGCAAACATTCCCAATATAATGTGAGAAATGTCAATATAGACATAAGGTGCATCGTGGTTAAAAACAGCAATGAAATGAGCTGGTTAAAATAGCTAGTCTCTTGTGCGTGGCTAGAATAGCAATACAAAAAAGAGGCATACATGTTTCTAGTGAGAGTGGAGAAAGCAGTGGTGTAAAGTAACTTAAGTACATGTACTCAAGTACTGTACAATTATGAGGTCTTTTTTTTTTTTTTTTTACTTACTTCAGTATTTACAATTTTCAATACTTTTACTTCTACCCCACTACATTTCAGAGGAAAATATTGTACTTTTACAATTATATGAAAACTTTAGTTAGTTACTCTGTAGATTTTGATTATTAGTACAAAACAGAAACCACTTCAGCCCCATATTTATTTAGGCCATTTGAAAATAGCAGATCTACAAGCTGAAGATTGCTTACATTCTGCACAATCTCTACAATTTACTTCTGGTACTTTTAAGTGTATTTCGATGCTGATACTTTTGTACTTTTACTCAAGTACATTTTTAATACAGGACTTCTACTTGTAACGGAGTGTATCTACATTGCAGTATTGATACTTTTACTTACTTACACTAAGTAAAACATGTGAGTACTTCTTCTATCACTGGCAGAAACATTGCAGCAGGTATAATAGCAGCAGAATAGAGTCTTACAGTCTCTTGTGCAGGTGAGACGACACTTAATTAATTCTGTAGCAGCGGATACATCAGACACTCGGACATCACGTGGGACTTTAACCCATTAAGACCTGAGGCCGGTTCTACCAATGCCTTCTAAATCGGTAGTTGTCAAACCTTTTCGTGCCAAGGACCCCCAAAATGATATGTATGCATACCCCCATGCGGACCCCCATCAGAATTTATTTTGTGCCGAAGGTACCCCCAGAAAAGAAGATTTGTGTTAAAGAATTCTAAAGTATTCAACATTTTTCAAACACTTTCAAGATTATAATTTTTTTAAATGTTCAAAACAAGCTCACTTTGAGCTTGTATAGCTGCTATTTTGAGAACCACTGTTCTAAATCCTAAGAGTTTTCTGAAAAACGTGTTGCTGTTGCTATATATATGTAGTTAAAATCTAAAATGATACTTAATGCTATCCCGGTTTTAATGTTAACCCATGCATGCATCAGAGGAGAGTCTTCCCATAAATACAATGAGATTCACCCAGAAAGAAATATGTTCTCAGACAGTGAAATGGAACTGATGTTGGCTCAATTCACTGAAATGACAGCCACTTCACTACTTGACTTTTATCGCGTTCTGGTATGGACCTGATAACAGTACATTTTCAACTCTGTCATGTAGTGCTGTTTAGCCAAAACCTTTCACATTGAGACGGGTTGAGGGCAAAGTGATTCATTTTATGTGAATAAAGCGGTACATGGGCAGGGCCGTGTTTATGCACAGGCAATGTAGGCACGTGCCTATGTCTTGTCGGGGGGGGGGGGGGGGGGGATCTCTTTAAATTAAATAACATAAGCCTAACCTAACCCTAACCCTAACCCTAAAACCGAAATAAAGTAACAAAGAAACGCCCAAAAACGGCCACAATCCGCGAAATAATCGCAAAATTTCGCGCGCGCTTTGTGCGCGAGCTGGGGGGGGGGGCCCGAAAACTGTCCGTTGCCTAGGGCGCATTTTGACATTGACACGGCCCTGTACATGGGAACTTTGAGCGTGCTGCAACTCTCTTAGGCTATAGACCACAACAGTGGGGCCAGCCCTATTAGTCAGGGCTGTTAGCAAAAAAATTTGGACAGGGCTGACAAAAGCGCCAATTTTTTTCTACATGCTCTCCATCACTATAAGTTTCTTTTTGGACGGGGAGCCACGTCATCAAGATGGCGGAATGCGGCCATCTTGGATTTCATGATAGCCAGGGCGCCTGATGGAGGGGAAAGGAACTGGTTGGAATAACGTGTTCCTTCCTACCAGGGAAACTCCCTCCTGTCAGGTGACAAGAAGGTCAGTTGGCTCTCAAGCATTGAAGGAGGCATGAGCTCGGCTCTGGGCTCCCTAGGCTGGCAGGGGGAGTGTAGTGCACAGGATCATTTAGATAATTGGCACCGGGTGAAAAAAGGGTTACAAAATCGTGGGATAAAAAAATATATATATAAAAAAAAAAAGTAAAAAAAAGAGAATACCACTTGATTTTTGTTGGTACCAAGATCAAATAAATATGTTCATTCTAGCAATGCATATTTACGTCATTTTCATCTGTGTTAGTGGTAGGACACCTTTAAAACTGGATAACCTTGTATTTCTGCAGCATGCGGTCTGCAGCATGCGGTACATGCATAAATGAAGCATTATGGTAACCTCCCACCGGATCGTTGCTCCTCTCTCTCTGTAAGCATGCAGTAACAGCCTGATTTGGTTATATTAGCCTCCAGCGTGGATGGGAATGCTCTGTGAGAACATTATGGATCATCATCATACATGTTTCACAAATGCCGGTGTGTCTTAAGACTATCTGACCTACTGAAACTTTTGCCACACTGTTCACAGTAGAAAGGTTTTTTCTTCAGTGTGCACACGCAGGTGTCTCTTCAGATGACCTAAGACACTGAAACTCTTGTCACATAGTTTACAGTAGAAAGGTTTTTCTCCAGTGTGAATACGCTGGTGTTTCCTCAGACTACCTAACTGACTGAAACTCTTGTCACACTGTTTACAGTGGAAAGGTTTCTCTCCAGTGTGAATACGCTCGTGTTTCCTCAGACTACCTAACTCACTGAAACTCTTGTCACACTGTTTACAGAGGAAAGGTTTTTCTCCCGTGTGGACACGCTGGTGTTTCCTCAGATTATCTAAGAGACTGAAACTCTTGTCACATAGTGTACAGTGGAAAGGTTTTTCTCCGGTGTGAATACGCTGGTGTGTCTTCAAGGTACTTATCTGATTGAAACTCATGTTACACTGTTTACAGTAGAAAGGTTTTTCTCCAGTGTGAATACGCTGGTGTTTCTTAAGAGTATCTAAGACCCTGAAACTCTTGTCACACTGTTTACAGTGGAAAGGTTTTTCTCCAGTGTGAATACGCTGGTGTGTCTTAAGTCTATCTAAGACACTGAAACTCTTGTCACACTGTTTACAGTGGAAAGGCTTTTCTCCCGTGTGGACACGCTGGTGTGTCTTCAGGATACTTATCTGATTGAAGCTCTTGTCACACTGTTTACAGTGGTAATGTTTCTCTCCAGTGTGGACACGCTGGTGTCTGTTCAGACTACCTGACCCACTGAAACTTTTGTGACACTGTTTACAGATGTGAGTTTTCTTTCCTTTGTAAATCGTCTGATTTTTCTTTACATCTCCTGGTTGAGTTAAAACCTCGGTAAACCGTTGATGACTTTGAGATTTTGGTGGGTCTGTGTCTCCTTGTTTCCGGCTGGTTACAGAGCTGACTATTTGCTGACGGGCCTCTGAGCAGGTATGTCCATGCCTCTGCGTTTGGCGGTTGAGGTCGTCGTGGCTCGGATGAGACGTGAAGGTACACTCAGAACAGGAGAGCTTAGTCTGGGAGGATTGGGACCACACTCCTCCCAGGAGTGGCGGTTCATGGTCAGCGCTGCTGCTGTACATGGACTGTGATGGGAACAGAGTTGTAGGTTCTGTTGAGGCTGGAAAATGTGCCCTCTCTATCTCCCTGTATTATTTGTCTACCAAAGCTCTGTATACCTTTCTCTCACAAGACATGAGGACACATCATCTTCTGGTCTAGAAGTGGAAGTCTAAAGTAACTTCACACCTCATATATCTGAGCAGAGCTTTGGTCTGACCTCACTCACAAAATAATCGGTTGCCATGCATGCCTAGCAACACCGATGTGTGCAGGATGCCGCGCCCTCCATAATTGGGGCAAGAGTGATGTCATCAATATGACATCGTCACCATGACGGCAGAGATCCACATCGAAGCCACGCCATGTGTTTCTCATTTTGTGTGTTTTCATTTACTAATTAGTCAAGTAAATGACAGTTTAAGTTAAGTTTGCGGTACAACACAATGTGGTTTAAAACGTCTCGCGAAGCTCAGCAACGGGTGATTATGACGCACCGCTCGTATCAGATATATTGCCAGAATGAACCAAATGTCCAAATCATGGCAGAAATAGTCACTTGTTGATATTCCCATGGTGGCCATCTTTGAAATCCAAGATGGCCGCCTTTTGCCATCTTGATGATTTGGCTCCCCGTCCAAAATGAAACTTATGGTGATGGAGAGCATATAGAAAAAATGTGGCGCTTTTGTCAGCCGTGTCCACATTTTCCTAAAATCTGGTCCTAAGCAACCTGACTATATACAGTGGCGGTTCTCAGAGTGGGGTCTGGGGACCCCCACTGGTCCTTGAGGCGTCCCAGGGGGTCCCCAGCAAAATGAGTGATAGTTAGGAACCAAATGGACCCTTATGTGGCTGTAACTCTGAGAGTGTACACATGGAACCAAATGGACCCGTAAGGGCTGTAACTCTGAGTGTACAAATGGAACCAAATGGACCCTTATGTGGCTGTAACTCTGAGAGTGTACACATGGAACCAAATGGACCCGTAAGGGCTGTAACTCTGAGTGTACAAATGGAACCAAATGGACCCGTAATTTATTTTACATTATAAATTGGGGTCCCAGAAATGCCATTAAATGGGGGTTCGTAGCCAAATGCATGTCAAACTGGGGGTCCTTGAAATTAAAATGGTTGAAAATCACTGCTAGAGCCGTAAAAGTCTTCTATTATGGGGGTCCGCGGGCTAATAAGTGTCAATTTGGGGGTCCTTGACACGCAAAAGTTTGAGAACCACTCTGCTATATACAGTATGTCTCTGGGTCACTCAATGATTGTGGCACCATAACTGATGAAGTGACACCTTTGGTTGGCCGTCCACGTGGTGTTGTTTCCCAATTGGCTGTTGCTCTTTTAACCCATTAAAACCGGGAAAGGATCTGTGTCATTTTAGATTTGAGCTAAAAAAACAACAACATTATTTTATACTTAAAATAGCAGATATACAAGCTAATAGCATAGCGCGTCACTTTGTGTTGTGCTAAAAGGCAAATAATGGATGACATATCGGTCTGCCCTTATAGTCGTGAATGGCTGACTTTGGAGATAAATTGTACCTAATATCTCAAATATGTGACAATGTCAAGAATGTTATCCGTTTTTTTGGGAGTGTTGGTGGGTGTGTAAAATATCCCTTTAACCCATTAAGACCCGGAACGCATCTTTGTCACTTTTTCATTTGAGCTAAAAAGTATTATTTTACACTTTGGCTATTCAAAAATAGCAGATATACAAGCTCATAGCGCGGCACCGAGTGCCGCGCTATGAACTTGTATATCTGCTATTTTTTTCAAATTATGAAAATGCCTGCCAATCTTTGAATATATATCGTTTTAAAGTGAACATTTTTAACTGAAATCTTTGCTTCTGGGACCCCCTGTAACAAAACATTTTGAGATGGGGGTCGGCGGCCAAATAAATATAATTTTGGGGGTCCTTGACATGAAAAGGTTTGCGCACCACATATATAGAAACATATGTTTTTTTCAGAATACTTTTGGGATTTAGAAGACATTTGTAGAATCTTAATGGGTTAGCTCGTTGGCTGCTTCTTCTCTCTTGTTGGCCTTGTCCTCCCCATGAAATTGTCAAACTATACAGCAAACGGTGGAGCAGCAGCAGACAGGCTCATGTGTCAACCAGTCTCTCTGAGCAGAGATACCAGCGGGCGGGCACAATCCTGTCCTTCCCAGGAAATGACCATCTAGAAAGAGAGAATGAACGCCTTGGGTAGATGACCAACAAAAAGTGACCCCATTACTAGCAGAGGGAGAGGGGGGGTGTGTGATGGAGTGAGAGAGAGATAGAGAAGGAAAGAGAGGAAGAGAGAGGGGGAGGGAGAGAGAGAAACAGACAGACAGACAGACAGAGAGAGAGGACTTTGCTATAGTGTCTGCCGCGGGCTGATAAGGACTTTGACACCGGAGCGTGGCGGAGAGCGAGTGGAATTCATCTCGTTTCCAGGGCGGTGGTGGTGATGGTGTTATCGCTTTCCTATCGGCTGCTTTTTGGCCAACTTGGTTTCTTCTCCATCTTCCTCCTTATTCCTTTACTACACCCCCCCCTCAATCTCTTTGGTCTACTTATTGCAGTTTGGGGGGAGAGAACAAGAGTGAGAAGACAAGAAAAAGGTGGGGGAAAAAATAAAGATCAAACGATTAGTGTCAAAGAAAGTGGGATGGAGAAGAGGTGGGTGGAAATGAGGTGAGGGCCGGGGACATTAGGAGATGTGAGACCAAGTACTTACTGTACTTACTGTAGGTACAATTTTGAGGTACTTTTACTTTACATTGTAAAGTACAGTAAAATTAAAAAAAACACCTAGTAACTACTAACTTATTTATACTATAGACCAATTATTTGTTTACTAACATTGAGCCTGGACGCACAGGTGATTGTTTCACGCAATCAATTCCCAACCTGTTTCAGGGTGCACTGGTTTCAGCACACCCCAACCCCCTCTTGTGTGTGTTGGCTAGTGAGACGCGTCCTAACGAGACCTGATATAATGGGTTTCGTTGCGCGCATACTGGCTGCACGCAGCCAGTATGACGTCGTCTGTTAAGGGGTCTATAGGCTACTTTAGTTACTAGTTACTTTGTATATCGTTGCTGTCGGGCAGAAATATCTTTCGTAAATTAATGCCCTAGTTGGTCACACTACATACGTCACACAAAAGCATCAATAATAGCAGATCTACAAGTTCGAAACCTGCCGCTTCGCGCCGCGTTTTGAGCTTGTAGATCTGCTCCTTTCGCTATTTTTGAATTTGAATCCTGAAAAGTAATAGTTTTGGACATATGCGGTTTCCACCCAACAGAGACGATATTTCGATAATCCCAAAACATACATCAACTAATTAAGCCCTATGTTATACTTATACACTACTCTGAAGACAAATGTTGACAGATCTTTGTACTTTTACTTTGGTACTGTAAGTACAGCATATTTTGATTCCAATACCTTTTGTACTTCTACTTAACATTTTAAGTAGAAGAGTATTTTAATATTGTCGTACTGCTACTTTTACCTAAGTAAAAATAATATCAGAGTGCTTCTTCCACCACTAGGGGACGAAGAATAAATCAGAAATCGAGGAGGAGGAGGAGGAGGAGGGGGGCAGGCAGCGGTCCAGGTAATCACTATTCACGACTGCCTTTCAGGAAAGGGCAGAGAGGTTGTCAGGTGGCAGAGAGGGCAAATAAAGCCAAGAGACAAGTGTTTGAATCATATCCAGAGGGCAACCGGAGCCATTGTTCAGGCTAAAGGCTAACGCCATTAACCACTTATTTAACCCACTAAGACCGGGAACGCATCTGTGTCATTTTAGATTTTTAGCTACAGTATAACCATAATTTTATACTTTGGATATTCAAAAATAGCAGATCTACAAGCTCATAGCTTGTAGATCTGCTATTTTTGAAGAAAACATTTCATGCAAATCTTTGCATATACATTTTTTTTTTGTCTACAAGATAGCTTGTAGATCTGCTATTTTTGAACAAAACATTTTGTGCAAATCTTTGCATATACATATTTTTAAAGCTCATCTTTGCTTCTGGTGATTCTAAATCCTATCTTATGTTTCTATGTCAGTGGTACTCAAACTTTTTGGGTGGTCCTTCATGTCAAGGACCACCCAAAATGATATATTTGTCCACGTACCTCCATCTCAAAATATGTTGTTCCAGGGACCCCCACAAAGCAAAGATTTGAGTTACAAATGTTCGCTTTAAAAAAAAATATATATATATTCAAAGATTTGCACAAATTTTCATTATTAAAAAAAAAAAAAAAAATCTACAAGCTCATAGCGCTATGAGCTTGTATATCTGCTGTTTTTGAATAGCCAAAGAAATCAAAAAACAGATGCGTTTCCCCCGGTCATAATGGGTTAATAACAGCCCTGGCTTGGGCTATACCCGCAGCCTTCACAATGAGGTTCACACGGGGCCCGCGGTGCTAAATCTCCTTCCTTCAACCTGCACAGTACAGTATATAGTATAGCTGTCATTTCATCTCCCCCACCGTAACCTAATGGACCATAATGACTGCTTCATGTGTCTGCGTGGGGCAAGTGATTTGACTGGCTCAACCCCCCCCCCCCCCCCCCCCCCCCCTTTTTTTTTGGGCAGCTTGGATATCGCCGATGTCGGGTGGAAACCTCGTATTTCCAAAACTGTTACTTTTCAGGATTCAAATTCAAAAGCATCAAAAGTAGCAGATCTACAAGCTCGAAACGCGTCGCTTCGCGACGCGTTTCGAGCTTGTAGATCTGCTACTTTTGATGCTTTCGTGTGACTCTGCGGTATGATCAAGTACGGCGTTAATTTACGAAAAAAATAATAATTGAAATATGGAGGTACAAGGTTTTTTCCCCCGACAGTGACTATATGCATGCAGATTAGATACTGGGGGTCGAACAGAACACATCGCTGCCTCTTTCTTATGCAGTTACTGAAAAACCTACTTTTTCATTACTACTTCCATTCATGCAATTGAATAGCCCTCTTTATTTGAGAGACAGAGAGAGAGAGAGAGAGAGAGAATCATAAGGTTACTGTACTGGGGTCCCACAGTCCACACATTACTTGCAATTCAATGCATTTTTTTTGGGAACCTTTGTCCCAATATAATAATTTCATTCAGGAATCAATTCAGGATTTAATTTTTTTTATTATTATGCATACAGCTTTGTCAGATTTGACAAACAGCCAGAGGAGATCAAACAGCCGACCCCACGTACAGAGTGTGTTCTCACATTTGTTACAAAGAAAAATAAAAGAAAAACTCATAATTGCTCAGTCTTAACCCATAAATCCTGGAACGCACAAATTGGCAGATATACAAGCTCATAGCGCGGCTCAGAGTGCCGCGCTATGCGATTGTAGATCTGCTATCGGTGGGCCGACCATTAAGTGACGGGGTGGTCAGCAAATTATCTGAATACTGACCTAATAGTGGTCCAATGACGGGCAAGGCATGCATCTGGCAGAACACTCGGCAGAGAGAGAGAAACAGCGTTAATCTGAAGGGACGGCTGGCTGACACTTGTAGAAAGACAGTTTAGCGCGTGAAGAAGGCGATGTGGTGACTGGTGAGAGCACAGCAGAGGACTGTTCCTTATCCAACATTAAACAGCAAACTCTGCATGGTGTGTTGCAAGTAACTATGTCTAGATATACTTCATACAATGATAATCCACACTATCCTAATTGATTGATATATGCTTATATTAACCACTTAAGCCCTACTTAAGCCCTATTTTATACTTTAGTCATACGATTATGTCACACACAAATAACTATCTAGGCAGCCATATGGGCTTAAAGGACATTGATCAAACATATTGTTTTTACTGACCTTTCAAAAACAATTCTAAGCCTAACCATGTACATATTTATATGCTTTGGTGGACTGCAGTTTGTAGAGTCTGCACAAACCACAAAAACCTTGAGCTCAGCTTAGGTCCACAACACATGCTGTCGCGCACCCCCGAACTACAAACTATCAGTGGTGTAAAGTAATTAAGTACATTTACTCAACTACTCAAGTACTTCAGTACACTTTTTAGGATGTTTTACTTTACTGGAGTATTTCCCATTTTCAATAGCACTTTCACTTCTACTCCACTACATCTGAGATGCAAATATTGTAATTTTACTCCACAACAATTATTTGACAGCTTTAGTTACTTTGCAGATTTAGATTATTATCACAAAACACACATTAACCACTTCAGCCCTATATATAATATATATATCGGCTATTTTCAAATGGCCGAAATATTATTTCGTCCATTTGAAAATAGCCGATCTGTGAGCTTGTTGATCGTCTATTTTCAGCGAAAGCTTTCCCCATCTTACGGATAGTGGGGTTTAAGTGGTTAATATTCCATATTTACAATCACCCTTTCCGCCTCTGTTTCTATATCGTCAACAAAGCCCCCTGCCTTACACCCCCCCATCCAATCAATCCACATGTCCCCTTTAAAAGCGCCTTTGCATGAATATTACACTTTACACTGCGGCAGAAGCACTACTGTTGGCGGTTCCCTCTGGCCTGTTGAAGCAGAGAAGGCCTCCAGACAGAATTAGCATAGCTCCACCAAACCAGCCTATATAGATGCTGGCTCCCATCTTCCCATATTCTAATGGATTCTTGGAGTCACGGATGATAGTGTAGGCGGCCCAGCTGACGGGGACGATAATCAGGAGGCCGGCCAGTATCCTGCCTATCCCCGCTACCAGGCTGCACTTGGCCTTGGTGTCTGCCACACAGGAACAGCGACCGTGAAGGAGATTGAGGAGCGTGAGGCCGGTGATCAATATGCTGACGATGAGCATGACCCGAGCAGGCTGCAGGTAAGATGGGACCACGAACACCACCCCCTCGTAGTTCATACAGGTCTGCTCGTCTCCCACCGTCATACAGATCATCCAGAGGCCCTGTGGAGTAAGAGAGAATAAGAGAGACAAGAGAGATTTAGCTTAATCTGAGGATATTTTATAAGCGGGCTTGTAATTATGCTGTTTTTATTGTTCTAATAGTGACTGTAAAGAACGTTTCAGAGCATACTGGCCAGCCAAATGGATAGGTAGACCGTGGCAGGATGCCCGGAAACGACCTAAACGACCTATTCAATCCCAACCCTAAGTGACCTATTTAATCCCAACCTCCCCATATATGGAGATCCCCATATATGGAGATAACCGACCTACCCAAGTCTGACATCAGAGACTCTCTCCTAGAATTCTATACTTGGAGATAATTGACATCCCAGCTCTGACGTCAGAGACCCCTTCCTGGAGCTCCATAGATGGAGCTAACCGAAACACCCAAGACTGACATCATAGACCCTATCTTTGGGCATGACTGACATCGTGCACCCCCGAGTATGACATGAGAACAAAATGGCAACTGTGTGCATATAGTCGAATGTCCTGTTTTGATTACCTGTGAAAACTGTACCGTGCCAAGTGAGGAAACTTTCCATCTTGAAACTCCACAGCACACAAGGCCCAAAAGGAAACCAATGACCGCAAGGGACACACAGGCTTTTTGTACACCAGCAGATCCCATTCTAAGAAGAACAGAGAGAAAAGAAAAGGTTAAAGACACCAGATAATTTAAAATGACTTAAAATAAATTGACATTAATTCAAGACTAAAGGAATGGTCTATTGAAATCATGGCAAAAGTTCGCCACAACATCCATCATACATATAGGCTTTGTTTTGTCTACTTTTAATTGTTCACTATACATTTGGCTCTTTGGAGCATATTTATTTTATTTCGGCAGTGAACCACACCGGAAGGGAACGCCGTTAGCAAGAGTTAGACAAAATGGCTAATAGTAATTCAACATTTGCCACTTACTATGTCTTTGCAGTCACTCGTGGTAATGTCCGTATACTATATACTTAGCCACCCCAGTCACAATCATAAGTCGGGGGAACAAATGCACACCAGGCTCCTCTACCAACCAACCCCCAGAACAGAATTATACAGCATATTTATACAATGTTGTTTACATCCGACACACCTAATATGGGATTGCTTCCCTAATGGTTAAAACATTTCAGCTGACACACCTAATATGGTGTTGCCTTCCCAAAGGTTAAAACATTTCAGCTGATGCCATAGCAATTTGGCCATGTGACAAAAATGGATAGTCTAGCAAGACATTGAGTAAGAGGAAGTTGTGGTGGCCGACAGCATCAGGGGGCAGAGATGGTGTCAGCAGTAGGTGGTTAAAAATCGCTAGATAACGATAGAAAGCAATAAATGATTTCTTTTTTAACACTCATCTTTTAATTATTATCATTACAAACTAATGAACAAAAAAAACTATGTTGTCCTTTAAAGCTATATTAGATGGCTATTCGATGCGTTGCGATGCAATGTGTTGTGAGCTTGTAGATCTGCTATTTTTTAATAATTTGAAAAATCTTGAATAGTGTACCATTTTTTTTATAATTTTCAAAACATTTTTTAATATAAATCTTCTGGGGATCTTTTCAGATGGGGGGTTCCGCGACCAAACACATATCAGCATTTTCCTTGACGTGAACATGTTTTAGAGCCACTGCACTACAGCAGTGCAGTTCAGAGTAATTCAGTGAACGTCTTAAAAGTCAACTGGGGACAGAATCTTTATTTCCATGACCATTAGTATCTCTTAAAGGGTCTACACCATGAATTTTAACTTTTTCTTCTTTTTTGTGTGTTTTTGGTCTCCCCTACCTCTCTTCTATCCTCAAAAATACCCCAGTTTGAACACTCAGGCTTTCACAGCAAATCTGGGGTTTTCTGTAAATTGGTCTAAAAACAGGCCAAACTGATTTGGTCCCAAAAGTGATGTCACTAACGGGAACAATTCCTCCCGTTTTCAGTTCCAAAAAAACAAAACAAAAAACTTAAAAAATATATATATATTTTTCTTATTTTTTTCTTATTTTTATTTTTTTACTTTTTCCACACAGAACCAGGAGATAACATGCATACAAACTGGCTCAATAGAGCCCCTGCCAAACAGGACAATGTGATATTGCAGGTGAAAGTGCTTTATAAGCCAGAGAGAAGTTAGTTGGAATGAGTATATCTGAGGCTTGATTTAGGCTCAAACCTTTTGAAAAACGTTTGAGGGACATAAACAATATGATATTAAATATTATTATTATTTTTTAAATTCATGGTGTAGACCGTTTAAGGTGGTGGTGGGAGATTAGTGATGCTTTACAAACTCATGCCTCTGTCTTGCCTTCAGTTGAAGCCACAATCCAGGATTTATTTTAACCACTTGAACCCTATTCTGGATTATTATATGATATTCTTTGATTGGGGGGGCAGTAAGAAATGTTGATAGGTCACTCCCCACTGAGCATTCTTCGGGCTATTAGACGTCTAAAATTATTTTTTGGGGGGTTAAAACAAAAGGTTTGGTTGTTAAAATGTTAAAGCATTATATTCTGATTGTAATCATTGCTATAGAGTGTTTGTTCGGTAACAGGAAACTGTAACTGTCTCTCCAACTCTTTAACAAACATAAATTACATTTTCAGGTAGGTGACAACATTTCAGCCAATCAGGAGAGAGTACCCATATATCAGCTTCATTTTTATAGTGTTCTAAGTTCCAATTTTGTCTGCTCATTTATTTGTGGCATCACTTCCAATTTCACTTGTTTAATCTGTATCCTGACTGAGTTATCTATCCTGATTGGATCAAATTGGTATCCCAACCTGAAAATGCATTAATTGCACTATTGCAACAAAAACATTGAAATGTTTTGGATTTTGTAGGACATGGTGGTCACAGTATGTTTAGGAGTAATGCAGATAAGGCATTATATACACAGTTCGCACATTCAAAAGCAGCCTCTCTCTCTGGATACAGGATAGGTGGGCACTACGGACATCTGGGCACCTCGATGTAATTATTTTCCCCAAAATGTAAAAAAATATATATATTTGAGGCCCAGTGTGATCGCACGATCACATGTATGTTTTATAAAGAAATGAGTTTAAATCATTTTTCTTTTCTGTTTTTTTTTTTTTTTTACCTCTAAATCCTCATTGGGTCCTATTGCTTAGTCTTACAATGCCATTGGCCAGGATATTTGCATATAAATACCCCCCACAGAGCCAGGAATCATCACAACTTGAAAAGAATCTGGGCCTTGCAGGGTTAAAAGATGGTGGACAGTAACAGAGTAAATTTACTTGAGTACTGATGCGCCAGGGCCACACTCCAAGAGGGGAGTGTGTCCTTTGTTCAATATGTCCTATTGCCCAGAGGGTACATACACGATATTAGACTAGGATCACATCAGCTCAAAACCAGCATATTTATTAATTTCAATACAGCAATACACAGGAACAACACTGTGAAATATGTGAACCAATAATGCAAGACAAGTAAAATCAAATACTCAACGTACAGTATCAGATGATTGTTTCGTAAAGGCTCAAGAGCGATTAGTCCACACAGGGGAAAGAACGGGAGGCGCCTCGGATGCACGAACAACAGAGTCAGTAGAACCAAAGTCTGCAAGATCGTGGAGAATTCTAATGTAACAGGATGTGTAATGCTACTATATACTACAGGAAACCAGTGAGGGGCCATCCCCAAAAAGGGAGTTTGGATTGGATAGTTTAGAAATGCACGTCAGTGTCATAAGGTGTGCTAAGTGGTTTCCGTGTTGTTCTCAAGTCTGTTAGGGCACACACGGAGCCAAGACAGCAAGGGTTAAGAGGTGCATGTCAACTTTCTAGCAAAAACCACCACACCACTATCAGCCTACGCCTCGTATCCTGTTTTTAACCAATTTTAGGTAGTTTTAGTCAATGTTATGTTCATAAGGTGAAGTGGAAATTTCCACTTGTCGTGACACTTGACACAAAATGTATAACGTGACACAAAATGTAGAGGCCCAGAAAATGTAAAGTGATATTCAGTCTTTAAAATGGATGCTGATAAAATATGTGCCATATTTTCCCATCAACCCCTCCTAAATCATTAACACATTCAATGATTTCAAACAAGTGGGTTGGGTGCGAAGCAAAAAAAATAAAATTAATATATATATATAAATATATATATGTTCGAAGAGGTGTAAGTTCACAGTAGAAGAGTACATGTAAGACTTTTAAAGAAAACACCTTTAAGCAGTAGCATAGAGATTTCTTTTATGCACTTTTCCTGGCATAAGGTCTAACAGAAAGTACATGTTCTAAACATATATTTGTGCATTCCCCCTGGCAGAAGGTCTAACGGAGGAATGCACCATACTAAACATTTGCAACCTCTTTGGCCTAGGGCCCAGCAGGAGAGTGCATCATACTACAACATATGCACCCTCCTTGGCCTAATGCCTAGCAGGAGACGAGTGCATTATACTACAACCTGAGGCCTCCCTGGGGCGGTTCCAGAGGAGGGGACTCGTACAGTCTAAAGGAGTGTGCCTAGTCTAAAGATGCATCATGGAGTTCCAGGGCGGCCGTGTGGGAGCCTCTTTGGTCGGGGGTTTGGATAGGGAGGAGGTATCTCTCTGGTGGGATAGATCCACAGAGGCCCTATTGCATGGTGCTCAGTTCAAAGCCGTCCCTCCTTTCTCCTAACCCTGCCTCGAGAGGCTACACTGGTAGTATTATTTCATCTCTTGTGGGAGTTTTGGTGGCAGTTGGTGATAAGGGTTAGCTTTTGGATCATTATGTATGTGTGCCAGGCCAGATATGCGAGTAGTAGGGTCGTAAGGATGCTCATATTTATTACTAGAGTGGTGTGTTCATTTTCAGCAAGGATCGCGTCAAGGGGTGGGGTGTGCGTGGTGTGTGGCGAACAGTAAGTGGAGGATGAGGGTGGATTTGCTTGCAGGGTAAGGTGAAGGACTAGAGTAGTGTGGTAATGCATGGTGTCTGAGGGAGAAGAAAATATATATATTTTTTTTAAGAATTAAGAATTGGCAAAGGAAATTGGCATTTCGAGTACTTATTATGTATGTGTATATATATATTCCCTCCTTGGAATGGACATTCTATAGGTGTCCGTTACATTATATAACCTTTAGGGTCCTCCGTATGTGTGACCTGTATAAGAATCGTCTGGCACGTAGCCAGTGCGGGGCGTGTGGGTGGGACAAACGCTGGAATGGAACGAATGCCAGAGGTAAGTATGGCAGGATAGCAGCATCCATTCCAGCTCTCGGGCAAATAGTGGTAACCGGTGCTATCACAGATCCATGTAGCACCTGCAGAGGTGGTGTTGGTTATATGGTTTTGTGAACGGTATATGACATCAAAAAATAAAATAAAAATAATAAAAAATAAAAATAAAAATGTAATAATGTTTATATAATAAGGCAGACATGTCCAGATATGTAGACTGAATTGTAAAGGCATGTATTATTAAGAGGAGAAAAAAATAATAATATTAAGTAAATAAATGTTTAGTTATTCAGATAAGATATAAAAGTTCACTTCTGCACTGAGACAGTGCTGTTTTAATTGAAAGAATAAAATGGTTATCCTACTATAATTCTAGTAACCTCTGTGCGTTTGTAGTGGAGGTGAAGCTACCCGGTTCTCCTCACTGGCTGGACCAATTGCTCTGATTTTGCACACAGCCATTGACCATTACCATCTGAACACAACTGTGAAGCCCGTTTCTCAATTTCACCAAATCTCAGCTTCTTATTAGCGTTTTTGTGTCAAACACTGTCGCCATGGTTACGGGGCTGCCCAGCTATGGGACGAACTGCCTCCCGGGTTGCCAGATCATGTGCGCATATCCCCCCACGCATGCGTCGACCGGGTATGGTCTAGTTATATTTAATGACAGTAAGGACACACCTCACCAAGTTCCCAAAATGTATTGAAAAGAAACAGGAAGGGTACACTGCATCTTGCAATAACTTAATTATAATTATGAAAAATATCAGAGTTGTTTCGTCCCATCTTACAACCTTACTTTCAAAATGTCGTCTGGGTCCAAATGACCTCACAGTGACCTGGCAGCGGTGTGAGCCGCGTGACATCACACCGAGGACCGGAGTCTCAGGAAAGAAAACTGACCAGTGTACCAGTTTTACAGAGCGATAATTGACCAGAATACATTACCCTTCATTTCGGGTCAATGAGGATTCTGTGCATTTCAGTTCGGCCGAAGCCCGGGTCGCGTGCCCGTTGGGTGTGGATGCTCTCATGACCTCATGTGAAGCTGCGATCCTGTGAAGTGTGAACAGACCTACAAAGGTCTAAGGTTTTTTTTTGGAATGGAACGATACACGTCTGAACATAATATACATAAATTTACACTTTATACTGGGAAAACTTACGTGATATGAGTCCTAAAATCAAGAAATACTTCCTTATTGTAGATAGTCACGGGGACTCTTACAGTATCCAGGACATAAGCAGAAATACGGAAATCAAATGTACTGTTCGGCATGGTAGTAGGCCTACAGTTGACTGCAGTATGAAACATAAAGTTTAAAACAATTTGGAACAAAATATAAAATTAAAGTTTTCGCCCTGTATCACATTTGCAGTAGCAGGTGTTGTGACCTGATTTAGACAAAGTTAAATCAAATATTCACCAACTCCCTCCTCTTGACACTCACAAAGAATACATTTGCCGATGTGAAAGAAAAACTAAAATAAGGCAGAACCAAAGAAAAACTATTAAGAAAGTTGTTTTTTCAAAAATAAATTTAAATTAGAATACAGCAATGGGAAACAAGGTACAGTATAAACACCTTTCTACTGAGGAGTACATTAAAAATGAGAGAGTACACAACAGTACCTAGAGATAATAATGCAAATTTAAAAAATAGCAGATCGACAAGCTCAACAAAAAATATATTTTCAGTTAAAATGATAAAATATTAAAAACTTGTTCCAAAAAAGTCAAAATGACTTTTAATTCCTATAATATCATAGTTAATGTTTCTAAATAGTATTATAATATATTGAATCGTATTAGGGATAATTTAACTGAGTTGTGTTATAGAATGAATTCAATGGAGGCTAAGCAGCTCCCCGCCGTGAGGATTACGTTGCCATAGTTACGTGGCAGTTACAGAACTTAAGGAAACGGAAATCTCCACAAGGGATTGTGGACACACAGACATGATGACAGAACATACATATATTAAAAAAATAAATACAAAAAATAAATAAAGAACCAATTTTGGAGTAAAAGATATTTCATCCTGAGTGGTTTCAATATTGTATGATATTAAATTCAACTTAAAAATATTGAAAGGAAAGTGAAACATTATTAAGGCAAATGTTTACGTGGGGTGGACTAATCTAGATTTGGTCAAAGATAAAACCGGGGCCTCCCTCTTCCATTGCCCTCGCTGCGGTTAGAGAGAAATACCACCAGATGAAATCACAAGCTGATTGAAAGAGTTTGCCTATGATGTGTGCAAGAAAATAAACAAAAAAATGTATAAACAGAAAACAACTGGGGAAAGAAAAAAGAAAAAAAAAATTTAAACTATGGAAGTTGTATATTTATAAAATGTTCTAGCAACTATTCTTAAAGACATGCACACACACACACTAAAACGACCGATCTTCAATGTGAGAAAAAATTATTAAAAGTAAAAAATGAGAACAAATATTTAAAAGTAAATACGTACTTGAGTACTTAAATTGAGTAAAATACTTAAAAGGTTGTAAAAATGAGTAAAAGATACTTCAAAGTAAATAAAATCAGTAAAAGATACTTTTAAAGTAAATACATTGAGCAACAAAACTTCAGTAAAATTTGAGTAGAAACACTCGGTTGTACTTCAAATGAGTAAGAATACTTAAACTTAGTTAAAATGAGTACTTATACATCAAAGTTGTTCGAATGAGTAAAAAATAAATATATATAATATATATATAAACTAATATATATATATATATATATATATATATATAGAAGTTGTAGGTAGCATATACTGTATATACTTCAATGTAAATAAAGTGGGTGAAGATGAAGTTGATAAAAAAGAGTAACAATACTTAAAGGTTGTGAAAACAAGTAAAAAAAAGTATTTTAAAGTAAAAATGAGTAAAAAGAACTTAAAGGTAAATAAAAAAGAGTAAAACAAAATTAAAGTTATTATAAAGAGTGAAAATTACTTAAAAGTAATTAAAATTAGTAAAAATATCAAAAGTCAGGACAATAATTGACTGATTTAAGTAACAGTACTTAAAAGTCACTAAAATGAGTACTTAAATGTAACAAACTGGAATATATTGATTGACTATATGGAGTCAAATTATTTAAAAGTAATTAAGGTAAGTAAAAAGGTTACAAATATAAGTATAACTACTTAAAAGTAAATAAAAGCATTAAAAAAAAGAGAAATACTTTAAGTTAACTAAATAAACCTAAATTGCACGCATACCGTATGTGGCACTACTATTCAGTAGTTTCTAACATTTCTTAAGGGCCACAATTAATAATAATTTCTAACCAGCGCAAACACAGTAGTACCGCCTCAATACCAGCACTCACTGTGTTTTTTGTAAGTGGATATGATTTATTGAAAGTAAAAAAAATATAATAATGACTTTTTCTTTAAAAAAAAAA
This sequence comes from Gymnoscopelus microlampas, assembly GCF_963454915.1. Taxonomy (NCBI): domain Eukaryota; kingdom Metazoa; phylum Chordata; class Actinopteri; order Myctophiformes; family Myctophidae; genus Gymnoscopelus; species Gymnoscopelus microlampas. The sequence goes on from NC_139948.1 coordinate 41,561,347, forward strand.
TAAGAAAAAATAAAAAATGCGTTCCAGGCAGGCCTGGAATTTAGTCATTTTAGGGGCAAGGCCACTTGGCCTTTGGTGTTGTAATTTATTGAAGGGCACAAAGGCCTAATGCCAGGCCAGGAAGACCGTCAAAAAAAATATATATATTTTAAGTCCACGGAAATAATGAATTTAATTTGAAGGTTAAGGATGATTTTATTTTATTACAGTATAAGAATAGTATAACTATGCGTGAAATATAACCCCTTTATTTCACAAAATAATGTGTTGGCAAATGACCAATATTGAGTTATATAGGTCTTAACGTGTCACATTCAGCCCTGGACTTCACTGGCTGAAGTAGGGGTCACATTAATCACATTAGACTCACAGATTAGAGACTTTATGCATTTTCCCCCACAAGTTATTTTCATTCAAATGAAATGTGACTGAACTTGCAATAATAATGATTTAGTTGATTTTTCACTCTTTAAAAATATAGTATTTCGTAATTATTAATAATTACAGCTTGTGGATTAGCTATTTTCACCATTTATAAATTGTTTTTAAATAATAAAAAAATATATAAGGTTTCCACCCGACAGCGATAATATATATCCAAAATATGGTTCCATATCAGTATATGTCAAGTCAGCTTTAGCAGATTTCTTTCTAAATGGCTACTATGCCTGCATATGAATTTCATGGTCCTGGGTAGGTCACCCTGGCTTGGCAAAGATTTGCCCTGTTGCGCACACTCCGCACAGCAGTACAACAGGTGAAAGCAATTCACTTAAAAGAGGACTGTGCTGCACCAAAAACAGACTAAAACTGCCACATTCTAGCTTCTAAAATAAACTTCCCATTTAGATCATTGTGGACAAACAAACAGAACATGGATGTGGTTTGCAAAAGGATTCTTTTTTTCCTTGTCTATCAGAGCGGTGAGGTCACTACTTTTGTATGATATTGATAGCCTAAACTTTTAATTGTTTGCAGTTATTCTATTGCTTGCTTTATATTAAGATAGTTTGGGGATTTCTCTGTATTCTATCATATGTATTTATCTAGATTTTGCTGTTAAAAACAAAACAAAAAGATAGACCTCAGTCTCAAACACAAAATATGAAATCAATTCGCCTCAGCTACAAGAGAGACCTCACCGTGGTGCTGAGAGAAATAGGCTCTGAAAGAACCTAGAGGCTATGCAGTGTCTACTCTCAGCCTTGGCTGGAGGAGCTAGCCAAAGCTGAGAACTGATTTTCTTGGCCTGGTCCATGAGACCATCTTCATAAGCTTGTAAACTGGCTATTTGTTTGATCGTGATGGGCCAATATTCACCCTTGGAGCGTTGCATGGGAGTCAAGTACAGCTGCCCTTCTTTAGTTAGTTAGTTAAAGTTTATTATTATTATAACTCACTCATAACTAACTCATAACTCATAACTGCTTGACCAAAAAGGCGTAGGCTGAAGCTATTAGCTTATAGTGCCTACCCTTCTTGCATTAAATAATCTATTTAAAACATAAAATCAATTGTATACTACTCAATCATTGAAAAAGAAAATATTGCTATGCTATATAAATATAAATATATATATAATATTTCTAAACTATGAAAAATGTATTATATTACTAAACTATATTAATTAATTAATTGCATAATCAATCATTGATAATATGTCTATACTTTAAATAATTGCATAATTAACACTTACACAAAGCTATATTTCCTATAGCAACGTATATAATTATCATATCATATTATATTATTAATATATTTCATTACCATATTAATTGTATACATTTTCTTAAATTTGCCAATAGAATTACATATTTTTAAATCATTTTTACAGTCATCCCATATTTGTATTGCTTTTGCAGAAACACATGTTTATTAAATATTTGTTCTGGTCTTAGTTACCTTAATAATATTAATAATATTAGCTCCCCTCAACCAATACCTGGTCCCTTTAGCTTCAAACAGCCTCTGAATGCAGATCGGGAGTTTATTATGTGCGCCTTGTATGCTATTAGCACAGTTTTTAAGTGAACCAGATCATCGAATTTTAAGGTATTTAATTTGATAAAAAGTGTATTAGTATTGGTTATAGTAATCTGTTCTAGTTATTATTCTTATAGCTCTCTTCTGTAATATGAATATTGGGTTTGTGTTAGTTTTATATGTGTTCCCCCATATTTCCACACAATACAAAATATATGGGACTATTAAGAGAACAATATAATATATATACAGTGTCTTCTGATTTAGAATATGATTGGTTTTATGTAATATTGCAATCATTTTAGACATTTTTTTTTTTACATTATCTATAAGAGATTTCCAGTTTAATTTACTATCTCCCAAACATTTATTTTCATGCACTCTTTCTATCTCAACATCATTAATTTTAATTTTTAGTTTACAATTTATTTTCCTTTTGCCAAATATCATACATTTAGTTTTACTTAAATTCAGGGATCATTTATTTAAACCAAACAGGAAGATGGTCGGTAATATCGTTTATGAGTAATCCACTTGTTATTTTGCTGTCAATGTAATTTGTAAATATATTATCTATCAAAGTAGCTGTGTCTATTGTAATCCTACTGGGCTTTATGATCAAAGGAAAAAGACTATTGCTATACATGTGGTTAACGAAATCTGTAAATCTTTTTATTTCCTTGTGATTTTAAAATATATAAACATCTTCCAGAGAAACCCCCAGTGGAGACTACAGTGAGTTTAATTATGCAGTGCAGTTTAACAATATATCACTGCAACGGACACTTTCCTTCACAAGGAGAGCGGTGTCCAAAACTTAATAAAATATACCTCCCAAATCAGTTAAGTGGAGTGTGTAAAGTCCCAATAAATGACCTTTGAACCAACAGGCTGTCCGGTTTAGGGACACAAACGTTGGCTGGTGATCTATTGTGAGCACACGATAAATGGAGAACATGTCATGTGCCTCAAACGTTCATCCAATTCCTACAATTTCTAAAAACCCACACACACCCTCTTGCACGGGAAGAGAGGAATATGGGGCTACAACACAAATATAGATTTTTAGTAATCAAATCAATTTCCCAAATGTTTTATATTCCAACTAAGTGTCCCAGATCCAATGTAGATTGGAAATGGATCATTAAAAATATCTATACTGTTACAGAATACTAGTAGCGTGTTACAACGCTCCCATTGCATCAACCATATATTATATACATACAATACATAACATAATTATACATATTATAATTCAATATAATATAATATATTACATATATATATGACACAATATATATCAATGCTATAAAAATATGTATATCGTTGGAGAATAAGAATAGCGTGTTACAACACTCACATTGCATCAAGCATATATTATATACATACAATACATAACATAATTATACATATTATAATTAAATATGATATAATATATTACATATATATATGACACAATATATTTCAATGCTATATCAACCATGCACAAATTCAGCCCTGTTCAAACCTGAACGTCTGGGATGAATACAACCAGAGAATGCAACACAGCAAACTCTGAGGACAGATATGACATAAAACACAAAGTTATTAGATCCCGGTCAGGGAACCAATACCACACAAACACCCAAGCCTGGAGTATACCGGAGGACTTGGACTCCGTGCCCGGTTCGGACGCTTTGGACGGGCCACTCGAGAAACACACAGGCAAGTCGGGAGTATACCGGATGACTTGTAATCCGTGCCCGGTTCGGATGCTTTCGTCAGGCCACGCGAGAAAACACACAAACACACAAACAAGTCGGGAGTATACCGGATGACTTGTAATCCGTGCCCGGTTCGGACGCTTTCGTCGGGCCACACGAGAAAAAACAAGCCTGCAGTATACCGGATGGCTATAACTCCGTGCCCGGTTTGTCAATTTCGACGGGCCACTCGATAAGAACCACGGTATTTCCCAAGAGTCACACGTCCACAGTCCGTGCCTCTTGTAGGGGGCAAAATACGCAGTGGGATAGCGGGCATATATTGGTTCAACTAGTGACAATAGTCAGAAGGTTTACAGAGCCGTTTTAGTGCGAAAAGAATTGAGCGAAATTTTTTTCGCGAATCCGCCTCACTAAAATAAGATTTGGAAAATACAGTTTTGGTCAAGCACAATACGTTTGAAATACTTTGAATGGTACAATCGCTATGCTAAAAGCATGGAAGTATGCTTTTCTTGTTTGTAGGGTACCCTTGATTGTACCATCAAGGATTTCAAAAATACCACGCAGTGTTCCGGAACGGACAGGAGATTGTCGCTAACCTCTGGACAGGACACCGCGTCGGAGGTCACCAGCTGATGCGCCAGGGCCACACTCCAAGAGGGGAGTGTGTCCTTTGTTCAATATGTCCTATTGCCCAGAGGGTACATACACGACATTAGACTAGGATCACATCAGCTCAAAACCAGCATATTTATTAATTTCAATACAGCAATACACAGGAACAACACTGTGAAATATGTGAACCGATAATGCAAGACAAGTAAAATCAAATACTCAACGTATCAGATGATTGTTTCGTAAAGGCTCAAGAGCGATTAGTCCACACAGGGGAAAGAACGGGAGGCGCCTCGGATGCACGAACAACAGAGTCAGTAGAACCAAAGTCTGTAAGATCGCGGAGAATTATAATGTAACAGGATGTGTAATGCTACTATATACTACAGGAAACCAGTGAGGGGCCATCCCCAAAAAGGGAGTTAGGATTGGATAGTTTAGAAATGCACGTCAGTGTCATAAGGTGTGCTAAGTGGTTTCCGTGTTGTTCTCAAGTCTGTTAGGGCACACGCGGAGCCAAGACAGCAAGGGTTAAGAGGCGCATGTCAACTTTCTAGCAAAAACCACCACTATGCATACGGTGCAGACAGGATGTGGACAGGTGGGAAAGTTTCAGACAGTTTGACATTTACTTTTCAGCCTACGCCTCGTATCCTGTTTTTAACCAATTTTAGGTAGTTTTAGTCAATGTTATGTTCATAAGGTGAAGTGGAAATTTCCACTTGTCGTGACACTTGACACAAAATGCATAACGTGACACAAAATGTAGAGGCCCAGAAAATGTAAAGTGATGTTCAGTCTTTAAAATGGATGCTGATAAAATATGTGCCATATTT
>NC_139948.1:41571486-41821486 GCF_963454915.1 Gymnoscopelus microlampas
TGTCTTATAGGGACTGTAAAGAACGTCTCAGAGCATACTGGCCAGCGCTAGCCATAAATGGATAGGTAGACCGTGGCAGGATGCCCGGAAACCCATGTAGGGGGATAAACGACCTATTCAATCCCGACCATCATGATTTGCGGCATTTTGTTCAAAACAGGCCACTCCTGCAAACGTAAGATGTTAATCTTAGCCAATCAGGATGGAATATGAAATTTCGTTTCCGTTTCCAGTCCCACTAATTCTCCTTCTCCCTAGACTGCCAAGGGCATCTCGGTTTACTTCCTGTGTGGATACCATCACAGCGGGTCTTTAGTCCGGTTTAAACAACAAGCTGACTATTTGGTGTTTTATAGTGACGGTTATGATGGTCCATTGACCATATTCACGTGCACCCCCGAGTATGACATGAAAACAAAATGGCCACTGTGTGCATATAGTCAATTGTCCTGTTTTGATTACCTGTCCTAGCAATGAGGAAACTCTCCAATTTGGATGCCCAAAGCACACAATGCTCAAAAGGAAACCAATGACCCCAAAGGACTCACAGACTTGTTGTACAGCAGCAGATCCAATTCTATGAAGAACAGAGAGAAAAGAAAAGTTTAGAGACACCAGATCATTTAAAATGACTTATGATAAATTGACATTAATTCAAGACTAAAGGAATGGTCTATTAAATCATGGCAAAAGTTCGCCTCAACGTTTTGTCTACTTTTAATTGTTCACTATACATTTGGCTCTTTGGAGCATATTTATTTTATTTCGTCTCAGTAGGCTCAGTAGAGAACCACACCGGAAGAGAACACCGTTAGCGAGATTTAGACAAAATGGCTAATAGTAATTAAACATTTGCCACTTACTATGTCTTTCAGTCACTTGCGGTAATGTCCGTATTCCATATACTGTACTTAACCACCCCTTATACAGCAGTATTTATTAAAACATTTCAGCTGATGCCATAGCAATTTGGACATGTGACAAAAAAGGATAGTCTGCTAGCAAGACATTGAGTAGGAGGAAGTTGTGGTGGCCGACATTATCAGGGGGCAGAGCTGGTGTCAGCAGCAGACTGTTGACTTCCTTTCCGACAAAACCACAAAAACCTTAGCTCAGGTCAAGTCCACAACACATGCTGTCGCGCACCCCCGAACTACAAACTATCAGTGGTCAGAGGTGGACGTTACTCGACCCCAGTACTTGAGTAAGTAGAGATACCCTTGGTCAAATGTACTCCACTACAAGTTAAAGTAGCTTAGTCAAAATGTTACTCAAGTAAGAGTAACATTTTGAGTAAAAGTAGTAGTACATTTCATAATTTTTATATTGATGAATTGCTGTAATGTTTTCACAATGAATTTATAGGACCTTGTAACTCTTGTTTCAGAGAAGTAACTGCATGCACTGATGTGCTTGCTTGTAGAACAACTACGTTATTTTGTATATATGTGTATTATATATCTCTGCTGTCCGGCAGAAACCAGCTAACTCCAAAATGTTTTTTTTTCAGGAAATGACAAAAACGAAACAAAAAGTGGAGTTAGGAGGTTTTGTTCATCATTGATGCGAACAGCTGAATGGACCTCCAAGCTCACAATGAGGTTGGAGGTCAAAAGAGGGTGGAGCCTGGAGTCAGCAAAACCAGCTAACTCCACCCTCCTTTGGTGGAGTTAGCTGGTTTAGCAGAAAGTTGGAGGATCCAATGGAGTTAGTCATGGAGATATCACTGGTAGACGGGACGAACTGTCCACAGCCCTCCTCTGAGACACAGACCGAGTAGAAAAAAAATTGTAACTTGTAACCACAAAAAATGTGCTAAAATATTTTAGAAAATAGCTTATCTACAAGCTCACAACGCGTCGCATCATGGTGCATTGTGAGACTTTAGATTAGTTGTTTAGTGACAACTTGATAAGTTGGATTGTAGCTGAAATGTCTGAATCAATTTCAACAGCATTGTTTTTCACTAACCACTACTCTTTTTTTAAAACATTGTCTTTGTGTGGATTTGTATGCAAATACCATTGATAATTTCACACCAAACAATGACAGCGATCCTCCCAGTGAGTTCTCCCTTTTATTTATCTCCCATCTAATGTTTTTAAATGAATAATAGTAATTGTCATTTTCACAGTAAGCAATTTTTACTCATGAGTGCAGTCAGTGATTTCCTTTGTACAAACTAGAAAACACAAATTAATTGTAATAGTCCTTAATGGTTCCTCCACATCGTTAATTGCCGCCTAATTCAACACCCAAGTAAAAGTGTTTTTGACAGCTTTTAAATGAGGGAATAAAAAGTCACGCCCGGAAATGTATTCCACATCATACACGAACGACACTGCAGTGGTTCTAAAAGTGGGGTCCGGGGACCCCCAGGCGTCCTTGAGCTGTGTTTCAGGGTGTCCCCAGCTAAATGTGTTTTGTTTATATAGCATTAAAATCAGTTCACTTTAACACTATTTTAGACTAAGGCTATTCAACGTGTTGCGATGCAATGCGTTGTGAGATCTGCTGATTTTAATTTTGGACCATTTTAATAATTTTCTAAACATTTGAATATAAATCTTCTCTGGTTCCCTGGCACACAATCCTTGACGTGAACATGTTTTAGAGCCACTGCACTATAGTAATCAGTCCAGTGTCATTCAGTGAATGTCTTAAAAATGTCAACTGGGGACAGAATCTTTATTTCCATGACCATTAGTATCTCTTGAGGTGGTTGTGGGAGATTAGTGATGCTTACAAACTCATGCCTCTGTCTTGCCTTCAGTTGAAGCCACAATCCAGGATTTAATTTAACCACTTGAACCCTATTTTAATGCAAAATAATGTTTTTGGGCGGTTAAAACAAAAGGTTTGGTTGTTAAAATGTTAAAGCATTATATTCTGCTAGTAATCATTGCTATAGAGTGTTTGTTCGGTAACAGGAGTCTCCCTGTCTCTCCAGCTCTTTAATAAACATAAATTACATTTTCAGGTACTGTAGGTGACAAAATTTCAGCCAATCAGGAGAGAGTACCCATATCAGCTTCATGTTTATAGTGTTCTAAGTTCCAATTTTGTCTGTTCATTTATTTGTGGCATCACTTCCAATTTCACTTGTTTAATCTGTATCCTGACTGAGTTATCTATCCTGATTGGATCAAATTGGTATCCCAACCTGAAAATGCATTTCTGTTTAATAAAGAGCTGGAGAGACATGAGACACTTGTTACTGAACAAACACTCTATACTGTAGCAATGAGTACTATCAGAATATACTATTTACCATTTATTCTAACCAAATAAAATCACTTTAATCACCTTTAATTGTAATACCTTTAATCTTCCTTTGGATTGACAAAGAAAACAAACTATGGCCAACAAAGGCTCTGTCTGCTGACATATTTACTATTTAAATGTGAACCTACAATGTAATTGGCTGTGCCAAGGGCCAAACATGTCTGGGTGGGGGGTGATATTGTTTTTTTGCTGCTTTTACAAGTAGTATTAGTAGCTAGTGGTAGTGGTGGTGGCATGGGGGGTGATATTGTTTTTGGCTGCTTTTATAAGTGGTAGTGGTGGTGTGGTGTGGTGGTGGTGGTGGTGGTACAGTAGTGGTAACAATTTAGACCTGGGATTCTCAAGCCCTGTATTGATCAAAATAATTGCACTATTGCAACAAAACCATTTAAATGTTTTGGATTTTGTAGGACATGGTGGTCACAGTATGTTTAGGAGTAATGCAGATAAGGCATTATAAACACAGTTTGCACACTCAAAAGCAGCCTCTCTATGGATACAGGATAGGTGGGCACTAGGGACATCTGAGCACCTCAATGTAATATTTTCCTCCAAAATGTAAGAAAATATATGTATATTTGCAGTGGTGGACAGTAACAGAGTCAATTTACTTGAGTACTGCACTTAAGTGTTTGAGTATTTATACTTTACTTGATTGATTGATTGATTGATTGATGCACTTTATTTAGTAAGACATGAGAACAACAGTACATGGAAGTACAAATTCACAATACAAGGTCTACTAAGGACCTGTACACACTGCCCGACATTTGACCCGATATGGCTCTCGGGGATATTTCTTGGTGATCGCCGAGAAAACCACCGATCTCAGTCCAGATCGTGCAGTATTGCCAGGTTTTGCGCGAGAAATAAGTATGAAAACAAGCCCAACAAAAGCGACTATAGGCTGCTGGCTGCATGAGCACTTTAAACCTATATACAAAGAAAATAGCCGATCTTCAAGCTCACAACGCGTCGCAGCTATTTTCAAAGAAAAAAGGCAACATTAAGAAATAAAGCCAAATAAGCAACTACACTTTGGAAATAAGCTAAAAAGAAACGCAACCACCAATATTTTTTACAAGCAACTCGCTTATAATAAGCGGACACAGCAACACTGGTTGACTTTTGAAACATTTGTTTCAGAGATATATCACTGGAGCCTTTCACGTTTTCGTGAGACGGCTCATCTGTTGTTCCGGATTTTAATTTTGACTTCTCTCCCATCCTGGTATCGGATGTTGTGCATGCCCTGTCCACCCTAGACCCTACAAAGTCTGCTGGCCCAGATGGCCATGACCCTTTCTTCATAAAATTATCATTGGCTGTCATTGCCCAACCTGTTACTGATATGTTCAACATCTCTCTATCCACTCAAAGTTTACCTGAAGCGTGGAAACAAGCAAATGTTCCCCTCTTCTCAAGGCTGGCGACCCTTGCGACGTAAACAGCTATAGGCCTATCTCTAACCTCTCTGCCTTGGCAAAGATCTTAGAAGGTCAAGTATCAAAACAGGTAAAAGTTTTTCTTGATTCGCACTCGATTTTAAACCCCATGCAGTCAGGTTTTAGAGCAAAACATAGTACTGTAACGGCGTGCCTTAATGTTGTTGATGACATCAGGGCAGCCTTGGGTAACAAATCTTTTTGTGTTGCCTTATTCATTGACTTGAGCAAGGCCTTCGACACCATGGATCATTTTTTGTCACAACGTGCTTGGCTGGTTCAAAAACTATTTAGTTGGCCGCACACAGTGTGTTAAATTTGGCGATACTGTTTCTGATTCCATCACCCTTGAGAAGGGAGTCCCCAAGGCTCCATTCTTGGTCCATTGCTTTTTTTGTCAATCATATTTTCAGTCAATCTAAGCATTGTAAGTATCACATGTATGCTGACGACACAGTTCTGTATTCTTGTGCCCCTTCACTTGATGTGGCAGTGTGAAACTTGGCCTCAGATTTTGTCACTCTGCTGAACAGCAAATTGCTACTAAATGGCCAAAAAACCAAGGCCATGCTATATGCTCCAAATAGTACTGTCATTAGCTCCCCAAACATCACCACTTTGGATGGAGTAACCATCCAAAGTGTTTTTTCTTCTTCTCCCTTACGGAAAAGGCTGGTCACTGGCCTTTTTATGTCGCAACTTGATTACGGCGATGCTGTGTACTACCGATTCGCCTGTTCCTCAACATTGGGCAGACTTGATGCCCTTTTTCATGCTGCATTGAGGTTCATTACCAGCTCCACCTACAGGACACACCATTGTATTCTCTACTCCTTAGTAGGGTGGTCCTCCTTAGCATCTCGCAGGTTGCTACATTGGTATACTATTATCTACAAAGCCATTCTTGGTAATTTCCCTTCTTATATTTGTTCAAAATTGTAACTAGTCCAAAATTCGCTTAACCTCAGATCAAACACTTGGATGTGCTACGTCGTACCCCAATACCAAATCATGATTTATTGTTCTTATTAGTCTTTTTATTAGTCTGTTATTGGTTAGCTATTTAGACTCTCTCTGAGCCTCCCTGGTAGTAGGTTTTTGGTATTACGGATGTCATATGTTTGTCTTTGTCATGTCCTGTATTTGTTGTTACTGGCAGAGCTGTGTAACATTTATTTGCCTCTTCTCTTGGCCAGTGCACACTCGTAAAAGAGACTATGGTTTCAATGTGATTTTACTGGTTAAATAAAGGTTAAATAAAAAAAATAAAAAAATAAGGGGTCATTGGCCCGGAAAACGCTGAAGACCCCTAATCTACGTAAAAGCGGATATACGTCATCCAGGCACGCAAACCTATCCATATATCCACCACTTTTGCCCTTTTGCCCGCTTTAGTCCACAATCACTTGCAATTCAATGCATTTTTTAGGAACCCCTACACTATTGCTGTATATGGTACAGCTCTTTATGTTGTTGTAGTGTTTGGCGCCCCCTAGTGTCCTTGTGTAATGGTACAGTCCATGACACAACAAAAAGACTGTTTTTTTATCCTCAAACATTGTTACAGAGAGATAGATCCCAGTCTTTTCAACCAAAACCAGAGCATTTAAATCCCTTGCTGCCATTTCTGTTGTTTGTTGTGCCAGGCAAGCATTGTCTGTAAGTGTGACTCTATTGATTACTAACTCCTTAGACCTGTTTAATTTTGTTGTGTGAAGGTGATTTGGGATGTATTGTTCTTATGCTTAGATATTACACAGCCATGTGGGTTACTTGAGTAGCTGTTTAATCAATGTTAGTTTTCTCTTGAGAGATTATTGTTGTATGGGATTTGGTACAGTTCATATTGCCTTTTAAAATGAATATTTACATCATTGCTACAGTTGCCTACATATTTACCATAACCATAAATGTATCCTACATTTATATTTACATTTACTTAACTCTACTCATTTTTATAAGCAACACTACTGTAACTGTACTGTTCCTTTTTTTTTTGTATGTTGTCTTTGCAGTTTCACAAAGTTTTTTCACAAATACATGCACTTTGAGTCTTCAATACATATTTTGGAGTTCAAGCATACATCCTAACTCTCATGTCCTCTGTGAATGGAGTTTGGCTTGCTGTCTAATTGTGGTTGCTACACCTCAAGGAGGACAGTACAAGTTTCATTCAGGAATCAATTTAGGATTCAATTATTTTATTATGCATACAGCTTTGTCAGATTTGACAAACAGCCAGTGGAGATCAAACAGCTGTCCCCACGTACAGAGTGTGTTCTCACATTTGTTAAAAAGAAAAAGAAAAAAAAACTCTTAATTGCTCAGTCCCATTCAATCCTGGAACGCATCTGTCATTTTAGATTTCTGTTCAAAAATAATAGCAGACACCGAGTGCCGCACTATGAGCTTGTAGATCTAGTATTTTTGAATAGCCAAAGAAATCTAAAATGACAGAGATGCGTTCCCGGATCGAATGGGTTAAAATGTGCACAGTGATTCCAGATTTACAGTAGGAGTAAACTGGAACAAGTGAAATTATTCCATAAACATGATTTGACTGACATTGATTTGAACAAATGTCTCTGTCGGGTTGGAAACCTCTTCATGTCCAAAAACTAAAACTGTCACTTTTCAGGATTAAAAAAAAAAAAAAAAAGCAAAAGTAGTAGATCTACAAGCGCAAAGCGCGTTGCTTCGTGCCACGTTTCGAGCTTGTACATCTGCTACTTTTGATTCTTTTGTGTGACACCGTAGTATGATCAAGTAAGGCTTTAAATTACGGGGAAAAAACACAAACAGTAAAAATGTGGAGATATGAGGTTTGAGCCCGACAGTGACGACATGCTAAATTCTATTATTTCCTCTGTTGATCTATCCCAATTCCTTTCACTTTGTATACTCAACAGGGGTTGAGTGGGCCTCTGGCATGCACGGTGGGCCGACCATTAATGGTCGGGGTGTTCAGCAAATGATACAAAAAAAGAATTGCCACTGTTTTAGGATCATTACGGTAATTTCCGGGTTGCGCAGCCCAATTATTTTTGCCCCCGTTTTAGGATAGTTACGGTAATGTTTGGGCTGGCCTCTAAGTGGAGAGGGCCAATCCTTCAGTTGCACCGGCCCACAGAGCTGAGACACATCACATGATTATCATCTGAATACCGACCTAGTGGCCCAATGACAGGCCCAATGACAACATAAATAAAGGCATGCATCTGGCAGAACACTCGCAGAGAGAGAGAGAAACAGCGCTAATCTGAAGCGACGGCTGGCTGACACTTGTAGAAGGACAGTTTAGCATGTGAAGAAGGCGTTGTGGTGACTGGTGAGCACAACAGAGGACTGTTCCTTATCCAACATTAACCAACAAACTCTGCATGGGGTGTTACAAGTAACTATGTCTAGATATACTTCATACAATGATAATCCACACTATCCTAAGTGATTGATATATGCTTATATTAACCACTTAAGCCCTATTTTATACTTTAGTCATACGATTATGTCACACACAAATAACTATCTACATGCCCACAAGTCAGTGTCATTGTGATGTGGTGTGTCCTTGTAGATCTGCTATTTTTGCAATTGATGAACATTTCTGCCAATAATTACATGACAAGTGTCATGCATCGTTCCTATTGCCCAGGCAGCTTAAAGGACATTGATCAATTATTGTTTCAGTCACAGTGTGACTTTTACTGACCTTCTAAAAAAATGTCTAAGTCTAACCACGTAAATATTTATATGCTTTGGTGGACTGCAGTTTGTAGTCTGCACAAACCACAAAAACCTTGAGCTCAGGTCAGGTCCACAACACATGCTGTCGCGCACCTCCGAACTACAAACTATCAGTGGTGTAAAGTACATTTACTCAACTACTCAAGTACTTCAGTACACTTTTGAGGATGTTTTACTTTACTGGAGTATTTTCCATTTTCAATAGCACTTTTCCTTCTACTCCACTACATCTCAGAGGCAAATATTGTACTTTTACTCCACAACAATTATTTGACAGCTTTAGTTACTTTGCAGATTTAGATTATTATCACAAAACACACATTAACCACTTCAGCCCTATATATATATATTTCGGCCATTTGAAAATAGCCGATCTGTGAGCTTGTCGATCATCTATTTTCAGCGAATAGTGGGGTTTAACTTAAGTGGTTAATATTCCATATTTACAATCACCCTTTCCCCCTCTGTTTCTATATCGTCAACAAAGCCCCCCCCCCCCCCGCCTTTTGCATCAATATTACACAATACACTGGGCGGAAGCACTACTGTTGGCGGTTCCCCCTGAGCTACCAGAACCGGACCTGTTGAAGCGGCAGAGAAGGCCTCCAGCCTGAATTAGCAGAGCTCCACCAGTCCAGCCTATAAAGAAGCAGTGTCCCAGTTCACTCTTCCAGTATGGAGTGTTGAAGTCACCACGGATGATCAGGTGGGCGGACCAGCTGACGGGGATGATAATCAGGAGGCCGGCCAGTATCATGCCTAACCCCGCTCCCAGGATGATCTTGGCCTTGTCGTCTTCGGACAGGAACAACATGAACCGTTCAACGGCAAGGAGAGTGAGGAGCGCGTAGCCTGTGATCATTATGCTAATGCTGACCATGGCCCGAAGAGACTGTATACGAGCTGATACGAGCACATTCTTGGAGTCGAAGTCGTAACAAATCTGATGGCCAGTATCCAGCAGCGTATCACAGATCATCCAGAGGCCCACTTGAGTGCTCTGTGGAGTGAGAGAGAATGAGAGAGACAAGAGAGATTTAGCTTAATCTGAGGATATTTTATAAGCGGGCTTGGAATGCTGATGTTTTTCTTTTTCTTATAGTGACTGTAAAGAACGTCTCAGAGCATACTGGCCAGCGTTAGCCATAAATGGATAGGTAGACCGTGGCAGGATGCCCGGTAACCCATATAGGGGGATAAACGACCTATTCAATCCCAACCTCATATATGGAGATCCCCATATATGGAGATAACCGACCTACCCAAGTCTGACATCAGTAGCCTCGGAAACCCAGCCTTTTTTTTTGTTTCAAAAGAAAAACGTCTGGGCGAACGGTGCAGGAACGATGGTCTTAGGACCTTGTTAACTCCTAACCAACCAGAGTGCAGAGGGGCGTCGCTCTACATTTGGTGACGTCAGCCTGCTCCGTGCACAGACCGGGGGGAGGGGGGGAGGGGAGGGGAGGCGGGGACATAGATTGGTGAAGCAATCGGAGGACGCGCCTGCTCCGGGCGCCTGGGTTTGGATCCGCCCTTCGAGACCATGGATTGCTCTCGTTCTCTCAGTCTGACATCAGAGACTCTCTACTAGAATTCTAAACATGGAGATAATTGACATACCCAGCTCTGACGTCAGAGACCCCTTCCTGGAGCTCCATATATGGAGCTAACCGAAACACCCAAGACCGACTTCATAGACCCTATCTTTGGCCATGACATGTATGGAGACCACTGACAACACCGTAATTACACCAGCACCGCAGCCAACGACATGAAAGGCAAAGGAATCCCCAGGTTGGTTCACTTCCATCTGCGATACTCAGAAACATCGATCACCTCTAAGAATAAGCAGCAAAACAAACCAACTACCAACTAGAAGAAGTGCTACTCGCTCGGAGCACAGGTCTCCACCTGGTCAGGTAGGTTATTGTGGGCCTGCAATGTTCGGAATTAGGATGGAACAGCCTGAGAGAGAGAAGGCAGATTCAGACAGACAGACAGACAGTACTTACCATGCGGGTATTCAGTGTAGGGTAGTAAGGTTCAGGGTCTGCGTACTCATAGACAGAGTCGTCGTAGCCTGTAGTAGTAGTAGACTGGTAGTAGTAGAATCTGTGGCCACGCGAGGCTATAGTAGTAGGACTAGTAGTAGTCCCCATAGAGGATTGCTGTCATCCCCATCACGCACACACAATGACAGAAATGGACAACATCAATGAACCAGTTTCAACGTGTGTGTGTGTGTGTGTGTGTGTGTGTGTGTGTGTGTGTGTGTGTGTGTGTGTGTGTGTGTGTGTGTGTGTGTGTGTGTGTGTGTGTGTGTGTGTGTGTGTGTGTGTGTGTGTGTGTGTGTGATCACTTGACTATATTTGCATGATGTTTGGACAACATTTGTAGGAGTAATATAAAAACAAAGTTTGCAGAATTGGGCGTCCTGGTGGTGCTATAATAGGGCAATGTTAAAAGGGTGGCATATGTCAGTGCAAAGTTTCACCGCAATCGGACACTGCACAAAGGTTTTTCCTTGGCCTCTAGGGAGTGTGCATACAACGTTTTACACAGATCCATGTCAAAACACGAATAGCGCCACCATGAGGCTGATTTGAAAGATTTCAAGGGGCATTTCTTCCTCGACCTAGTGGTGGACCTAGTGCGTGCAAAATATCACGGAAATTGCACGCCGTGTTCATGATTTATGGCATTTTGTTCAAAACGGAGCACTCCTGCAATTTTTAAGCCAATCAGGATGGAATATGAAAAATCTGAAAGACCCGTTTCATTTCCAGTCCCACTAATTCTCCTTCTCCCTAGACTGCCAAGGGCATCTCGGTTTACTTCCTGCTTGGATACCATCACAGCGGGTCTTGAGTCTGGTTTAAACAACCAGCCGACTATTTGGTGTTTTATAGTGATGGTTATGATGGTACATTGACCATATTCACGTGCACCCTCGAGTATGACATGAGAACACAATGGCCACTGTGTGCATATGATTACCTGTTCCGGAGGACCGGACCGGACCGGGCCTCTCTCCATGGAGCACGACCTGGACACGACCGTGGACTTCTACTACACTACACTATACCGCATATTATATTATCTTAAACATTTTTATATTATTCCATTATATACTGCATACACACTATTACTGTACTATATTATACTATCATATGCTAGTATCTTACACTATTATATTTGCTATTATTGTTATTGTTACTGCTTGCACTGTATCTCTTTCTGTCTCTCCTCTGTCTCTCCCTTTCTCTCTCTCTTCTTTCCCCCAACACGGTCGAGGCAGAAGGCCCCCGCCCTAGAGCCTAGGGTCTGCCTGACGTTTCTTCCTGTTGAATTAAGAGGGAGTTTTTCGTTGCCACTGTCGCAAAATTGCTTGCTCAGGGTGGGATGTTCTCTACATGTAAAGTGTCTTGAGACAACTTGTTGTGATTTGACACTTTAATAAAATTGAATTGAATTGAATTGAATTGTTCAGTGACATTGTTGGAGTCTACAAATGAGACAACTTTCCATCTTGGATCTCCAAAGCACACAATGCTCAAAAGGAAACCAATGACCCCAAGGGACTCACAGCCTTTTTGTACACCAGCAGATCCCATTCTAGGAAGAACAGAGAGAAAAGAAAAGGTTAGAGACACCAGATAATTTAAAATGACTTATAATTGACATTAATGCAAGACTAAAGGAATGGTGTATTGAAATTATGGCAAAAGTTCGCCACAACATTTTGTCTACTTTTAATTGTTCACTATATTGTACATTTGGCTCTTTGGAGCATATTTATTTTATTTTGGCTCTGTAGGCTCAGTAGCGAACCACACCGGAAGAGAACACCGTTGAAAATGGCTAATAGTAATTAAACATTTGCCACTTACTGTCTTTGCAGCCACTCGCGGTAATGTCCGTATTCCATACTTAGCCACCCCAGTCACGATCGCACACCAGGCTCCTCTACCAACCAACTCCCAGAACAGAATTATACAGTAGTATTTATACAATGTTTGTTACATCCGACACACCCAAAATCGTTAAAACATTTCAGCTGACAAACCTAATAGGGTGTTGCCTTCCTAAAAGTTAAAACATTTCAGCTGATGCCATAGCAATTTGGTCATGCGACAAAAAAGAATAGTCTGCTAGCTGCACAAGACATTGAGTAAGAGGAAGTTGTGGAGGCCGACAGCATCAGAGGGCAGTGTCAGCAGCAGGCTGTTGACTTCCTTTCCAACAAAACCACAACAACCTTGAGCTCAGGTCAGGTCGGGTCCACAACATATGCTGTCGTGCACCTCCGAACTACAAACTATCAGTGGTCAGAGGTGGATGAAATACTCAACCCCAGTTCTTGAGTAAGAGTAGAGATACCCCTGGTCAAATTTAGTCCACTACAAGTAAAAGTAGCTTAGTCAAAATGTTACTCAATTAAGAGTAACATTTTAAGTAAAAGTAGTAGTACATTTCTAAATTTGTATATCAATGAATTGCTGTAATGTTTTCACAATGAATTTATAGGACCTTATAACTCTTGTTTCAGAGAAGTAACTGCACTGATGCGCTTGCTTGTAGAACCACTATGTTATACAAAAGCCTGCAGAAACACCTATAAAAACATAGAAAGTCGGTGCCGCGCTATGAGCTTGTATATATGCTATTTTTGAATAGCCAACATCACGACTAAAGAGCTAGACAATATGCACACAGGCATGTGACAGTATTTCATTGTAGTCATGAGGATTGATGTTGAACTATGGATTCAAGTTCTTAACCAATATTCACTTAATTCACCAGGGTCTTCCTGGGCTCTATAGCTCTTGTTGCTGAGCTACTTCACCCATTTTCAACCTATCTTCATATAATTGGTCCTCACTAATACTCATGATAGAATGGTACAATTCTTTTCTACTCGGTCTGTGTTTCATAGTCATTAAAAGTTCCCAGAGGTTTTCGCCAGCTCTCACATACAAATGGGAGGGGCGAGGAAACTTCTGGGCCAGAGCCCTGGTATTTGTGTGCGGGATGTAACTTACGCTCAGAATCTGAGCGGACACGCCTCTTACCGGTCTGAGAGCTGTGTAACTCGTCTAAACAGTCCGACGAGAGGCAAACAGCACTACACAACAATGGCGGCCGCAATTTCTCAAGGAGAAATTGCTTCCCGTCGCTACTATTTACATGCAACACCCACTGCATGTGGATCCCGCCCCCTTTTCTTCATTGGCTGTTGATTTGAATCAGAACGCAGTGGCCGCACCCCTGCTGTCCAGGCTCTGAGGCGAAGTCTCCCAGACTACATAGTCATAGGAAGGCTGTGGACAGTCCAGAAACCCGTCTACCAGTGACATCATCGTTAGGCAGGATTTTTTTTTCCAACAATATTTCAATTTTTTTATTTAGACTTTTATTAACACGAGAACAATGGCTTCTATTATTGCATTGCAACTTTCCAGGAATAGAAAGCCTGCAGTTTCTATTAGCTTGGATTCCCCATTGATGATGTCACTGGTAGACGGGACTCTGAACTGTCCACAGCCCTCCTCTGAGGCACAGATCGAGTAGATATATTGTTTTTACCATTTTATCATGAGCATTAGTGAGGACCAATTATATGAAGATAGGTTGAAAATGGGTGAAGTCGTCCTTTAATCACAAAAAAATGTGCTAAAATATTTTAGAAAATAGCTAATCTACAAGCTCACAACGCGTCGCATCATGGTGGCACATTGTGAGCCTTTTAGATTAGTTGTTTAGTGTCAACTGATAATCCAGTTAGATTGTAGCTGAAATGCCTGAATCAATGTCAACAGCATTGTTTTTTTTTCACTAACCACTACTCTTTTTTTAAAACATTGTCTTTGTGTGGATTTGTATGCAAATACCATTGATAATTTAACACCAAACAATGACAGCGATCCTCCCAGTGAGTTCTCCCTTTCATTTATCTCCCATCTAATGTTTTTAAATGAATTATAGTAATTGTCATTTTCACAGTAAGCAATTTTTACTCATGAGTGCAGTCAGTGATTTCCTTTGTACAAACTAGAAAACACAAATTAATTGTAATAGTCCTTAATGATTCCTCCACATCGTTAAGTGCCGCCTAATTCAACACCCAAGTAAAAGTGTTTTTGACAGCTTTTAAATGAAGGAATAAAAAGTCACGCCCGGAAATGTATTCCACATCATTCACGACACTGCAGTGGTTCTCAGTGGTTCTGGTACTTGAGCTGTGTTTCAGGGTGTCCCCAGCTAAATGTGTTTATATTGCATTAAAATCAGTTCACTTTAACACTATTTTAGACTAAGGCTATTCGACGTGTTGCAATGCAATGCGTTGTGAGCTTGTAGATCTGCTATTTTTTAAATAATTAGAAAAATCTTAAATTGTGGACCATTTTTTAAACAATTTTCTAAACATTTTTATATAAATCTTCTCTCGTTCCCTGGCACACACTCTTTTCAGATGGTGGGGGTTGGGAGTCCGCGACCAAACACATATCAACATTTTCCTTGACGTGAACATGTTTTAGAGCCACTGCACTACAGCAGTCAGTCCAGTGTCATTCAGTGAATGTCTTAGAAGTGTCAACTGGGGACAGAATCTTTATTTCCATGACCATTAGTATCTCTTGAGGTGGTGGTGGGAGATTAGTGATGCTTTACAAACTCATGCCTCCATGTCTTGCCTTCAGTTGAAGCCACAAACCAGGATTTAATTTAACCACTTAAACCCTATTTTAATGCAAAATAATGTTTTGGGGGGGGTTAAAACAAAAGGTTGGGAACAACTCAGTCTGCTGACGTATTTACTATTTAAATGTGGACCTACAATGTAATTGGCCGTGCCAAGGGCCAAGCATGTCTGGGGGGTGATATTCTTTGTTGCTGTTTTTACAAGTAGTAGTGGTGGTAGTAGTAGTGGTGGTAGTAGTGGTACTGGTGGTGGTAGTGGTTGTAATGGTAGTAGTAGTGGTGGTAATGGTAGTGGTAGTGGTAGTAGTGGTGGTGGTAGCAGTGGTAGTAGTGGTGGTAGTGGTGGTGGTGGTGGTGCAGTAGTGGTAACAATTTAGACCTGGGATTCTCAAATCCTGTATTGATCGCAATAATTGCACTATTGCAACAAAACCATTGAAATGTTTTGGATTGTGTGTAGGACATGGTGGTCACAGTATGTTTAGGAGTAATGCAGATTAGGTACACACAGTTTGCACACTCAAAAGCAGCCTGGATAGATAGGTGAGCACTAGGGACATCTGGGCACCTCGATGTCATTTTTCCCCCCAAAATGTAAAAAAAAAGAGAAATATTTGCAGTGGTGGACAGTAACAGAGTAAATTTACTTGAGTACTGTACTTAAGTACAGATTTTGAGTATTTTTACTTTGCTTGAGTATTAGATTTTTTGGATACTTTTTACTTTCACTCAAGTATATTTCCAAGACAAATATTTTACTTTTACTCAAGTATTTCTAGGAAGGCTGTGAAGTACTAGTTACTTTTAGGTTGGCTGTTTTTATTTTCTCCTTTTTTCCCCCCCTTCTTCCCTAAAATGCAATTGGCCACACGCTGCGTTCTTCAAAGACACAGGTTACAGGTTAAACTGCATGCTACTGTACACAGGAGTCACTCGTAACGTTGCCAAAGACATTATTGCTGAATTGTCAGATGTCATGAAAGCTGTGAAGAAGCTGTGAAGAACACACTGTTCTACTTCACCATTCTTAGGGTTTGATGGCTTTCACACAGAACAGTGTTTACTGGCATGTTGAAGTTATGTGTCTATAGTCAGGAGTTTTTACTTCTCCAAAACTGCACAGAGCTGGCTGACAATTTCAATGACGATGTCTGGCTTGCGAGCCGAACATCATTTTAAAGTTCTATGCAAGCCACACGCCATTCACGTTTCTATATGACAGAATGGAAATCTTTCTAAAAAATAAGAATATACAGTATGGGGTCCCTGCTTCATCTCTCTATCAGCTAAGGGGTCCTTGGCCCATTAAGACGTGGAACGCATCTTTTTTGATTTGAGCTAAAAAGCATTATTTTACACTTTGGCTATTTTTGAAAAATAATGAAAATGTGCGCAAACCATTGAATATATATATTTTTAAAGCAAACATTTTTAAATCATTTTTTTGCTTCTGGGACCCCCTGGAACAAAATATTTTTAGATGGGGGTCCGCGGATGAGAGACTACACTGTCTCTGCCAGGGAGGGCATTGAGAGTGTACGTTTACAGGTCAGGGACTTCAAGGAAGTCGGACCAGTTTGTGGCTTGGACGACCACACATGCGTGGTAAACCAGTCTCAAAACGGACGCTTTCCCGCTGGGTTGTGCAGGCCATTATAGTTGGCCTACTCCAGTAGTGGTGTGCTGCCCCCGGTGGGTTTGAGGGCACACTCCACGAGGGGTTTGGCGGCATCCTGGGCTCTGTCTAGAGGTGCCTCTATTCACGTTCTACAGCTCCTACCTTTACCACGTTCTACAGCTTGGACGTCACTGCGCCCCTGGTGGCGCATACGGTGCAATTACAAAAAAAAAGTACAACATTTGCCTCCGAGATGTAGTGGAGTAGAAGTACAAGTATAGACAATTGGAACTCTGGTACCTCAAAATTGGACTTTAGTACAGTACCTGAGTAAATGCACTTAGTTACTTTACACCACTGAGTCAGTAGGCCATTAATTTACAGAAAAAAAAATAAACCCCAACACAACATAAGAAGAGATAACCAGGTTTCTGCCTCGACAGCAACCATCATAATAAAACAAAGTTTTTTTTAAATATTTTCCACCACCGTTGTGAGGAGGAATTTTCGTCGTGTCTTTTTTTGAGACAACGACTAAAAACCCAGGAATCCGTTTTTAAAAAAAAGAGCCCGGTGCCCAGCCAGCCTTTTGATGGAAATCCATCCGCCCACCAGGCCGTTTATGTGCCTCCTATTAGAGGCCATGCTGTAATTGCTAGACGGCGAAAGTGGAAATAATGGCGTGAGGATAAAAAAAAACCTAATTGTTTCAGATTCGGACCATAAGCATAATGAGTTTTCAGACTGGAATTAGCCCAAACTGATTTGGCCTCCGCTGGTAGTGCACTGCGCTCTACTGAAGCATCTGGGTCTAATCCTCTCTCTCTGATGCACCCCTACCCCCCTCCCAAACACACGTGCACACACACACACACACACACACACACACACACACACACACACACACACACACACACACACACACACACACACACACTCGCGTGCGCACATACACATGTGGGTGGATACACACCCAAGCTCTCTCTCTCTCAGACAAACGTGGGCGGATACAGTCCCAAATGCTGCTCTCTGTGTCTCGCTTTCTGTAGCTCTCTGTCACACACACACACACACACACACACACACACACACACACACACACACACACACACACACACACACACACACACACACACACACTGCATTACTAAACCTGGGAGGATATCACTTTTTTCTAGATTCTTTGGGCCATTTTGAACTAAATAGCAGATCTGTATACAAGCTTACACAACGCATCGCAGTGCAACACTTTGTGAGATTGTATTTTGTAGATCGACTATTTTAGGTGCCTGACACCTCCAACCCTAATACCTAGACCTTACCTAAAAAATGCATAATCCTTATCCTATGATCATAACCTGAATTTTTTTTCTAAATGTAAGCTTCTTTTTTTTTTTTAGTACTTCTAACGATAAAGCAGCCATTTTCCTTTGTCAGAAGCAGAAACATTTTCCTCACAATTACTATTTCTCAAATTCTCACAAGTATAGTATAGCTTGCGCACACACACACACACACACACACACACACACACACACACACACACACACACAAGTGTGTGTGTGTGTGTGTCTCACGCTGTGTGTTGACTTCCTCTCATCACCTTCCTTCAGAGTAAAAGCAGCAGAACAGCTACAGATAGCTGTATCTTCCCTCTGCTCCACTGAGGTTCAGGTTGGGGTCACATACACACTACAATCTCTAATAGTGTCAAAATGGAGCCTTATCATTATGGCTCCCGCTTTTTACATTTCCAGAGTCAAATTAAGCACTTTAAAACTTAAATTAGACCTGAGGCCGATTCTACCAAAATGCCTTCTAAATCAGTAGTTCTCAAACTTTTTTTGTGCCAAGGAGGACCCTGATATGTAAATGATATGTATTTGGCCACGGAGTGCGGACCCCCATCTGAAAATGTTTGGTGGCAGGGACCCCTGAAGAGAAGACTTGTTCTAAATCCTCAGAGTTTTCAGAAAAAACGTATGTTGCTATATTATTTAGTGGTGGACGAAGTACTCAACCCCAGTACTTGAGTAAAAGTACAGATACTAATGGTCAAATTTACTCCACTACAAGTTGCTCAGTCAAAATGTTACTTGAGTAAAAGTACAAAAGTAATCAATATATATATATATATCAATGCATGGATATATATCAACGCATTGCTGTAATGTTTTCACAATTAATTTATAGAACCTCGTAAGCGATTTGTCTTCGGTAAACAAAGCACAGTAAACATTTGAAATTGTACGCGTTTTTCATAACATGGACTTCAGATATAAGGCCATGGGGTGTTCTTGGAGGTTTGTCAGGATTATTCAGCTGCTGATCAGACTCAACGCATTCGTCTCCTGCTGCCCCCATTACCGTGTTTTGTTTTGAGTTGAAACAAGAACTCAAAAAAGTGGCGGATATATGGATACGTTCATGGATAGGTTTGCACGCCTTTTATATACAGATGTGCCACTTCAAAACTTCACACGTTACTGTTCTTTCCCTGAAAGTGGCCTGAAAAAGCATTTTTTTCCTCCCTTTTCTGCCCTTAAAATGCACTGTTTTGCCCCTGAAAGGAAGTTGTCACTACACACCCCCGTTTTTCCCTTCAACAGACAACCATATACATGAGAACAAAAGAATGTGTGTTGAATAAGGTGTCAGACTCATTATGAGGCGAAAGGTGATTTGACCAGTTGCTCAAATTAATTAGCATCATAAAAGCAGTGATCATCAAAATAATTCAGCATTTTAAATGCCCTTCTTTGTCCCTCTTATTGCCCTGGGAATCCCCTGAAAATTTACTGTCTTGGCGATGGCAGGACATGTGAAGTTTTGAAGTGGTACATCTGTAGATTAGGGGTCTTCAACGTTTTTCGGGCCAAGGACCCCTCAGCTGATAGAGAGATGAAGCAGGGACCCCATAATGCATATTCTTATTTTTTAAACGTGAATGGCGCGTACGAACGGCCTTGCATAGAACTTTAAAATTCAGTTCAGCTCAAAAGCCAGACATTGACATTGTCAGCCAGCTCTGTGCAGTTTTGGAGAAGTAAAAACTCCTGACTATAGACACATAACTTCAACATGCCAGTAAACACTGTTCTGTGTGAAAGCCATCAAACCTCAGAATGGTGAAGTGGAGCAGTGTGTTCTTCACAGCTTTCATGACATCTGACAATTCAGCAATTATGTCTTTAGCAACGTTACAGGGACTCCCTAGTCCCTGTGCGCAGTTTAACCTGTAACCTGTGTAGCATGCAGGGCCTCCATCAGGTGCACACACACACGCCAACCAGTGCTCGAGCACCTGCCTGTTTGCTTTCATAGGAGAAATTGCCCTTCTTTCACTTAAATATCGGTCTTGCTTTCCAGTTGCTCTCCACCCTGCTCTTCAATACAATGTAGGTTAGGTTGCTTTGTTTTCACGTTTTATGGCAGTCTCCATGTTTCTTGTTAAAACCAGATCATAAAAGGCACCCGTTTCACAAGTTTTCCAATGTATAAAAATCTTTTGAAAATAGCAGATCTACAAGCTCACAATGCGTCGCATCGCGACGCATTGTGAGCTTATAGATTGGCTATTTTCAAATGGCCAAAATATATATAGGGTGGTGACTGTATGTTTTGTAATAATAATTAAAATCTACAAAGTAACTAGTAACTAAAGTTTTTAAATAATTGTAGTGGAGTAAAAGTACAATATTTGCCTTTGAGATGTAGTGGAGAAGTAAAGTAACTGAAAACTGGAAAAACTCCAGTAAAGTAAAAAATACCTCAACATTGTACAGTGCTTGAGTAAATGTACTTAGTTACTTTACACCACTGTTATGCTATATGGGTTCATGTGGTTAAGTGGTTACCACTCCAGATTTGACTGTGCCCTGGTGACTATTTTCATTACTGCCTCCTAGGTGTGTATGTACTGCATGTAACCATAGCGCTGCTATAATATTGAGTTACACTCCGATCTTATCCGTTTCTATCTTAGCCCTGCCTTTTTTAATAGCTGCAAGGGTGATGTTCTCCTTTATTTGATTGTTAAAGCGCTTCACGTAATGGCGTTTTAATGAACTGCGGTCAAATTAAACTTTATTATCATATTAGTATGTAAAAAGCTGGCAGAATTCCAGCAGCATACTCAAGTATACTCCTACTTCACGCCTTTACTTAAGTACCTTTTTTTTTGTTGAGAATCTGCACTTTAAAACTTAACCACTTAAACCCCAGCATCCTCATTGTGAGGAAGACTTTCGCAGAAAATAGCAGATTTTCTACTTTCTTATAGATTTTCTATGCTACCACATTGTATGTGGCCACCTACTGTATATGAAACAGAGTGCTTCTCAAAATCTTTAAAGGGGATTTAAAAAAAGCTTTCAAACTATCAAAAATATATATATTTGTAATTGTATATATATTATTATTACTTTATTATTGTGTTTGTTTTTCTTTCTTTGTTTTGCCCTTGGTATCAATGTTTAGCTTCCTATAGTTTTTCACTCCCTCCTTTTTCGCTCTTGGTTTTAGATTAGTAAATTGAAATATGTGAAGGTGCATAGACTGTTTGCCAGTAAACTGTAATGCTGCTGCTGCTGCTGCTGCTGCTGCGTGATCAAATCAAATCAAATCAAACTTTATTTGTATAGCACATTTCCAACGACCAAGGTCGTGCTTCACAGAGCATATTAAAATACAGACGGGCAAGAAAAGAGAAAGAAAGTAAAACAGAGGGGGGAAAAAACATGACACAAAATGAAAATGAAACATCACATCAATATCTGCAACATATCAAAGGTAGGCCGTGAGGGCCTGGGTAACTGCACAGTCAAACAGCATTGAAAGCGAGCAAGAAAAATGTGTCTTTATTAAGGATTTAAAAACTGCCAATGACTGAGCGGAGCGCATGTGGAGTGGCAGGTTGTTCCAGAGTCTGGGGCCGGCCACCGCGAAGGCTCGTTCACCTTTGGTCTTGTAATGCGTATCGGGCACAATCAGGAGCGACTGGTCAGTCCATCTCAGGACTCTGGTTGGGTTGTATGGCTTAATGCAGGGGTCTTCAACAGGGGTCTGAGACTCCTAGAGGGTCAACTCTTTGTGTGATAGGATGTTGTTTTTTTTTTTTTTACATTAACCACTTGAACCCATCCCTATTCTGACGGGAACATTAGCCGAAAATAGCAGATCTACAAGCTCACAACGCCTCGCGCTGCGAGGCGTTGTGAGCTTGTAGATCTGCTATTTTTGGCAAAGAGGTTTAGGTGTACAGGGAAAAAAGAGCAGACCAAGTAAAAAGAAAGAAGAAAGTTTAATCTGAAACACAATTGTATACAATATAGAGGGGGTCCCTGCTTCATCTCTCTCTTAGCGAGGGGGGTCCTTGGCCTGAAAACGTTGAACGTTGGCTTAATGAGATCAGACAAATATGTTGGGGTCAGCAAACAAAAAACAAAACAAACAATAAAATCTTGAAATCAAAAAACGGACGGGGAGCCAGTGGAGTGAGGCGAGGACTGGGGTGATATTTTTCTTGCCAGCTGAGGAGGCGAGCGGCAGCTTTTTGCACACGCTGTAGACGTCTGATACCTGACTGATCAATGCCTACATACTGTATAGAGAGCATTGCATTAATCAAGCCTCGAAGAAATAAAAGTGTGGATGACTCTCTCTAGGTCAGTTGGGGGCAGCAGATTGGCCTTTATCCTGGCCAAAAGCCTACGTTGGAAAAAGACTTGCTTTGACCACAGAACTGATCTGCTTGTCAAATTTTAGATTGCTGTCAAAAGTCACACATCAAGGTTCTTAGCTGAAGCGTGGATGTTGGCACTGAGGGGCCCCTAGCTGGGTGATAGGAGAGCTGGATGCTGCTATGTGTCATAGTTTGTGATATGTACTTGTCTCTGTTATGTTGTGACTGTTCTGTGTTTTTAGCGGCGCTAGCCGCTCTATACCTTTAGGTATAGAGCGGATCCTGCTCTATACCTGACTTTGTCCGTGTTCACCGTCAACGTTCTAATTGGTCAGACACGTCAACGTTCTGATTGGTCAGACACGTCAACAAAGTGATTGGTCAAGCTTCCCGTGACACGTGGCTATAAACACATTATAAACACATATCGAGCGCCGCTACCTTCAGTCTCAGACCACCAATAGGGACGAACTGAAATGAGTTAAGCCCCGTCCCAAAGGCACCGCTTCCTTCACACAGGGTGTGATTTTTTTTTATTTAGAGGACCACAATGGAAATATAGCCTGGTAAACCATCCCGGTAAAACGCTCCTTTAATTCCACCATGGTGTCAGTGTAACCAGCCGCCTCGGCATGTTATTCAACCCATTAAAACCGGGAAAGCATCTGTGTCATTTTAGATTTTAGCTATGTATCGTCTGTCGGGTGGAAACCTCAGTATGTCCAACTTTTGACGCTTTTGTGTGACGCTGTAGTATGATCAAGTAGGCCGTTAATTTACAGGAAAAAAATACAGCAGAGTAGTGCTGAACGAAGCAGCAGAGTAGTGCTGAATGAAGCCCAGCAGGGAGGGAGTAAAGGGGAGATTCTCTTTGGCAGAGCTGAACGTGTCGGTAGATGTTTGGTTCCCCATGAGGGAGACCCGGGCTTGAATCCAGGTGATGACATCGGGGGCTCGTCCGAGGTCGGGTTACTACACTGTGTGTGTGTGTGTGTGTGTGTGGGTGTGTGTGTGTGTGTGTGTGTGTGTGTGTGTGTGTGTGTGTGTGTGTGTGTGTGTGTGTGTGTGTGTGTGTGTGTGTGTGTGTGTGTGTGTGTGTGTGTGTGTGTGTGTGTGTGTGTGTGTGTGTGTGTGTGTGTGTGTGTGCGCACGCACGCTTTAATAATTCATCAATACAAAATTCTCATTTATGGGTATAATTCCCAAACACCTCTTTAGTCTGCTCCCATTCTTCTCCAGTTCCTCTCCTCTCCTCTCCTCTCCTCTCCTCTCCTCTCCTCTCCTCTCCTCTAACAGTATAGTGGCAGGTGAGGGCTGTAGCAGGAATTGCACTGTCAGACACCAGATTGAGTCCTCTTCCTCTCCCCACCAACACCATTAAAAACCCCCCCTCATCTCCCCTCTCATTCGCTCTGTCCCTTTTCCTCTCTCTGCTTTAACGTTCGTCTCCTCTCCTGTCACACTGTCCCTTCCCCTCTTCCTCACCACTGGTGGAAGAAGCACTCTGATTTGTTTTCTACTTTAAACCCTGTTACGTTGTTGAGCGGAGTCCCTCAGGGCTCTTTTCCGGTGTCTTTTCTGTTTTCGCTCTACATTAACTATCGTCGCTTGAAAATAGCTGATCTACGAGCTTACAACGCGTCGCATTTCTGCAAAAGTTTCCCCCCTAGAATATGGATGTTAGTGTTTAAGTGGTTCAGTAAAAGTAGTAATGCCACTATGTAGAAAAAAAATTCTACATACCACAAAGAATGTTGTTGTATGTATATCATTTAAGCTGCCCTGAGACCAGCATTGAGAAACTGCCCTCATAGCAGCAAATTAATGTTGTGGTATGCATATCAGTTAAGCTGCCCTGAGACCAGCATTGAGAAACTGCCCTGAGAGCAGCAAATTAACATTGTTGCATATATATACTGTACCTGTAAAAGGCTATAAGCTGCCCTGAGACCAGCTTTGAGAAACTGTCCTCAGAGCAGCAAATTAATGTTGTGGTATGTATATCATTTAAGTTGCCCTTAGACCAGCTTTGAGAAACTGACCTCAGAGCAGCAAAATAATGTTGTGGTATGTATATCATTTAAGCTGACCTGAGACCAGCATTTAGAAAGTGCCCTGAGAGCAGCAAATTAACATTGTTGCATATATACCCGTAGAAGGCTATAAGCTGCCCTGAGACCAGCATTGAGAAACCAACACTGCCCTCAGAGCATCAAATGAATGTTGTTGTTGTTGTATGTATATCATTTAAGCTGCCCTGAGACCAGCATTGAGAAAGTGCCCTGACAGCAGCAAATTAATTTTGTTGTATGTATACCAGTTAAGCAAGGGATAATGCATGGGGAGGTAGTCATTATTGAAATTTAAAGCCCGACAGGGCGATTAACCACCACCTGTCGGGCTTTAAATTTCAATAATGACTACCTCCCCATGCATTATCCCGCTTATTACACGGCAACTTAATACATACATAAATACATTTACCCAAAAGTAACAACAAAACGAAGTATTTCCTTGCTTACGGCAATGAAAGTATTCCATAAGTATTGGGCTGGGCGGACAAGTTCGCCTCGCAAAAACAAATGACGAAATGGAAAAAAACTCGCCCCAAAACACACTCGCCCCCCATTCTATTTACTGCCGATTTGCCTGTAATACCGCCGGATTTGCCCCAGGGCGACTATGTTTTGGGGCGAGCGTTTTGGTATTCCCCCGTTGTTGTGCCACGATAAACAAGGAAGTGCAGTGGATCAAATAGAATGACTTTTCAGTTATTGCATCGTCTATTTCTCACTTCAAATGTTTTCAAAAACATTCTTGAGAGCAACGTTTAGTTGTAAATGACATTGGTTGTTTGTTTACATGGCTGTCAATGTTGGATAAAGCATCAAATCAAGCAGCGCAGGTTGATATGAGCAGGTGTTCTGAGTCTCTGATTACACAGTTTCCTCGTCGGTCTCACCGGTCATTATCATCGGTCATTATCCAGAAATAATGACCGATGACTGACCAATCAGAATCGAGCATTCAACCAAGCCGTGTAATAAGCTGCTATAAGCTGCCCTGAGACCAGCATTGAAAAACTGCCCTCAGAGAAGCAAATTAATGTTGTTGTTGTTGTTGTATGTATATCATTTAAGCTGCCCTGAGACCAGCATTGAGAAACTGCCCTCAGAGCAGCAAATTAATGTTGTTGTTGTATGTATATCATTTAAGCTGCCCTGAGACCAGCATTGAGAAACTGCCCTCAGAGCAGCAAATTAATGTTGTTGTTGTATGTATATCATTTAAGCTGCCCTGAGACCAGCATTGAGAAAGTGCCCTGAGAGCCGCAAATTAACATTGTTGCATATACAGTATATACCTGTAGAAGGCTTTAAGCTGCCCTGAGACCAGCATTGAGAAACTGCCCTCAGAGCAGGCTCATAAAAGCAATTTTTTTTACTTACAAACTTCTCTTCCACTGGGATTTTAGATATTGGTCCAAAGTTCATGTGTATAAAGTTTCGTGCAGATTGCTAAAAAATCTCAGGAGGATATAGACTGTAACTATTTTTCATATCATTCAAAATGGTGGGAGATCTAAAGGTCAGAGGTCAAAAGTCAGACCGTGAAAGTTGTTCGGCATGAGGAGACAAATTGTATTGAAGTTTCATGGTTGTAGGTCAAACAGGGCATGAGTTATACCTGTCCAAAGTTTTGCATTCAATTGATTGCTACAGCGCTACTGTTTGGCCAATGGTTGTGGCTTTCATGTCCCTGACCCTTGACATAGTCCTCTACCATATAGCCTGAGTTTCGGCTATACAACAGCTAAACGTGTTGTTCTGTTGGTATTCACCCTTGTTTTTGGCAATTTATTTGGGGGCGCTACCCACACATTTAGCTGTGTTGCTCATTCCATGAATGTCCGATCTTTACAAGCTGTACCTCATTGTAAAGCTGACTAATCAACGATAAAAAATATATAAAACACAATACCAATTGGTATTATTAAAGGGGAGAAATAATCGACCGAAGTTAAGTTTCCAAACTTTTTTTGGGCAGTTTATATGTGTTAGGACCTCGATGAAAACATGTCCCTAGGACTTTTTTTGTGTTATCCTTTTAGCACATGTGTTTTACTGTACTTCCGTGCTGTTTACATCTTTGACTAATAAAGTGTTAAATCAATCAATCAAAGCATCCTCTTCATCAAGATCCACACCTCCAGACGCGTCGCTAGGTCTCTACTAGGTTGGGGGCTTAGCCCCCCCGCGCGCGCGGATTTCACGGATTTGGGTACTTTTTTCGCCGTATTTTGTTACTTTATTTCGGTGTTAGGGGTAGGGTTAGGTTAGGATTATAGATATATATATATATAT
This sequence comes from Gymnoscopelus microlampas, assembly GCF_963454915.1. Taxonomy (NCBI): domain Eukaryota; kingdom Metazoa; phylum Chordata; class Actinopteri; order Myctophiformes; family Myctophidae; genus Gymnoscopelus; species Gymnoscopelus microlampas. The sequence goes on from NC_139948.1 coordinate 41,598,331, forward strand.
ATATATATATTTATATATATTTTATTGGTGGCTTTGGATAAAACATTGGTGGCTATAGCCACCGAAGCCCCCGCCTAACGACGTCGCTGCACACCTCCCCTTGGGAACAGTCTGTTGTAGCAGTTTGAGTTGGGGTTGCTGAAGTGACCGTAAGGGTTGTTTTTTGGGAGCTGCGACAGGCAAGACCAACAGAAGTACTCCCTGCAGGACGTACATGTCATCTTGTTGCAGCCCTCTTTTTTCTGTATATTTACCCCACAATACGGACATGATTTACAGTTCTCATCTATCCAGTCTGTGCTGAAGGACTCTTCCAGCCTTTTCTGGATGGCCCTCTTCCCAAAGCGCTTCTCCAATAATTTCTTTCCCTCCGCACTGGTTGACAGATACTCATCCTTCAGTTCAGGCCACCGATCTGCTGTGATTCTGCACTTGGCGAGGCCGTGGTATGCCAGCTTGCAGAGGACACAGAAGGCGTGGCAACAAGTGGAACAGATTCCCATGATTCTGTCTGGCTCCATCAGGACGGCGGTGGCACAGGACTTTCGGGGGCAGTACACCACGTCTTCCATTTGGTCCAGAGTGGACTGCAGCAGCAAGCAGTCGTAACGTGCAAATAGCTCCTCGTCCACCAGCTGTTTGACCTGCAAAGGTGTAGCAACGGAGGAACATTTTGCCGTGGGACAGCTAAGGCACCGTACGTTACCGTCCTGTATCTGTATCTGGAAGTACTCGGTCACACAGGCCTTGCAGTAGACGTGCTGGCACTCCTTGAAGCACAGGCAGACAGAGCCCAGCTTCTCTGTGAAGCAGATGGTGCAGCGGAACACTTTGCCGTCAAACGCCTTCTGCCGCTGTGCCTCATCAAAGTCCAGCAGCTGATGCAGGATGTCGCCGCAGGGGTCCACGGTCAGCGCGGCCCGTGGGTCCAGCTGAAACGAGGGCTTCCGTAGTCGCTCTTCTACTACGTCCTTTTCAGAAGATTTACTGGAGCCCTGCACGGACACTTTACTTTCCTTGACAATCTCCAGAGGGGACTGGATGCCCAGGAAGTCCAGTGCCTCCTCCTTGAGAAATTGGAACCAGGTGAAGAGGACCACACAGCCCTGGTTCTCCTCCCACAGCTCGTCCAGGCGTCTGCACAGGGAGCTCACCTGTGCCCTCGTCAGCCATTTGGTGCTGAGCGTGAAAAGTGGTGAGGAGGAAGAAGGGTACGCTGAAGGAAGCTGGAAGTTCAGGGTAAGAAGTGGAAGGAAGGAAATATTGTATTCTGAGTCTGCTCCTTTGACAACGATTTTGAAGTCTGGAGGCAGTTCCAAGCAAACGTGCATCTCTCCTCCCTGGGCCGAACCGGCCCTGTGGAACTCATCATCATCATATATACTTGCTAGAGCAAGCAGTTCATGCTGCTGGGACTCTACGTCCTCAGACATTGACATTCATTACCCGGCCTAACTGACTGAAGACAGACAAATAGGTTCCAATTATTATTATTAGTTTATTAATACAACTAGATCCACTGACAAGTGATATAGCTTCTCAGCAAATCACAATGCGACGTTGTCGCTGCCTGACATCACCTACTGATGTCACTTTATCATGTGTTTTTTTTCTGTTTTTTGTTTTGTCTTTTTTGCCAGACCCAGAGGGTCGGCCTATACATGAGGCTTTGCCCCCTTTCGTCCATACATGGGCAAAATAGACCGTCTGTATGAAAGGGACGGACAGCCTACATGAGGCTTTGTCTGTCCCTTTCTTCTCCATACATGGGCATAAAAGGGACACAGGCTGACACGTCATACAAAGTCCGGCGTGACGTAGTGCTCTGATCTTATAAAGTACTAGGAATTTATTATGGATCTGACAGTACCAGGTCTCCTGGTCTTTTTTACAATCTTGCATCGAAGGGGTCAACCATCTAGAACAGCGTTTTGTCTGTACTAGTGCCGGTACACTTTATCAGAGTGCTTGGAAGCCAATATGTCTGGCTTGCAAGTTGGGAACGATGCAAGTAGGGAATGCATGCCAGTTGTACCAGTTATCAGACTACCCGTTGTCAGACTACCCGTTGTCAGACTACCTGTTGTACCCATATGTTTGTGTCCCTTTTATGCCCATTACATGGAGATTTCTGTATGTGTCCATTTTATGCCCATATACTGTATGGAGTTCAGTGTGATGCATGGCCAAATATGGAATCCAGGTCGTCATGTTGATGACTTCAGGGTACTCCATATATGGAGATTTACAAATTCATCAATATTTTTGGGAGATTCGCTGCTCTGACCGACTTCCCACTCGTCGTGTCACTCCCTCGGGTCCTCTGTGATACGCACACCGAGTTTCATGTCGGTCGGGTGGTTCTTGGGATGCGCTGGTGACACACTCACACACATGCACATTGCACAAACGGTACATACACACGCACACAGAGATTTCGCACAATTATAGTAGGATATGTAATGTATTGGTGTACATCTATGTACACCAATACATGCCCTGAGAGCAGCAGATTAATGTTGTTGTTTGTATATCATTTACCAGCATTGAGAAAATTGAGAAACTGCCCTCAGAGCAGCAAATTAATGTTGTGGTATGTATATCATTTAAGCTGCCCTGAGACCAGCATTGAGAAACTGCCCTCAGAGCAGCAAATTAATCTTGACTAACAATAATTGTCTCTGAGATATAGTGGAGTAGAGTACTGAAAAATCGTCTCTGTCGGGTGGAAACCTCATATGTCCAAAACTGTTACTTATGGCGAGTCATCGGGGTGATCAAGCTGTCATCTACTGCTCTCTACTGGTAAAATAGTGCTATTACTTTAAAATTGCAGTGACAGAATTTATTTGAATGGAAAATGACAAAATATAAATTGCCAATGTTGTGGTATGTGTGTTACAGGTTGATTGGAGAACCAGGTAGATTGAAGAAGGCGCGCTCGTTTTTACCACCCACCCAGCAATTGTAAGCAACACTAGAGGGAGCCACTAGCCAGGCTTGTGCACAACATATATGGCCGCTCCTCCTCCTCGCGAGCCTCGCGTAATAAACCCCCGCCTCGCAGCGCCGCGGCCTCCTTCTCCTCCTCGCGAGCCTCGCTAATAAACCCTGTCTCGAAAAGCCCCGCCTCGCCCCGAAGCACGGTGCTCTGTCTTCAATCTACCTGGTTCTCCAATCTACCTGTGACATGTATATCATTTAAGCTGCCCTGAGACCAGCATTGAGAAACTGCCCTCAGAGCATCAAATGAATGTTGTTGTTGTATGTATATCATTTAAGCTGCCCTGAGACCAGCATTGAGAAAGTGCCCTGACAGCAGCAAATTAATTTTGTTGTACTGTATGTATATCAGTTAAGCTGCTATAAGCTGCCCTGAGACCAGCATTCAGAAACTGCCCTCAGAGCAGCAAATTAATGTTGTTGTTGTATGTATATCATTTAAGCTGCCCTGAGACCAGCATTGAGAAAGTGCCCTGAGAGCCGCAAATTAACATTGTTGCATATACAGTATATACCTGTAGAAGGCTTTAAGCTGCCCTGAGACCAGCATTGAGAAACTGCCCTCAGAGCAGGCTCATAAAAGCAATTTTTTTTACTTACAAACTTCTCTTCCACTGGGATTTTAGATATTGGTCCAAAGTTCATGTGTATAAAGTTTCGTGCAGATTGCTAAAAAATCTCAGGAGGATATAGACTGTAACTATTTTTCATATCATTCAAAATGGTGGGAGATCTAAAGGTCAGAGGTCAAAAGTCAGACCGTGAAAGTTGTTCGGCATGAGGAGACAAATTGTATTGAAGTTTCATGGTTGTAGGTCAAACAGGGCATGAGTTATACCTGTCCAAAGTTTTGCATTCAATTGATTGCTACAGCGCTACTGTTTGGCCAATGGTTGTGGCTTTCATGTCCCTGACCCTTGACATAGTCCTCTACCATATAGCCGAGTTTCGGCTATACAACAGCTAAACGTGTTGTTCTGTTGGTATTCACCCTTGTTTTTGGCAATTTATTTGGGGGCGCTACCCACACATTTAGCTGTGTTGCTCATTCCATGAATGTCCGATCTTTACAAGCTGTACCTCATTGTAAAGCTGACTAATCAACGATAAAAAAATATATAAAGCACAATACCAATTGGTATTATTAAAGGGGAGAAATAATCGACCGAAGTTAAGTTTCCAAACTTTTTTTGGGCAGTTTATATGTGTTAGGACCTCGATGAAAACATGTCCCTAGGACTTTTTTGTGTTATCCTTTTAGCACATGTGTTTTACTGTACTTCCGTGCTGTTTACATCTTTGACTAATAAAGTGTTAAATCAATCAATCAAAGCATCCTCTTCATCAAGATCCACACCTCCAGACGCGTCGCTAGGTCTCTACTAGGTTGGGGGCTTAGCCCCCCGCGCGCGCGGATTTCACGGATTTGGGTACTTTTTTCGCCGTATTTTGTTACTTTATTTCGGTGTTAGGGGTAGGGTTAGGTTAGGATTATAGATATATATATATATATATATATATATATATATATATATTTATTTTATTGGTGGCTTTGGATAAAACATTGGTGGCTATAGCCACCGAAGCCCCCGTCTAACGACGTTGCTGCACACCTCCCCATGGGAACAGTCTGTTGTAGCAGTTTGAGTTGGGGTTGCTGAAGTGACCGTAAGGATCGTTTTTTGGGATCTGCGACAGGCAAGACCAACAGAAGTACTCCCTGCAGGACGTACATGTCATCTTGTTGCAGCCCTTTTGTTTCTGTATATTTACCCCACAATATGGACATGATTTACAGTTCTCATCTATCCAGTCTGTGCTGAAGGACTCTTCCAGCCTTTTCTGGATGGCCCTCTTCCCAAAGCGCTTCTCCAATAATTTCTTTCCCTCCGCACTGGTTGACAGATACTCATCCTTCAGTTCAGGCCACCGATCTGCTGTGATTCTGCACCTGGCGAGGGCGTGGTATGCCAGCTTGCAGAGGACACAGAAGGCGTAGCAACAAGTGGAACAGATTCCCATGATTCTGTCTGGCTCCATCAGGACGGCGGTGGCACAGGACTTTCGGGGGCAGTACACCACGTCTTCCATTTTTTCCAGAGCGGACTGCAGCAGCAAGCGGTCGTAACGTGCAAATAGCTCCTCGTCCACCAGCTGTTTGACCTGCAAAGGTGTAGCAACAGAGGAACATTTTGCCGTGTGACAGCTAAGGCACCGTACGTTACCCTCCTGTATCTGTATCTGGAAGTACTCGGTCACACAGGCCTTGCAGTAGACGTGCTGGCACTCCTTGAAGCACAGGCAGACAGAGCCCAGCTTCTCTGTGAAGCAGATGGTGCAGCAGAACACTTTTCCGTCAAACGCCTTCTGCCGCTGTGCCTCATCAAAGTCCAGCAGCTGATGCAGGATGTCGCCGCATGGGTCCACGGTCAGCGCGGCCCGTGGGTCCAGCTGAAACGAGGGCTTCCTTAGTCGCTCTTCTACTACTTCCTTTTCAGAAGATTTACTGGAGCCCTGCACGGACACTTTACTTTCCTTGACAATCTCCAGAGGGGACTGGATACCCAGGAAGTCCAGTGCCTCCTCCTTGAGAAATTGGAACCAGGTGAAGAGGACCACACAGCCCTGGTTCTCCTCCCACAGCTCGTCCAGGCGTCTGCACAGGGAGCTCACCTGTGCCCTCGTCAGCCATTTGGTGCTGAGCGTGTAAAGTGGTGAGGAGGAAGAAGGGTACGCTGAAGGAAGCTGGAAGTTCAGGGTAAGAAGTGGTAGGAAGGAAATATTGTATTCTGAGTCTGCTCCTTTGACAACGATTTTGAAGTCTGGAGGCAGTTCCAAGCAAATGTGCATCTCTCCTCCCTGGGCCGAACCGGCCCTGTGGAACTCATCATCATCATATATACTTGCTAGAGCAAGCAGTTCATGCTGCTGGGACTCTACGTCCTCAGACATTGACATTCATTACCCGGCCTAACTGACTGAAGACAGACAAATAGGTTCCAATTATTATTATATTAGTTTATTAATACAACTAGGTCCACTGACAAGTGATATAGCTTCTCAGCAAATCACAATGCGACGTTGTCGCTGCCTGACATCACATACTGATGTCACTTTATCATGTGTGTTTTTTTCTGTTTTTTGGGGCGGTGTAGCCGCCCCCTATAAGTGAGTTTTGGACACCGACCAAAAAATTTGTGTACCCCCTAACCCTTCCATTGTTAATGCAAATCAATACTTTTTTCATATCAGCCAATCACATTACAGCTAGTGTCATCACCACTAACTGTAATGTGATTGGCTGACTTTGCAAATTCAGGACTGTGATTGGCTAGCGAAACACATGACACATGTGCAGCCCTATGAATAGCAGTATATCCTTTTTTTAAAGTGAGTCATGTTGTGATGACCACACACCGCCCACTTCACACTGGGTGTGAAGTGGGCGGTGCATCAAAGGGGTCAACCATCTAGAACAGCGTTTTGTCTGTACTAGTGCCGGTACACTTTATCAGAGTGCTTGGAAGCCAATATGTCTGGCTTGCAAGTTGGGAACGATGCAAGTAGGGTATGCATGCCAGTTGTACCCGTTGTCAGACTACCCCTTGTCAGACTACCTGTTGTACCCATCTGTTTGTGTCCCTTTTATGCCCATTATATGGAGATTTCTGTACAGTATGTGTCCATGTTATGCCCATATACTGTATGGAGTTCAGTGTGATGCATGGCCAAATATGGAATCCAGGTCGTCATGTTGATGACATCATATGGAGATTTACAAATTCATCAATATTTTTGGGAGATTCGCTGCTCTGACCGACTTCCCACTCGCCGTGTCACTCCCTCAGGTCCTCTGTGATACGCACACCGAGTTTCGGTCGGGTGGTTCTTGGGATACGCTGGTGACACATTCACACGCATGCACATTGCACAAAACGGTACATACACCGACACAGAGATTTCGCACAATTATAGTAGGATATGTAATGTATTGGTGTACATCTATGTACACCAATACATGCCCTGAGAGCAGCAAATTAATGTTGTTGTTTGTATATCATTTACCAGCATTGAGAAAATTGAGAAACTGCCCTCAGAGCAGCAAATTAATGTTGTGGTATGTATATCATTTAAGCTGCCCTGAGACCAGCATTGAGAAACTGCCCTGAGAGCAGCAAATTAACATTGTTGCATATATACTTGTAAAAGGCTATAAGCTGCCCTGAGACCAGCATTGAGAAACTGCCCTCAGACCAGCAAATTAACATTGTTGCATATATATATACCTGTAGAAGGCTATACTGTAAGCTGCCCTGAGACCATCATTGAGAAACTGCCCTGAGAGCAGCAAATTAATGTTGTTGTTTGTATATCATTTACCAGCATTGAGAAAATTGAGAAACTGCCCTCAGAGCAGCAAATTAATGTTGACTAACAATAATTGTCTCCGCCAGGCCGTAAGGCATGGCGAGAGAGTATGTTTTACCCTCCGTCCGTGTGTCCGTCCGTCCGTGTGTCCGTGTGTCCGTGTGTTACCATCAAATCTCCGGCACCGTTGGCCCGGTCGCTGCGAAACTGTGCACACACACTCCCTGGATGCCAATTCAGAACCTCTGCCTCAAATTTTTCACATGGGCCTGTTATAGCGCCACCAGGAGGCCGATTTGTGCAAAACCCATTTTTTCACATTATTCCTACAGTTTTTAACCAAACGTCATGCAAATCGATACACAGTATCTCTATAGTCATGTGATCAACCCTGATCTGTCCGATTTCCCATATTCCATCCTTATTGGTTAAGGTTGCCATCCAAAGTTTGCAGGATTGGTCCGTTTTGAACAAACTGCCTCAAACCATGAACGCAGCGTGCGAATTCCGTGAAATTTCACACGCACATTCCCACTAGGCCGAGGAAGAAATGCCACCCTTTTCACATTGGCCTGTTATAGCGCCACCAGCAGGTCTAATTTAGCAAAACACATTTTTGGAACAAAATGCCTCAAATCATGAATGCAGTGTCCGATTGCCGTGAACGACCTAAGAATAAATGGCACCCTTTTCACATTGGCCTATTATAGCGCCACCAGGAGGCCACAATAACGTATCTGACCTGGCGGAGACCTGTGCTCCGAGGAGCACTTTATCTAGTTGTCTCTGAGATATAGTGGAGTAGAGTACTGAAAAATCATCTCTGTCGGGTGGAAACCTCATATGTTCAAAACTGTAACTGTTACTGTTACGTTTGTTATTTTTTTCAAAAATAACAAACGTAGCACATCTACAAGCTCAAAATGCGTCGCTTTTCTCGCTGCGTTTCGACCTGGCGGATCTGCTACTTTTGATGCTTTTGTGTCATGCTGTAGTATGATCAAGTAGGGCGTTAATTTACGGGAAAAAAACAAGTTAAATGTGGAGATACAAGGTTTCTGCCTGACAGAAATACATTCCATTCCATCAGTGCACACACACATACAGCTGCTCCTTCCTCTCCTCCGTCTTATTTTCTTCATCTCTACCATCGCTGCACACTTCACTCGCTCTCTTCTCATTTGCTTCAATTTCTCTTCTTTCTCTTCATCTCTCCTTCACATCTTGTTCTTTTCTCCGCCCCTCTCTCTTCTCTCCCTCTCTCCTCCCCGCTCTCCTCTCTCTTTTTTGATGATATCTCTCAGCTAAAGAGTAATTGAGTTGGCGACTGCCACTTTGACCTTGGGATAAGTAGATGTTGTCTCAGGGTGTACTAATTGACTCTCTCTCTCTCTCTCTCTCTCTTACTCTTAACCCATTAAGCTTCTAAACATTTTCTAAATCCTAACAGTTTTTTGGAAAAAAATATAAAAAAATAATTTTCACGATTTTTCAAAAATAGCAGATATACAAGCTCATAGCGCGGCACTCGGTGCCGCGCTATGAGCTTGTATATCTGCTATTTTTGAATAGCCAAAGACATCTAAAGTGACACAGATGCGTTCCAGGTATCAATGGGTTAAGTCTGATTCATACTTAGTCAGTGTATCGAGGGCCGAAAATAACCCGCCTACAAGCTCACGCCGCCTTGTAGAAGCGGCATGTCGTTGAGCTTGTAGATCTGCTCATGTCGGCGTGTGACACTATACCATACAACGGAGCAGTGGTGGAAAAAGTACTCACATTTTTTACTTAAGTAAAAGTATCAGTACTGCAATGTAGAAGTACCCTGTTACAAGTAAAAGTCCGGGATTCAACGTCTACTTCAGTAAAAGTACAAAAGTATTGGTATCAAAATGTACTTAAAGACGCGTTGTGAGCTTGTAGATCAGCTATTTTCATATTTCATATTCATATTTCATATTTTTGCCCTAGGTATAAAATAGGGCTAAAGTGGTTAATGTATGTTTTATAATGTAATCATTTACATCTGTAACTAGTAACTAAAGTTTTCAAATAATAGTAGTAAAAGTACAATATTTGCCTCTGAGACGTAGTGGAGTAGAAGTATTGAAAATTGGAAATACTCCAGTAAAGTACCTCAAAATGTTACTTAAATTAAGTACAGTACTTGAGTAAATGTACTTAGTCACTTTCCACCACTGCAAATGAGCATAAATTAAGCATTACGAGGCTGTGCCCACCAATGCATTTTTTCCCCCCTTTTTTTTTTGGGAGTGCCATATTTTTTACACTATGCGCACGGCAGAGTTTCTGTTCTGCGATTGTGTGTGTGTGTGTGTGTATGTATGTGTGTTCACATCTGGTGTTTTTGTTTTATGTGGTCATGGAGAGTTGAAAATGTTTCAACTCTGGCTCAACCCACAGGTTGAGAACCACTGAGCTAGGAAATTGTAGCACTTATCTTTCGGGGTGTTGGGGGGCAGGAAATGGAGGCACTTATCTTTGTGACCAGCGTCACTTTACAGTTATCTGTTAACCTGCTGTCATGCAGTCCAGTTCAACGCTCCGGCCAGTGCTGCGGTCGTGGAGAAACTGGTCAGCTCCATCCAGAACATACAGCTGAAGACCTCTCCCTGTTTGTATGTACTGTACTGTATTTATGTAAGGCTGCAACTACCCATTATTTCCTTAGCAATTATTCGATAGATTACTTGTTCGATCAATCGAATATCTTGAATCATTTTTGGTTATAAAATATAGCCTAATATACTGTATATATCAGTGGTTCTCACACTTTTACATGTCAAGGAAGCAAGTGCACTGTCCGATGGTATCTGCCAGCAGGTCAAACAGTAAACCCTTAAAAGACTGTGATCGTGAAAAGCGTGATCAAGTCCTATGATGCTATTTTGATGCTATATTAACAAGTTTTGCTGGGGACCCCACTTTGAGAACCACTGGTTTTAGATTTTTCCTCCCTCCCCGTGCAACTCTCACCTCTTAAAAAAGAAAAGAACTTTTGCGTCTTACTTTTAGCACAATTAAACACTCAGCGGGGGCGGACCTTTTCCATTCGCAGGCCTGTTTCACAAAAAACAGTTGAAGCACAATGCACACTTTCGACATGGACACGCACCCTGTAATCACAGTGTCCAGCACAGACTGTAGACTACCCTGTGATGCACCCTGAAAACCACTTGAACCCTATTCTGTGGGGAGAACGTTCGCCGAAAATAGCAGAGCTTGGAGATAGTGTTGATTTCGTCGACTAAAACTATGCCGAAAAATGTTCGTCGACTACCTTTTTTCACTGACGAAAATGAAATAAAAACTACATAAAAACTAAGCTAGGATGACTAAAATTAAGACAATTAAATATATTGTCAATTTTGTCAACACATAAAAACTAGACTAAAATGTTAGTGAGTGGAGAAGAGATCCAGTAGAACTAAAAGACAAGTCATTTTATGTTTGGTTGCGCTCGGGTGTTGCGCTCTGAAAATAGCAGATCTACAAGCTCACAACGCGTCGCAGCGCGACGCGTTGTGAGCTTGTAGATTGGCTATTTTCATCATGCAACCAGGTGTAAAATAAGTATCATCATTACGACACCATCAAGGCACCGCCAAGATACATAATAGTCGACTAAATCAACTGTGGATTTAGTCGACTATAATCTTATGATATTTAGTCGACTAAAACTAGACAAAAACTAAAACATTTCAGATGACTAAAATTCGACTAAAACTAAATGGAATTTTATTCAAAAGACTATGACTAAAACGAAATCAAAATGTGCTGTCGAAATCAACACTGCTTGGAGATCGGGCAATTTTCGACGAAGGGATTGTAATGGAGGAGAGGGGCAACTCAGGTCAAGTTCACCAAGTATAGAGGATTTAAAGTGTTTCAGCACCACGGACAGCAACATCACTGTCACAACCTGCAAGCCATCCGAGTTTTAAACCCCTAATGAATTATTAGGCTGTACTTTTTTATTATTATGAGACGGAGGCATTGGCTTTTCAATAAAAAGGGCAATAACAATAAATCCTACGTGCTAATGAACAGGCTCTCTCTCCCCCCCTCTCTCTCTCCCTCTCTCCCTCTCTCTCTCTCTCTCTCTCCCTCCCTCCCTCCCTCTCTCTCTCTCACTCTCTCTCTCTCTCTCTCCCTCCCTCTCTCTCTCCCTGCCTCCCTCCCCTCTCTCTCTCTCTCTCTCTCTCTCTCTCTCTCTCTCTCTCTCTCTCTCTCTCTCCCTCCCCCCCTCTCTCTCTCTCTCTCTCATATCATCCTCCTCTCCTGAAAGCAGTGCTTGGCAAACTCCTGTGTTGACAGTATGAGAGTGTTTTATGGAGATGCATGGTGATGCACACACACAGGCGCACTGTGGAGCGGCCATGCTTCAGACTCCTGGTATTAATGGCACTGGAGTGCATGTTGGAGAGGGAGAGAGAGAAGGCCCACGCCGGTGGCGGAAAGTAACTAAGTAATGTTTACTGTACTGTACTGTACTCAAAGGATGACTTCACCCATTTTCAATATAATTGCTCCTCACTAATGCTCATGATAGCATGGTAGTATTTTTTCGACTCAGTCTGTGTCTCATAGGAGGGCTTTGGACTGTTCAGAAACCCGCCTAAAAGTGACATCATCGTTAGGCAGAATAAAAGAACAATGGCTTCCATTATAGCATGCTACCTTTCCAGGAATAGAAAGCCTTCAGTTTCTATTAGCTTGGATTCCCCATCAATGATGTCACTGGTAGGCGGGTTTCTGAATGGTACTAGAATATTTTGATGTCAATACTTTTACTTGGGTAAAATCTATAAACTTTTACTTGTAACAGAGTATTTCCACATTGTGATATTGATATTTTTCCTTAAAGCCTCACTATAACTTTTTTTTTAATGAATACAATTTAATTTAGTCCAATCTGTATGTTAATACAATATAACTTATACAATTGGGGTGGTTGTATTTTGTCTCCCTGCTCTTCTATCGTGTCAAAGGTCATGTCTCACCTAGACACAGGATCTGACATGATTTTGACCTGATGGTCAAGATTCAATTTATCCCCAGAGCAAGCAGGCAGGCTCTATTAGCTCAATGGTAAAACAAAATGTCAGCACTTGCGCAGGAAACCGGGTTCAAATCAGGCGTAGAAGAGGAAAGTTACATCGTGTTGCTTTAAGTAAAACATTGCAGTACCGCTGGCTGACGTTCAGACTTCTTTAAAAAGCCGCTCTGCTCCCTGATCTGCTGACAAGCTCTGATGGATCACTTCTTACTTTAACCCTTTAAAACCGGGAACGCATCTGTGTGTCATTTTAAGATTTATTTGGCTATATAAAAATAGCAGATATATATTTTAATAGAATGTTTACTTATGTTGCTATATTATCAATGATTTTCAAACTTTTTTCATGTCAAGGACCCCCAAAATAATATGTATTTGTCCGCGGACCCCCTCCCATCTAAGAATATTTTGTTCCAGGGACCCCCAGAAGCAAAGATTTGAGTTGAAAATAAAAGATTTGCAAAAATGTTCAATTTTTTTTTTCTAAAAATAGCAGATCTACAAGCTCATAGCGCGGCACTCGGTGCCGCGCTATGAGCTTGTAGATCTGCTATTTTTATATAGCCAAAGAAATCTTAAAATGACACAGATGCGTTCCCTTCCCGGCCTTAAAGGGTTAAGACAATAGAGAGAGCAGCTGTTCATGTGAACCTTTCAGACTGATTAAACTCATGAACCGTATAGCATCACTATCCTGGCTGTGTCATGATACAGTTAGTTCTCAAACTTTTCCATGTCAAGGACCCCCAAATTGATGTAATTTATATTTCGCCGCGGACCCCCATCTGAAACTATTGTGTGCCGCGGACCCCCAGAAGAGAAGATTTGTGTTAAAAATTACACATTATTCTACATTTTTTATTTGTATTTCAAAAATAGCAGATGTACTTTGTAAAGATCTAAGAAATGGAGTGTTATGGTCCACTTTCTGCATTCAGCATTCTGAATCAGCTGCAGTTCTTTTTAAAGGCAGACCTGTAACAACAACACAGTTTAAAGTAGTCAAATCTACTGAAGATGAATGCATGCACACGTTTTTCCAAATCTTGCTGAGATATAAGACATTTAATTCTCGATATAGTCTGATTGATATTAAGCTGACTTTGTACTGTAGGTCTGAGTGCACGACTACTCCAAGGTTCAGGTTGTGGGGTTTGACCAATTGAGGCTGTTTGTGTGCATGTGTGTATTTACATCTGTTATATGTTCACTAATCTCTCAAGAACAGATTCTGCTCTGCGTTGGAATCTGTCGTGAAGGTTCGTCATAACGTGTACACTCTGGCCTACAAGTGGGCGTGCCTTCAGATCAGGAAGCAGGCCGCGCTTTACCCAATCAAATGTAGTGGGCGGGATTCACGTGTCCGTCGATCCTTCCCCCCTCGAAACAAACCGAAACTAATTCGACAATAGCGTCCGCGGAGCAGACAAAACCACGGAAATATATTCACATTTTAACTTGCTCTTTCATCAAAGAAACAAGTGGGCTTATAACCAAAACGATCCATGTTCTCTGGGAGAAGTGGTGTTAGTGTTCCGTGCAGAAATATTGTTAGTGGGAATGAAAACATAGGCGCACCACCGGAAGTGATGCGCTGAAGGCAGACCAAAACCCTGGTTTCCTTGCGCACGGGTGCTACGTCGTCATTGTCCAAGAGCCAACTGAGATAGTACAAACAGCAGAGGCCGCTGTTTTTCCTTCTCATTTGGCTCTGGGTTCCCAGATTGTATGTTCACTGGCGAAGTTTTCGGAATCAGTGGGGTCAAATAGTGCTGTCATCGTGTCTTTGAGACTGTTTAGAGTTGGTATAGCCATTTACATTAATTTACCACTCACCTGGTCTGAGAAAAGGGGGACGGACACTTCCTGGAAAGCAAATCTTGCCGAAAACAGTCTGCCTCCTTTAATTTCTGTTTTCGGAAGCACTGGGGTCAAATAGTGCTGGCATCGTGCCTTTGGGGCTGTTTGCAGTTGACGTAGCCATTTTCATTAATTTACCACTCACCTGGTCTGAGAAAATGGCAGGGACACTTCCTGGCAAGCAAATCTTACCGAAAACAGTCTGTGTCCTTTAATTTCTGTTTTCGGAATCACTGGGGTCAAATAGTGCTGGCGTCGTGTCTTTAGGGTTCGCTCAATCTAAGCAAACCCTGACACATCATTTTAGAGTTCTGATCCTCTACTTTCATATGAATGAATGAATGAATGAATGAATGAATGAATGAATGAATGAATGAATGCAAATATTTAAAATGACAACCTAGTTGCTGCATTCAGTGACACAAAATGCATTCCAATGTGTGTGTATGTAGGTGCATCTGTACTATTATGTCTACATACTTGTGTATGTGCGAGACATGTTTCTTTGTAAAGCACATTTAGAACACAAGGCAATTCAAAGTGCTTTACATAAAACAACAATCATTAAGACATTAGGCATTAAGCGAGTGCAAAAGAAACGCATCATAAAAGGCCTCAGAATGCATTAAAAATAAAAGACACAAGTACAAACAAAACTGAAAAATAAGAGAATAAAGTGAAAAATAAATGATTTGGAAAAACCTCAGTAAAAGGCAGTGGCACACAGAAAGGTCTTCAGCTTTGATTGAAAAGAACAGAGAATTGTAGCAAAACCTGCAGTTTTCTGGGATTTTTTGGTGCATAAAAGTCTGAACGCTGCTTATCCACATTTTCTGATTCTGGGTTCATACAGCGGACCTGTCCCAGAGGTTTTGATGGTTCATGTTGTAGAACAAATATTTGGCCCTAGACCATTCAATTCTTTATGAATCAACAGTAGCATTTTGAAGTCAATTCTTTGACAGGCAGGGAGCCAGTGTAAAGATCTAAGAAATGGAGTGTTATGGTCCACATTCTGCATCAGCATTCTGAATCAGCTGCAGTTGATGTTTTCTTTTTAAAGGCAGACCTGTAACAACAACAACAACACAACAGTTAAAGTAGTCAAGTCTATACTGAAGATGAATGCATGCACAAGTTTTTCCAAATCTGCTGAGACATAAGACATTTAATCCTCGATTTATTTATTCTAATTGATGTTAAGCTGACTTTGTAGGTCTGAGTGCATGACTACACCAAGGTTTGGGTTTTTGGGTTGGGTTTTCACATCACCAATTGATGGTGTGGGAGTGTGGGTGATGTGTCTGAATATTACCTACGTACTGTATGCTGCAACCCTATCACCAGAGGAAACGTTGTCATTGAACCTTTCTCCACAAACGTTTAATGACAACGTTTCTGGACCAAAAACGTAAAATTTTTAGCTACGTTGCATTTCAATGCTTAGGCTTATGGTTAGGTTTAGGGGTTAACATTAGGGTTAGGTTTAGGGTTAAGGTTAGGGTTAGGGTTTGTTAGGTTTAGGGTTCGAGGGTTAGGGTTAGGGTTAGGGTTCGAGGGTGTTCCAAATAAGGGTCCATTTGGTTCAATTTGTACACTCTCAGAGTTACGATGATCCTTGAAATTCAAACTTTTGAGAACCACCGGCATTGTAATTGTATAGCAGACGTGATACCAACTCTGACAGTGTGAAATAGAGAACTGTTCCAGAAACGGTTCCAAATATGATGGAACAGATTCCGGTTCCTCGATGTTGGATTTGGTTCCTCCGTTTCCTCTGGTTCCGAATCCTAACCCTAGTATACGTGTAATGAATGTGTAGCCTACTGCAGTGTTTCTCAAATGTGGGAACATGTACCCCTAGGGGTACTAGGAGGTACTACAGGGGGTACGTGAGAGAAAGTGAAAATGGAGAAGAAGAAAATACTGTTGTATTTAATGATGAAACTTTAAGAAACTATGTGTGAACCTGCTGATCTGTAAAGTTTTAAACCAAATGTAATCAATAACTTGACTAGCACAACTGTTACTGAGTAGAAAGTTAGACTTATTTCGTTATTTGCCCTCATGCTGTTTTATTTGTGAACATATTGACATCAGAATTTGATTTTTTTATGTCAATATTTTCTTGTTATATTTTTGCTGTAAAATGCAGTAGTCTGATAAAGGTGGAGCTTGGATTCAGAAAGCAGAGAAAGGGGGTACAGAAGTTTTTTTTAAATGTGTGTGTGTGTGTGTGTGTGTGTGTGTGTGTGTGTGTGTGTGTGTGTGTGTGTGTGTGTGTGTGTGTGTGTGTGTGTGTGTGTGTGTGTGTGTGTGTG
The DNA here is from genome assembly GCF_963454915.1 of Gymnoscopelus microlampas. Classification (NCBI taxonomy): domain Eukaryota; kingdom Metazoa; phylum Chordata; class Actinopteri; order Myctophiformes; family Myctophidae; genus Gymnoscopelus; species Gymnoscopelus microlampas. The sequence goes on from NC_139948.1 coordinate 41,614,966, forward strand.
TGCGCGTGTGCGTGCGCGTGTGCGTATCTGTGTACGGGTGTGTGTGTACACTGCTCAACAGCGGTACGATCCTGGCAGCTCTAAATGACCGTATGACAGGGGAAGCAGGGCTAAAAATACAGCCAGTCAGCTCAGACACTAAAGAAAAGTTAAGCTTTTTTATGTCTTCATGTATCATTAGATGCGTCTCTTGACAGCCCGGGACCTCCAAAGCCAAGCTTCTCCAAAGCTTTGTTGCTGCTGCTGCTGCTTCTCTTGGATCTCACAGTGATTTATTACATCATGAGTCATCCCACAGATTCTGTTCTCATACTTTCTCATACGTTGTGTGCTTAACGCTAAGAAGGATTGTAACTGATGCTTTGTGCCTGTTCTGTGGTGTTTACATCTAATGCGTATACGTTCAGCGATAAAACCACTTAAACCCCATATGGTCGACAGCAGTCCCTCAGGGCTCTATGGTATTGTCTTTTCTGTTTTCCGTTATTGTGGGGAAATAAGCCTTGGCTGAAAATAGCCGATCGACAAGCTCACGACACGTCGCACCGCGACGCGTTGTGAGCTTGTCAATGTGCTATTTTCCCACAATAGGGATGCTGGCGTTTAAGTGGTTAAACGTCTATTTTACAGAGAGCTTTGTCAATTAGTAACCACTTTCAACCTCGTCCCTCCCTAATTTGGGCAATTGGTTTTTGGGGCGGTGTAACCACCCCCTATAAGTGAGGTTTGGACACTGACCAATCCTGCACCGTGATTGACCAATAGTCTACAACGCAGTCTACAACCCTAACCCTTCCACAGTCAATGCAAATCTATACTTTTGCAAAGTTAGCCAATCACATTACAGCTAGTGTCATCACCACTAGCTGTAATGTGATTGGCTGACTTTGCAAATTCAGGACTGTGATTGGCTAGAGAAACACATGACACATGTGCAGCCCTATGAATAGCAGTATGGACTTAAAAAAAACAGTTTCATGTTTTTTTTTAAGTGAATCACTTCCATCACTGTGATGACCACTGTGACCACACCGCCCACTTCACACTGGGTGTGATTTTTTTTCTTGTAGATCGCCTTCACGTTAAATGTATTTGATTATACGGGGCGGCAGCGGCTCAGGGGTAGAGTGGCCGGTAGAGAGGCCGGATGGAAGCAGTGAGGTTTCCAGTTCGATCCCAGGCTCCCCCAGCAGAGTTAGTGTGGAAGTGTCCTTGAGCAAGACGCTGAACCCCTAATTGCTCCCCATGACCAGGTTGGTGCTTTGCATGGTTTCCTCCGCCATCGGTGTATGAACGTGTGTGTGAATGGGTGAGTGTAATGCACAATCTATGTAAAGCGCTTTGGATAAAAGCGCTATATAAATGCACCATTTACCATTTATTTACCATTACGCCATTAAATGTAATGAATTTTGACAAGATATCGGTCAAAACATCCATGTGCTTAATCACAATTGTTTTCAACTTTTTCAACCCAAAAATTCATATTTAAACTGGGGGACCCCCCACCCTGACAAGCACTTGGTATTGTAGTTGAGGCCTTACATTTTGTTTGACTCGGTTCCACAGATAAATATTGTGAAAATAGCCGATCTACAAGCTCACCTCATGCCAGTGGCAGACGCACTGTAGGCTCAGTAAAGCCCGTGCTTTACCTCGAATACACATGTGCCTTCCCTCCGCCAGACAGCTTTTTGTGTTTGAATATCGCTCACTATACTTAAGGCCGACAAACAGCTTAATACACATCCATTATCTCTCTATACGTCCACCGTGTCTGGAGGATGTTGAGTCTTTTTGAGCCAATGTGTATTCTCAGAATCCCTTTTCACACTCGAGTCTGACGTGTCTGTCTGTCTGTGTCCCTCATTCACAAAACCGGTTTTCTACATCATGACATAAGCACACAATGTCCCAGCCTCGTCTCTTGATTTATTTTTGATTCTTGAGACAGCAGAGAGACAGCAATGGCACTGGCGTAAAAAAACGTGGGCTACCACTTGTTTGCCAGGCCTTACTCATAAAGAGATCCTGCGTCCGCCACTGACTCATGCCTCGCAACATGTAGATCAGCTTTTTTCCACAACTTTTGCCTCTTTTTTTCAGGTAATATTTCACTATTTGGCCAATGTTTGACACTTTGTATAGTATAGTTTGTTGATTACTTTTGACGCAGTAATATAGTCTTAATCTTTTTATATTTTTTGGCAGCATTAAAAAGGTCTAAAAAGTCCTTCAATTGTCACATTAGAAATGTGCAGATACCCTGCTGTATAAACGTATACTTTATGTTGTTTTGTTTACTGTTGAGTGAGAGAACAATGTTGCACATTAAGCTAATCATCTGGGGACTTTATCGTGACTCCCCAAAACCAGGGTCGGCATCGGACCCAAAGATCTGGCATCGCTCAGGTTCTAGTACCGACCACATGATTGGATTGGATGTGATTTTAGTGTGTGTGTGTGTGTGTGTGTGTGTGTGTGTGTGTGTGTGTGTGTGTGTGTGTGTGTGTGTGTGTGTGTGTGTGTGTGTGTGTGTGTGTGTGTGTGTGTGTGTGTGTGTGTGTGTGTGTGTGTGTGTTTGTGTGTGTGTGTGTGTGTGTGTGTGTGTTGGATTGTCTAGTTTTTAATCCACTGTGCCGGTAACCATAGAAACATGCAATTAAATGAGGGCACAAGACACACCATCCTGGACCACGGCAAGGCTCTGCATGTTCTCTAGGTTTGGATCTGCTCTCTCTCTCTCTCTGTGTGTGTGTGTGTGTGTGTGTGTGTGTGTGTGTGTGTGTGTGTGTGGTGTGTGTGTGTGTGTGTGTGTGTGTGTGTGTGTGTGTGTGTGTGTGTGTGTGTGTGTGTGTGTGTGTGTGTGTGTGTGTGTGTGCGTGCGTGCGTGCGTGCGTGCGTGCGTGCGTGCGTGCGTGCGTGCGTGCGTGCGTGCGTGCGTGCGTGCGTATGTTACAATACTTGTGAGGAGCCAAATGTCCCCACAAGTGTAGAAGACTTTAAAAAACAGACATTGTGAGGACAAACGTTCCTGCTCCTCACAAGATAAATTGGTTGTTTTATGCTGGGGTTAGCATTATAGGCATTTAGGGGTTGCACCCGTAGGCATCTATATGTACGACTCAGGCTTTAGGGTTATTATTAGAAATATGAAAAAAGGCATTTATAAAATTGCCCGTTCTTACAAGTGTGATGTCCTCACAAGTATGGTTATGCAATGCAGGGCTATCCTCATGCTACTGCACATAGCCAAGTGCTTAAGGAATACAGAGCTATCAGTGGAAAACCTTCCTGCTCTGAGAGAGAGAGAGAGAGAGAGAGAGAGAGAGAGAGAGAGAGAGAGAGAGAGAGAGAGAGAGAGAGAGAGAGAGAGAGAGAGAGAGAGAGAGAGAGAGAGAGAGAGAGAGAGAGAGAGAGAGAGAGAGAGAGAGAGAGAGAGAGAGAGAGAGAGAGAGAGATTCTAAGCCAGTGTCAAATCCATCACATCCTCACTGCACACTTGGCCTGCTCTTGGAGGGAGGGAAGGAGGGAGGGAGGGAGGCCGTGGGAGGAGGCTTGTGAGGCAGATTTGAACCCAAGATGGCGTGAACTGCCTTGAACAGCCAGCATGCTCCTCGCCTTGTCTCTGCCTTTAATTAATCCTCCTTGTATTTAGACTCACAATCAGTGTGTTGGCCAGCGGCTGCAGGGACTTGACTTGGTGCAGTGCTCACACACACACACACACACACACACACACAAGACACAGGAAGAACAAACATGTACGGCAGCTAATAATGAATGTTTAGTGAGTAAACATGTACAATAACATACAACAACATATATAACAACAATAATGATGATGAGTATTGCGTCGGATAAGGTGTGAGCAGTATGGTCAATGTGAGTGGCTTTTAAAGTATATATTATGTCATGATATAATAATCTCTAATCTCTCAAGAACAGATTCTGCACTGCGTGAGAGAATCTGTCCTGAAGCTTCGTCCTAACGTGTACACACTGTGTGGGAGTGGGCGTGCCTTCAGATCAGGAAGCAGGCCGCGCTTTACCCAATCAAATGTAGTGGGCGGGATTCACGTGTCCGTCGATCTTTCCCTACTGGAAACTACCGGAAACTAATTTAACAATAGCGTCCGCGGAGCAGACAAAACCACGGAAAGATATTCACATTTGAACTTACTCTTTCATCATAGAAACAAGTGGGCTTATAACCAAAACGATCCATGTTCTCTGGGAGAAGTGGTGTTAGTGTTCCGTGTAGAGGAGCGCTGAAGGCAGACTTAAACCCTGTTTCCGTGCGCACAGGTCCCACATTAGCATTGGCCCAGAGTCAACTGAGGAGGGACGAACAGAGGTCGCTGTTTTTCCTTTTTCAGTTGAATCTGGGTTCCGAGATTGTGATGAGACAAGCAGTGTTGTCAGATTTTGCGAGAGAAATAAGCAATCAGGTCTGTGAAAACAAGCCCAAAAGGAGGGAACACAACGTGTTGTTATGCGACGAGTTGTGAGTTTGTAGATCTGCTATTTTCAAAGAAATCTTGGGGAAAAAGTGAAATATTTGTGAAACATTTTAACAACACTAATCTGATCCCCAAATGTTTTCAGATGGGGATACGCGGACAATGACTTAATTTGGGGGTCCTTGGCATGAAAATGTTTGAGAACATCCTACTATAATTCTAGTAACCTCTGTAGTGGTGAAGTGGTGTCACAACCCGGTTCTCCTCAGTGGCTGGACCAATTGCTCTGATTTTGCACACAGCCATTGACCATTACCATCTGAACGCAACTGTGAAGCCCGTTTTTCAATTTCATCAAATCTCAGCTTCTTATTAGCGTTTATGTGTCAAACAATGTCGCCTCCCGGGTTGCCAGATCCTGTGCGCATACCCCCCCACGGATGCGTCGACCGGGTATGGTCTAGTTCAATATAACTTATACAATTTGGTGGTTGTATGTTGTCTCCCTGCTCTTCTATTGAGACATTTAGATCGTGCCAAAGGTCATGTCTCACCTATAGACACAGGATCTGACACGAATTAAGACCTGATGGTCAAGATTAAATTTATCCCCTGAGCAAGCAAGCAGGCAGGCTCTATTAGCTCAATGGTAAAAATGTCAGCACTTGCACAGGAAACCGGGTTCAAATCTAGGGTATAAGAGGAAAGTTACATAGTGCAGCTTTAGATAAAGGTTATAATATATAATAATATTGCACAGACCAAATGTTATTTGAGGTATTACATTGCACACAGTCACATATTACTGTAGATATTGTAGCCTACATCGTCTCTGTCGGGTGTAAACCTCATATTATACAGTACAAGCTCGAAACAAGGTCGTGCTTCGAGGATTGCGGATTCGCTACTTTTAATGCTTTTGTGTGACGCTGTAGTAGGATTATTTTTCGTGCCAAGGACCCCCAAATTGATATATATTTGGCCGTGGACCCCCGTCTGAAAATGTTTTGTGACAGGGACCCTCAGAAGAGAGGATTTGTGTTAAAAGATTCTAAATCATTCAACATTTTCAACACTTTAAAGATTTTTCTTTTTTTCTCTCGAAAATAGCAGATACAAGCTTGTATATCTGCTATTTTTTGAATAGCCAATGATAAAATCTAAAATGACAGAAGCTTTCCTGGTTTTAACGGGTTAAATGTTAAAGATGCCTTTTGGCAGTTACACCTTTTCACATGAAAGTCAATAAGCTATGTATAGCTTTTAGCATGTTATCACAATATGTGTGAAGTCATCCGAGGCCAAAGTCATAACAGGGAAATGAACAAATCAAGTGGAGCTTGTTATGTTAAATTAGGCTTTGTTTGATCCCCCATGGGGGGGCGTTGTCCTCTGTATTGAGTGGTACGCAGCCAACGAGCAACGTCTGGGGACCCTCAGAGCAGTGCCTTGCTCAAGGGCATTGGCAGGAGCATGTCCCTATATCACGTACTGTATGTCTTCTTGTGTGTGAGGAAACCCATGACCATGGGGGGGGGGGGACCTGTTCATTATAATATTGTTGCTGTCGGGTAGAAACCTCTAACCTCTTATCTCCATTCGTTTTTTTTTCATAAATGAATGCCCTAACTAGTGTGACGTCTACACTGATTTGTAGATCGATGATGTATACCAGTGGTTCTTAAACGTTTTCATGGTTCTTAAACTGATATGTATTTGGCCGCGGCCCCCATCTGAAAATATGTTGTGCCAGGGACCCCCAGAAGAGAAGATTTGGGATTAAAAATTCTAAATTATTCAACATTTTTCAAACATTTTAGCGATTTTTTTTAAGTATTTAAAAAAATAGCAGATCTACAAGCTTGTAGATCTGCTATTTTTGAATAGCCAACGTACAGTATAAATGGATAAAGTGGTTAAGATGATTGTAATGCTTTGTTAACTACTTTTGCCGGGGACCCCCTGGAACCCCCCACCAAGGACCCCACTTTGAGAACCGATGATGTATACTGTACCATACATCAGGGTTTTTCTGGCTAAGGAGCTGAGAGAGAGATGAAGCAGGGACCCCTCCACTACATATTGTATAACATTGTGTTGCAGATTAAACTTTTTCAAAGATTTCATAGACAGCCATAGACGTGTTTGACAGCACTGTCATCAGTGTTGTGTTTAATTCATGTGTTTTGGTTTGTTTTGACATATCTTTTCTATTAATATCTTGTATTCATGTTAATGTGTATTTCCAGACATTTAAAACTTAAACCCTCAATACTAAGTAAACTTGACCGTAGGCTCTGTACTTGGTCTGCTCTTTTTCCCATTCTACACCAAACCTCTTTGCCCGAAAATAGTGAGCTTGTAGATCGGCTATTTTCGGCTAGTGTTCCCCTCAGAATAGGGATGCTAGGTTTCAAGTGGTAAAAAAAAAAGTTCCAATCACACAAAGATTCGGAGACCCCCCTGTACTAGTATCCTAACTCTGAGGACCCCCTAGGGGTCCCGCAACCCCCTGTTGAAGACCCCCAGCTGCCATATATATTATAACTCTATATGGTTCATTCCTATACTAACAACAACATTACAGGGTTTAAGGCAGTAGTGGCGCTGCTGACAGCAGAATCTGTCTTGAGAGATTAGGTGACAAGAAGCAGCTGGCCGTTCCATGTATATATCAGAGGAGACATCGGGTTGTCTAAACCCATCCCCGGGCCAACAGTGGGGATTTGCAGTGACAGGGACCATGGCAGTACACATGGGGAGGGGGATTTGGTAATGACTAAATTGGGGGGGGGGGGGGGAATTAACCCATTCAATCCGGGAACGCATTTGTGTCATTTTAGATTTTTTAGCTATAACCATTATTTTATTATACTTTGGCTATTCAAAAATCTACAAGCAGATCTACAAGCTCATAGTGCCACCCTACGAGCTTGTAGATCTTATATTTTTGAAAAATGTTGAACAGTTGTGTAAATCTTTGAATATACAGTATATATATTTTTGAAACAACATTTTTAACTCAAATCTTTGCTTCTGGGGGGTCCATGGAACAGCTATTTTGATGGGGATCGGCGGCCAAAAACATAATTTTGGGGGTCCATGACAAGGAAAAGTTTGAGCACCAGTGATATAGCAACAATCATTTTTCAGAAAAATTAAGACATTTGTTGAGACATGTGACAGTTACAAATGTTCGCTTTAAAACATATATATTCAAACATTTGCACACATTTTGAAGATTTTTTCAAAAATAGCAGAACTACAAGCTCATAGCGCGGCACTCGGTGCCGCGCTATGAGCTTGTAGATCTGTTATTTTTTAAACAGCCAAAGACATCTAAAATGACAGAGATGCCTTTCCGGATCAAACGGGTTAAAATGTTTGTGTCTGTGTGACCTTGTCAGAACATCTGATAGCCCACCTTTCATGTGCCAATTCACTGACTGAGAATCACCAGCTTAGCTTAAGCGCTTAAGAACCGTCAGCATAGACACAATATTCTACAGCAGTGGTTTTCAACCATTTTATTTGGGATCAGGGCCCACTGGAAATCTATTTTTTTTTCCTGACCACTTGGTCAGATGACTGGGACGCGTGCATTTTAACCCATAAGACCTGAAGCCGATTTCTACAAAATGTCATCTAAATCCCAACAGTTTTCTGAAAAACCTATGTTTCTATATCAGTGGTGCTCAAACTTTTTCATGTTAAGGACCCCCAAAATGATATGTATTTGACTGTGGACCCCCATCTCAAAATATGTTTTTCCAGGGACCCCCCATAAGCAAAGATTTGAGTAAAAAATGTTCGCTTTAAAAGAATGTAAATATATTAATTTGAACAGATTTTCTCGATTTTTCAAAAATAGTAGATCTACAAGCTCGTAGCGCGGCACTCGGTGCCGCGCTATGAGCTTGTATATCTGCTATTTTTGAATAGACAAAATGTAAATTAATGCTTTTTGGCTCAAATGAAAAAGTGACACAGATGCCTCTTCAGGTCTTAATGGGTTAAAAGCATGTTTATTTTTATGCTTAGTCAACCAAAATGAATCATAATCATTTAAATGTGCAAAGTAACCAGCAATTAAAGCTATCAAATAATTGTGGTGGAGTAAAAAAGTAAATTTGCCTCTGAGATGTAGTGGAGTAGAAGTACTGAAACATGCAAACATGTAAAGTAGGCCTGCTGAAACATGGAAATATACTCAAGTAAAGTGAAAGTAGCTTAAAATTGTACTTAAGTACAGTACTTGAGTAAATATACTTAGTTACTGTCCGCCAGTGGAGAGAGAAGAGGGGAAAGGAGTGCAGGAGAGATGGGAGCGAAGGAAGGAGGGAGACATACGTCAACAGAGGCAAGGAGAGCTAGAGGGGAAGCAGCGTTGCCAGATTTTGCAAGAGAAACGAGTGGCCAGGTCCACGAAAACAAGGCCAGAAGAAGCGACTACTAGACCACATGAGCACGCACGCACGCACGCACGCACGCACACACGCACGCACGCACGCACGCACGCACGCAAACACACACACACACACACACACACACACACACACACACACACACACACACACACACACACACACACACACACACAGCTATTTGAAAATAGCCGATCTACAAGCTTGTAGAGATCTATTTTCCAATAATTCTTGAAATAAATGTGAAAAATGTGGAATGTTTTTTGAAACATTTTAAATACACAAATCTTGTATGGGGGTCCCTGGTACAAAACATGTTCAGCTGGGAGGTCCACGGACAAATAGGCCTACATGGTAATTTAGGGGTCCTTGACATGAAAATGTTTGAGAACCACTGGTTTAAACAAAATTAGGAAGGAAATAAGCAACTACACTATAGAAACAAGCCCCAAAAAAACGCAAGCCGCAACTACCAATATTTATAACATTCCAGAAAGAAAACTAAGCCCAAAGTCGCTTATAATAAGCAGACATGGCAACACTGTGAGGAAGAGAGAGAGGGAGGGTTTGAAAGGGATTGGTGGGGGCGGTTATAATGAATATCTCCATATTTCATAAGCCTTGTTTTTTTTTGTATGAGACCATATAGCATATGCATAATTTACAGAGCTGCTTATTGCCTGTCAAAGCTTTGCACCTTCCAAACACACTCCCTGAGGAAGTGAGGCTCAGCTCATAGACACTCCAGACAGCTGAGATCCTGTGTGTGTCTGCATTTCTGAACCGTACTGTACTTTTGTTGAGCCTTTGTATTTATGTCTGTGTGTGTGTGTGTGTGTGTTTGTGTGTGTGTGCGCGCGTGCGTGTGCGTGTATGATGGTGAGTAGGTGCACGTGAGTGTTCTGCTTGCCCCCGTGAGAATTTGTGCAGGGTTGCAGTGCTGTCTTAACCCATTCAATCCGGGAACGCATCTCTATCATTTTAGATGTCTTTGGACTATTCAAAAATAGCAGATCTACAAGCTCGTAGCGCGGCACCGAGTGCCGGGCTATGAGCTTGTAGATCTGCTATTTTTGAAGAAAATCATGAAAATTTGTGCAAATTTCAGATTTTTTTTTAAAGCGGACATTTGTTTTTTTTATTTTAATCTTTTATCCCACGATTTTGTAACCCTTTTTCTTCACCCGGGTCCAATTTTCTAAGTGATCCTGGGCACTACACTCCCCCCAACAGCCTAGGGAGCCCAGGGCCGAGCTCATGCCTCCTTCAATGCATGAGAGCCGACATTAAGCAGACATTTCTCAAATCTCAAATCTTTGCTTCTGGGGGATCCCTGGAACTAAATATTTTACAAATGTTCGCTTTAAAGAATGTATATATATATATTCCAAGATGTGCACGAATGTTCACGATTTTTTCCCAACAAATAGCAGATCTACAAGCTCATAGCGCGGCACTCGGTGCCGCGCTATGAGCTTGTATATCTGCTATTTTTTGAATAGCCCAAAGAAATCTTGACAAAAATGACACAAACGATGCATGTTTTTTCCCCCCCGGTTCTTAAAGGGTTAAAAAAAATTGCACTGGCCCTGCGGTGTGTTTGAGTATTCATCCTGTGACACGGCCGCCGCCGCCGCCGCTGCTGCATGTCATGTAGAAGAAGTACAGCAGCATACAAATGGAACACATGCTGTTCCTACACACGTGTGCAGGACACGGTACAAACATGTCCATAAACACACTAAAGTCAGGGGGTCTTTTCAGCCCAAGGACCCCTTAGCTGAGAGAGAGATGAAGCAGGGACTCCCCTTCCACTACATATTGGATTCATGTTAATAAACGTGTGTTTTCATACATTTAACCACTTAAACCCTCAATACTTTGTAAACTTGACGTTTGGCTCGGTTGGTCTGCTCTTTTTTTCCACTGTAGGCCTACACCGAATCTCCACGCCGAAAATTGCAGATCTACAAGCTCACAGCGCGTTGTGAGCTTGTAGATCTGCTATTTTCGGCTAATGTTCCCCCCAGAATACAGTAGAAATGCCAGGGTTCAACTGGTTAATTTAAAAATTATAAAATAAAGTTCCTATCACACAGGTTTGGCAGCCCCTCTGTAGTAACTCTGAGGACCCCCTATTAAAGACCCCTGCTCTAAGACTATTCATAGTATTTTTATCAAATTTTTACTTCTTGTACTTTTTCATTTATTTTACGGTGTGGCTCTGTAGGAGGCGGAGACGCAGAGTAATCTAGAAGAGGGTCTGTCTGTGAGTCTATGTGTGTGTCTGTGTGAGTGTGTGTCTGTGTGAGTGTAGTATAGTTTCCGGGGCTGCCAACCAAACCACTGGAACGATCACTACCAAATTTCTTGTGGAAGAAGTACTGCCAAAAAAACAGAGACAGAGAGAAAAAGAAAAAGGATATATAATTTGCCTCTGTATTGAGCACATTAGTGTGCACAGTAGTGATAGTAAATAATAATAACAAATATAGCTGCAAGCAGCGATAATATGGAGCCAGGAGAGAGAAAGAGAAATGATAATTCCTTTAACAGGTCAGTTCATGAAAGTCCTTGCGGTCTTGTTTCCAATGAGGGCCTGTGAGCAATTAGGGGTTAAGAGTCTTGCTCAGGGACAAATTTAGTTTCATCGACACATTTGCTGACCTGGCCTGGAATCGTACCTGGGTCAACCAGAGCCTCTGGCTCCCTAGGCGGGCTCACTTACCACTCAGCTATGGCCGACCCTCAGAGAGAGAGAGAGAGAGAGAGAGAGAGAGAGAGAGAGAGAGAGAGAGAGAGAGAGAGAGAGAGAGAGAGAGAGAGAGAGAGAGAGAGAGAGAGAGAGAGAGAGAGAGAGAGAGAGAGAGAGAGAGAGAGAGAGAGAGAGAGAGAGAGAGAGAGAGAGAGAGAGAGAGAGAATAGATTGAAGAGACAGAGACATTGAAACGGAATCGATTGAAGATAGAAACGGAATAGATTGAAGAGAGAGCCATGGAAACGGAATAGATTGAAGATAGAAACGGAATAGATTGAAGAGAGAGAGAGAGCCATGGAAACGGAATAGATTGAGTCATGTTTTTTGCAATTCAACTTAAATGAGTCTGCATCAAGTGAGGCTTGAACCGGCAACCTTGCGATCATGAGGCACTCTTAGGTAGCTGCAACACTACCTATAGTGCTATAGCTTTGTCCAGGCTGATATCGTCTGTTGAGGACCACAAACTCTTGCCTTCTGTCATGACCCAAGCCCCTGTTTCACTAACACAAAGATCACTCGTTCACAAACCATTTACCAATGAAGAAATTGTACATCTCCTCAGAACCAAAACTAGTGAAAGTAGCCGATCTACAAGCTCACAAACCATTAAAAGTTGTCAGATTGTACATCGGCTATTTTCACAATGAAGTATGTTATACATTGAAAAAACATACTCTCATTGCTATCTGAAAAGTTGTGAGATTGTAGATCAGCTATTTTCACAATGAAGTATGTAAAAAACACTCAATTAAGTATTTCATGTTATCTTTAACAATTGCAAATGTATTCATTGATAGTCATGTTGTGTGAAATGCAACTTAGATGAAGTCTGCACCAAGTGAGGCTTGAACCTGTGACCTTGAGGTTGTGAGACATACACTTAAGCGGGACGCTATTGGACCAAGAGACAAACCTCTGAAAAAAGAGATCACACTGATCATACAGTTTCACGCAAATAGCTGAAAAATCCTGGGTTTAAGTGTTTTTCAAACTGCTCAAGATTGCGGACAACCTAAGGGCGGTGCTTACTGGTCAACGTGATAGATGTGTTCCTCATTAGTCAAGGCACATGTGTAAGCAGGTCTAATGGCTGTCGGCCAAACGAGGCATGACTTTTGCCTGTTTAAAGTTTCAATTTTCAAAAAATTGCTATAGCGCCCCCGTTTGACCAATTGGAGTAAGATTGGTTTCAGTGATATTTGGAATGGCCCTTTACATTTCTGCAAAGTTTCAAAGAATGGTAAGTCTGCATGTATGAGTTAGGGGCAGATGAATAATTGTCATAAAACTGCAATATTCATTGGCTCATTAAAGCTTCATTTTTTCACTTATGGAAGATATTTTGCAAACGTTTTTTGGTATAGGTCCAAAGTTCATGTGTAAAAAGTTTCGTGCAGATTACTCAAAAATCCCAGGAGGAGATAGGTTTTAACTGTTTTTCATATAATTCAAAATGGTGGGAGATCTAAAGGTCAGAGGTCAAAAGTCAGAGTGTGAAAGTTGTTCAGCATGAGGAGACGCATGTGTGCATCGAAGTTTCATGGCTGTAGGTGAAACAGGGCATGAGTTGTACCTGATTTGAAGTTGGCATTTTTCAATTGAGTGCTATAGCGCCACCTTTTGACGAAAGATTGTGAGAATTATTTCTTGATCGTTTTTCATGACCATCTATCATATGGCCGAGTTTCATAAAAAGCGACTGCACGGTTCAGCCAGAACTGGCAAAAGTGGCAGAAGAAGAAGAAACGGAAAATATAGCTGCAAGCAGCGATAATATGGGGCCAGGAGAGAGAAAGAGAAATGATAATTCCTTTAACAGGTCAGTTCATGAAAGTCCTTGCGGTCTTGTTTCCAATGAGTGCCTGTGAGCAATTAGGGGTTAAGAGTCTTGCTCAGGGACAAATTTCATTTCATCGACACATTTGCTGACCTGGCCTGGAATCGTACCTGGGGCAAGCAGAGTCTCTGGCTCCCTAGGCGGGCTCACTAACCACTCAGCTATGGCCACCCCTCAGAGAGAGAGAGAGAGAGAGAGAGAGAGAGAGAGAGAGAGAGAGAGAGAGAGAGAGAGAGAGAGAGAGAGAGAGAGAGAGAGAGAGAGAGAGAGAGAGAGAGAGAGAGAGAGAGAGAGAGAGAGAGAGAGAGAGAGAGAGAGAGAGAGAGAGAGAGAGAGAGAGAGAGAGAGAGAGAGAGAGAGAGAGAGAGAGAGAGAGAGAGAGAGAGAGAAATGGAATAGATTGAAGAGACATAGAGAGAGACAAATGGAATAGATTGAAGAGACATAGAGAGAGACAAATGGAATAGATTGAAGAGACATAGAGAGAGACAAATGGAATAGATTGAAGAGACATAGAGAGAGACAAATGGAATAGATTGAAGAGACATGGAAACGGAATAGATTGAAGAGAAAGACATGGAAATGGAATAGATTGAAGAGAGAGAGAGAGCGCCATGGAAACGGAATAGATTGAGTCATGTTTTTTGCATTTCAACTTAAATGAGTCTGCATCAAGTGAGGCTTGAACCGGCAACCTTACGGTCATGAAGCACTCTTAGGTAGCTGCAACACTACCTATAGTGCTATATCTTTGTCCAGGCTGATATTGTCTGTTGAGGATTACAAACTCTTGCCTTCTGTCATGACCCAAGCCCCTGTTTCACTAACACTAAGATCACTCGTTCACAAACCATTTACCAATGAAGAAATTGTACATCTCCTCAGAACCAAAATTAGTGAAAGTAGCCGATCTACAAGCTCACAAACCATTAAAAGTTGTCAGATTGTACATTGGCTATTTTCACAATGAAGTATGTTATACATTGAAAAAACATACTCTCATTGCTATCTGAAAAGTTGTGAGATTGTAGATCAGCTGTATGTAAAAAAACACTCAATTAAGTATTTCATGTTATCTTTAACAATTGCAGATGTATTCATTGATAGTCATGTTGTGTGAAATGCAACTTAGATGAAGTCTGCACCAAGTGAGGCTTGAACTGGTGACCTTCAGGTTGTGGGGCACACATTTAAGCGAGAAGCCACCAACAGACAAGAACCTGTGAAAAAGGAGATCACAAAGATCATACAGTTTCACGCAAATAGCTGAAAAATCCTGGGTTTAAGTGTTTTTTTTAGATAGATAGATACGGAATAGATTGAAGAGACATAGAGAGAGACAAATGGAATAGATTGAAGAGACAGAGAGAGAGACATGGAAACGGAATAGATTGAAGAGAAAGACATGGAAATGGAATAGATTGAAGAGAGAGAGAGAGCGCCATGGAAACGGAATAGATTGAGTCATGTTTTTTGCATTTCAACTTAAATGAGTCTGCATCAAGTGAGGCTTGAACCAGCAACCTTACGGTCATGAAGCACTCTTAGGTAGCTGCAACACTACCTATAGTGCTATATCTTTGTCCAGGCTGATATTGTCTGTTGAGGATTACAAACTCTTGCCTTCTGTCATGACCCAAGCCCCTGTTTCACTAACACTAAGATCACTCGTTCACAAACCATTTACCAATGAAGAAATTGTACATCTCCTCAGAACCAAAATTAGTGAAAGTAGCCGATCTACAAGCTCACAAACCATTAAAAGTTGTCAGATTGTACATTGGCTATTTTCACAATGAAGTATGTTATACATTGAAAAAACATACTCTCATTGCTATCTGAAAAGTTGTGAGATTGTAGATCAGCTGTATGTAAAAAACACTCAATTAAGTATTTCATGTTATCTTTAACAATTGCAGATGTATTCATTGATAGTCATGTTGTGTGAAATGCAACTTAGATGAAGTCTGCACCAAGTGAGGCTTGAACTGGTGACCTTCAGGTTGTGGGGCACACATTTAAGCGAGAAGCCACCAACAGACAAGAACCTGTGAAAAAGGAGATCACACAGATCATACAGTTTCACGCAAATAGCTGAAAAATCCTGGGTTTAAGTGTTTTTCATTGCGGACAATCTAAGGGCGGTGCTTACTGGTCAACGTGATAGATGTGTTCCTCATTAGTCAAGGCACATGTGTAAGCAGGTCTAATGGCTGTCGGCCAAACGAGGCATGACTTTTGCCTGTTTAAAGTTTCAATTTTCAAAAAATTGCTATAGCGCCCCCGTTTGACCAATTGGAGTAAGATTGGTTTCAGTGATATTTGGAATGGCCCTTTACATTTCTGCAAAGTTTCAAAGAATGGTAAGTCTGCATGTATGTGTTAGGGGCAGATGAATAATTGTCATAAAACTGCAATATTCATTGCCTCATTAAAGCTTCATTTTTTCACTTATGGAAGATATTTTGCAAACGTTTTTTGGTATAGGTCCAAAGTTCATGTGTAAAAAGTTTCGTGCAGATTACTCAAAAATCCCAGGAGGAGATAGGTTTTAACTGTTTTTCATATAATTCAAAATGGTGGGAGATCTAAAGGTCAGAGGTCAAAAGTCAGAGTGTGAAAGTTGTTCAGCATGAGGAGACGCATGTGTGCATCGAAGTTTCATGGCTGTAGGTGAAACAGGGCATGAGTTGTACCTGTTCAAAGTTGTCATTTTCAACTGAGTGCTATAGCGCCACCTTTTGACGAAAGATTGTGAGATTTATTTTTTGATCGTTTTTCATGACCATCTATCATATGGCCGAGTTTCATAAAAAGCGACTGCACGGTTCAGCCAGAACTGCCAAAAGTGGCAGAAGAAGAAGAAGAAGAAGAAGAAATGGAATAATGCGAATAACAATATGGGTCCATGCTGGAAGCCTGGCCCCATAACAATATTCATAAATATGTATGTTGTATACACTATATACTACAGTAATAATGTGTGGCTGTCACAAAATCCCAAGACACACCTAGACTCTCGGGGCACACCGTTTGAAAAGCCCTGAATAACCCTTTAGGACCAGGAAGTACGTGGGAACGCATCTGTGTCATTTTAAGATTTCTTTGGCTGCTATTTTTTTTAAATAGTGCAGATTTGTGCAAATCTTTGAATATATACATTTTTAGAGCGAACATTTTTAACTCTGTTACAACTTCTGGGGGTCCCTGGAAAAAAATATTTTGAGATGGGGGTCCACGGCCAAATACATTTAAAAAGGATTTTTAGAAGACATTTGTAGAACCCCCAGAAGCAAAGATTTGAGTTACAAATGTTCGCTTTAAAAATATATATATTCATGATTTAGCCACATTTTAAAGATTTATTTAAAAAATAACAGATCTACAAGCTTGTAGCGTGGCACTCGGTGCCGCGCTATGAGCTTGTATATCTGCTATTTTTCAATAGCCCAAAGACATCTTAAAATGACACAGATGCGTTCCCGGTCTTAATGGGATAAAAAACAGTCTCTGTTTCTGTTGCATTTGTACTGAGATGGCAGGAAGCATGGAAAATACAAACCAGATATACTTCCCAGAGCACTGAGAGGGTTAACTTTTTAACTGCTCCTTTATCATTGTCTTTGTGAATAAATAAGACTGTGGCAATGCGATAAACAAATCATCAGCTAATTATGACGAATGAACAACAGCGAATAATTACCACATTATTCATCGCTGACCTCTTTATCCGACCTGTCTGTCGCGTGCTTGCTTGAGCAACGACGAACCCCCAGGTGATATATTTATAATAGGGTACAGTTTCACTTCAAATAAACTGAATGACAGACATTCCTCCCAACCTGTGGGCTGTGAGGGTATTGCAGGTGGGTCCCCAAATAATTGGCAAAACACTATGATTTTAACGATAATATAAGTTATAATTATGGAAAAAAAAAAACATAACACGGAGGTTGTGGGTTCAAATCCCCCGTAGTGTATCCGGCTTTGTCGGGCGTCTACACAAACACAATTGGCCCGTGTTGGGAGAGGGAAGCCAGTCGGAGAGGAGCAGTGTTTATTTTGTCGACTAAGACTAAGACTAAAAGGCTTAAGGTTTTGATATTTAGTCGACTAGGTTTTGATATGTAGTCGACTAGACTAGACTAAGACTAAACAATTTTCAGAAGACTAAAATAGGACTAAAACTAAATGGTGTGTTATTCAAAAGACTAAGACTAAGAATAAATAAACATTTGCTGTCAAAAGTAACACTGGAGAGGAGGGTGATATTGGTCATTGCATGTACTCCTATGGACTGGGGGGGCATCTGTCAGCGGGGAGTGTTGGGCGGGAGGAGTAGGACGAAGGCCCGACGTCCTCCCGGTGGGGTCTCCTCACTGGCAGGCGAGTCAGTATAGGGCTACGACAGCAGTGACAGCACAGAAATGTGTGTGGGGAGGAATTCCTTGTTATAACTAAATTGGGGAGAAAAAAGGGAGTAAAACATAATTGACTACTCTAAATAAAAAGATAACCCACTATTGTTAGTGCTATTGATCCAAACCAGAATGCAACACAATAAACATACTCTGAAAATGCACGCAGCCCACACCCATCTGACCACTTACTGCCGTGGTAAGTGGTCAGATGGGTGGGCCGAGAGTGGGCCCTGAACCACAACAGGTTGGAACCACTACACTGTATGAAATGTAGAGCCTAGAGGTGGTATGTGTGCTTTGACAATATTGGGTCTGTTTAACAGGGTCCTACCTGTTGTTCTGTCAGGGCCAATGGAGATGATATTCAAATTTGTTGTTAAAGTGAAGAATTACAGAGAGTATAGAGTATTTCCATGCAGGCTAATATTTTGTGATTAAAGTTGAAATATGACAACTATTTTAACCTTGAAAATGTCTACTTTGATGTGATGTAATTTATGACTTCTGTGTGATGCTGTTCTCTCCACTCACCTCTCTTTCCACTCCCTCCCCTCTCTCCCCTACCTCCCTCCCTCTCCCACTTTTCTGTCCGCTGTCTCGCTTGTCTCTCCGTCTCTCTCCCTCCCTCTCTCTCTCTCGCTCTCTGTCTGTCTCTCTCCCTCCCTCCCTCCCTCTCTCTCGCTCTCACTCACTCTCTCGCTCTCTGTCTGTCTGTCTGTCTGTCTGTCTGTCTATCTGTCTGTGTCTCTTTCTCTCTCTCTCTCTCTCTCTCTCTCTCTCTCTCTCTCTCTCTCTCTCTCTCTCTCTCTCTCCCTGCCCTCCGGTCAGCCCCTAAGTGCCAAGCATGCCAACCAGAGATAGCAAAGAAGCTTACTGTGGCCAGATCACAGGCCCTGATACAGTCACAACACACTCCAGAGCCAAGAAACCCCCCACCCCCCCTCCCCCTTACCCACACACTCCCTCTCTCTCCCTCTCTCTCTATCAAAGGCAAATTAAATCTTTCGTCTGGGAAAGCAAAGGCATCTCTCGTTACAGGGACAGACGGACGAGCGAGAAGAAGAAGAAGGGGGGAAAGAAGAGTGAACGAGAAAGAACTCTTTGACTTTTAAAATATCCTTTAACCCATTAAGACTGGGAACGCATCTGTGTCATTTTAAGATTTCTTTGGCTATTTAAAAATAACAAGCTAATATGCTATGAGCTGTGAGCTTGTAGATATGCAATGTTTCTGAAAAATAGTGAAGATTTGTGCAAATCTTTGAATATATATATATTTTTTAAAGCGAACATTTTTAACTCTGTTACAACTTCTGGGGGTCCCTGGAATAACATATTTTCAGATGGGGGGTCCACAGCCAAATACATTTAAAAAGGATTTAGAAGACATTTGTAGAATCCCCCAGAAGCAAAGATTTGAGTTACAAATGTTCGCTTTAAAAAATATATATATATTCAAAGATTTACACACAGTTAACGTTTTTTTTAAATAAAAAAATAGCAGATCTACAAGCTCGTAGCGCGGCACTCGGTGCCGCGCTACGAGCTTGTATATCTGCTATTTTTTTTAAAGCCCAAAGACATCTTAAAATGACACAGATGCGTTCCCGGTCTTAATGGGTTAATGCTTTTCGATCTGATCGTACCGGCACAGCGGAAACGAGGCAGATGGAGAGAGGGACAGAGAGAGAGAGAGAGACAGAGAGAGAGAGAGAGAGAGAGAGAGAGAGAGAGGGTGAGAGGTAAGCTCCAGTGTGTCACAGGGGAGCGTTTCGGCGGTAGCGGTAACAGAGTCAGACTTTCTCCCTCCTCCGCGGTGTGTCTAGATGTGAGACAGCGAGCGGGAGGAGGATATAGTCGGAGGCCGCGGGCGGTGATGACACGGCGGAGCTCGCAAAGCCCCTGTTGCAGCAGATGAAATGTCATGCAATGTCACTAAGAATCTAACCGGCCCCAGCCTTTGCCAAAGCCACCCCAAGCAGACAGCCGCTATCCTGTCAGTCAGCTAACGGCCTAATCCAGGGGTTCCCAAACTTTGCCGTTGCCCAAAGGACCCCAAATAATAGCCATAGCCTCTGGCTGGCTGCGGCCTCTCTTTAATGACTTTTTATAACCATACGTTGCTGAGCGGAGTCCCTCAGGGCTTTATACTAGTGACTTTCCTGTTTTTCGCTCGACATCAAGAGGGGATCGTTAAGGAACCGGAATCGTTAAAATCCTTAACGGTCCGATTCCTTAACTGTTACCTTTAACGAGGGGGTTCCAAATGGACCCTTACATATCTGTAACTCTGAGATTGTACACATGGAACCAAAACGAACCCTTACGGGTCCATTTGGTTCCATTTTTACACTCTCAAGAGTTATGGTAGCCTGGTTCCAGACCATAGACCCCGCCCACTCTCTGAGTGAGCTCCTCTTGGTCTGGTGTCATAATGTGAGCCAATGGCTTTTCACGATCAAAGAAAAATCTGTCAAATGAGAGTCAGAGGTGGGGGTGGGTCTAACGACAAGCCAATCAGCGAATATCTGCTAAAACAAGCTGTGCGATGACGTCAAATGTGGGCGGATCCGTGGATCTCTTGTGATTGGTTCAGGGAAATTTGAATCCCCTCCCCCTGGTAATCGCGGACATTGCAGCCAATTTCAGACTGAAGCTCCACGCAGCTTCAGTCTGATAATCAGGCTAGAGTTATGGTGGTCCTTGAATAGTATTGTAATTTCATATCAGACATGAAGTCCACATGCCAGCTCTGACAGTGATGAAACCGGTTCCAGAAACAGTTCCAAATGTGACGCAACCGATTCCGGTTCCTGAATGTTGGATCCGGTTCCCCCCGATTTCTCCGGTTCCAGATCCCAACCCTAGTTGTGAGCTTGTCGATCGTTTTTTCCCCCAGAATAAGGATGCCTGGGTTTAAGTGGTTAAAGCCCCTCGAAGATAGAGAAAAATACCAGTTGCGAGCTTGTACGTCTAAATAATAATTGAACATTTTAGAAAAAAATGTAACAATAATGACACAATTTTACAAATGTAATTAGAATTCAAATATATTTTTAATACAGTAAATCACACTGGGAACAAGTGCCTGAATAAAAAAACGCTCGTAGACGCTGGGTATAATGTGCTGCATGTGCTAATCTGTATCCATGGTAACTACATGTGAGTTGACAGTAGAGTAAATGATGAAGCAATGTGTGTGTTTTTTTCTTTGTTGTGGTAATTTCTGTGGGATTCTCTGGATCGGCAGATCATCTATATTCCTCCAGTTTTTTGGCCACTGCATGGAACGCTATGATTAAAAAAATCCCGGCTCCTCTGCTGTGATCAGTGAACGTC
Source organism: Gymnoscopelus microlampas (assembly GCF_963454915.1). Taxonomy (NCBI): domain Eukaryota; kingdom Metazoa; phylum Chordata; class Actinopteri; order Myctophiformes; family Myctophidae; genus Gymnoscopelus; species Gymnoscopelus microlampas. The sequence goes on from NC_139948.1 coordinate 41,636,211, forward strand.
AGTGACACATTGATCCCTGAGAAATTGAGCTGAATGAAGTGACTGGAAGGGCCGTATTAAAGCAGTGATTCTCAAACCTTTTCATTTGAAGCAATCCCAATGTTAATGCATTATTAGACTGTCAGGACAGGGTTTCCCAAACTCGGGGTCGGGACCCCCAGTTTGGGTTAGCTTAATGTGCAACAGCGTTTTCTCACTCAACAGTAAACAAACCAACATACAGTATGAGTGTATACAGGGTATCTGCACATTTCTAAAGTGACAATTTAAGGACTTTTTAAGTTTAATACCTCTAAAATGAAATTACATTATAAAAAATGGTCAAGCATTGACCAAATTGTCAAATATTACCTAAGAAGCAGGAAACAAAATTGTGAAAATAGCCGATCTACAAGCTCACAACGCCTCGAGGCGTTGTGAGCTTGTAGATCGGCTATTTTCACAATATGTATCCGTGGAACAAGCAAAATGTAATGCCTAAACTCCTACAATTCCAAGTGCTTGTCAGGGTGGGGGGTCTAAAGTTCAAATACATTTGTTTGGGGTGGTCACGGCCTGAAAAGTTTGACAACCACTGCATTGGACCAGAGGGACTTCACATCACATCACATCGCATCGCACTCAGTCACTTTTGACCCATGGTAGACCTAATTCTGTCTTTTATTAATGACATTTAGAGAATGAACGCTCCCCAGATGCGTTGGTACGAATACTCTCAAGGCCATGTTTTATATATAAAAATATATATATATATATATAATATGTATCCCTCAAAAGCTGTTAATGTTCCCTTGGAGACTGTTTTTGCTTGTTTTTAATGAATTGCTGAAATGGATCATTTCCTCTGCAAAGTCATCCTCTAAGTCTTTTTGTGGTATTCATATTTTGTTAGCTTGTTGCTGCAAAACAAATTTCACAATCTGGGAGGGATTGGATATTTGACATAGAGCCGAAACACTGGTCAATTTCCTGATTATACTTTGATATATTCTGTCTAATTCTGATACTAATCTATCGACAATTACAGTGAACACATTAATGCAACGCAACACACACACAAAAACACACACAGACACCGATGCACGGGTTAGGGAAGGACTGGAGGGAAAAAAAAACACTTAACAAAAACAGTGAAGTTAATTGGCACTGTCTGGAAGATCTGCAGCCTTGTGAGCCGAGAACAAAGGTTCCCAAACAGTGGGTCGGGAACTATATGTGGGCTGCGGACACATTTTTATGGGTCCCGAGTAAATACCCCTTGATTTTTTTGTTTATTACATTTTGTTTTTAATTAGTATTATATTATAATATTTGATATTTATTCATATTTATTAGATTTTCAAAATAATCCAATGAATTAGATATACAAGCTTGTGTAGGTCCGCTATTTTCACTAGTTTGGGTCCAGGAGAGACTAATTTCACTTTTGGGTCTCAAGCTAAAACGTTTGGGAACCAGTGTTCTAGAACAGTTTCCCAAACACATTATTTATGGGTCGCGAGTGCGTTTAATTTGTTCCGTTTCCTACATAAAACAAAAAGGAATACACGCTCATAAACGCTCAAAATCTGCTATTTTGGGATTTTTTTTTAACACAAATCTGCTCTGTCCCTCTCCCTGGCACAAATACATGAAAGTCCGGCCGTCATTTATCGATTCAGACATGGACCATCACGGTGACCTTGACATTTACTGAGTTTTTACACTGAGTTTCATGACTTTGGCTGAGTGGTAGATGATTGGTTTCCCATTTATTAGAAGACCCAGGTTTGAATCCAGGAGCCAGTTGCACCACCTCACACTAAGTTCAAACTTAGCCTAGTTATAGCTTAACCCATTCAATCTAGGGACACATCTTTGTCATTTTAGATTTCTTTGGCTATTCAAAAATAGCAGATATACAAGCTCATAGCGCGGCACCGAGTGCCGCGCTATGAGCTTGTAGATCTGCTATTTTTTGGAAAATGTGTGCAAATGTTTGAATATATATTTTTAAATCTCTCATAGCGTGGCACTCAGCCACGCTATGAGCTTGTAGATCTGCTATTTTTGAATAGCCAAAGAAATCTAAAAATGACACCACTACTTTCCCGGTCTAAATGGCTTTTTAAAAGCAATTTAAACTATAACTAGGCTAAGTTTGAACTTAGTGTGAGGTGGTGCAAATGGCTCCAGGTGTGTATTCCCTTAGATATATACACGTAGATGTATCTGTGGTTATACTGCGTTTCTCAAAGGAGTCATGCAGGTCAAAGCTTTATAGGGGGTGAATGCGGCAGGGTAGCCCTGCCTGTATCCCATAAACCTAATATCTTCCTTTCCCTATGGATAAACGTGAAATGTTTGGGTTCTCAGTCCTTGGTGGTTATACTCTTGGAGCTGAGAAGCTTGTAAAGCATTGATGATAGCCTCCTCCACACCAAGCAAACGCCCGGCCATACACATTATGCCTCCATGTCTGTTGGAATTGAGTTTTTAAGTTTGTTTACATTTCGTTACCTTGCTAAACTAATGGCCTAAGTCATAGATATTCAACTGGCGGCCCACGGGCCACGTGCGGCCCGCGAGGAGCTTCCTTGTGGCCCCTGGCCATATAAAAAAAAATATATATATATATATATATATATATAATTATATATAATTATTATTTATTTTAACTTTGATTTATGTTTGATTTATGTTATCAAAGTTAAAACAGTATACATTATTTATCCTTCATTAGTTCTTTAAAGGCCATCTTTCATTGGAACTTAACTTAGAACCTTAAATAGAACCGAATTAGACCCGAAAAAAGGTTGATTTATATTGGTCAAATAGAACCGAATTAGACCCGAATTAGACCGAATTAGACCCGAAAAATTTCGCGCGCGCGTGCATTTGCGCGCACTGTGTGGCCCCCAACTCCAAATTATTTTGCAGTTGTGGCCCCCTGCCTAATCTAGTTGAATACCCCTGGCCTAAGTCTTTTTAAAAAAAAGTTTTTCAGGAAAAAAAAAAAACTGATCCAAAAGAAAACTATATGATATTTCACCCAAAACGTTTTTGAAAAATTATGACTATTAAAACAAATAACACTATCTGTCAGTTATGTAACATAAGAGATTTAAATAGGTTTAAATAGGATTAAATCTGACTTAGGCCAAAAAAAAATCCAAAAATGGCCTAAATCAGTAAATAATTTGTCACAAAAAGTCACAAAACCATGTGACTTAGGCAGAAAAAATGCCTATTTTGGCCTAAGTCACACTAGGGAGTTAGGCCATTATACAAAAAGGGGAGGGAACAGCATGATCCTTTTCAATTAGCAATTTTACCAGAGGTGGCCAGTGTCATGAGGAACTGACTTGGGCAAAAATAAAATGTTCCTCAAAAAATTACTTACAGTAGGCCATTAGTTTAGCAAGGTGACGATTTTTTAAATATCTTTTTTTTAAATTATATTTTTGGGGCTTTTTTTGCCTTTATTGATGGGCTGACAGGAAATGGGTAGGGAGATGGGGGGTGACACAGCAAAGGTCATGGGGATCGGGAGTCGAACCCGCGACCACTGCTGGATTACCAGCAGTGGTATGTGCCTGGACCACTACAGGCCAGCGGGCGCCCTGAAATATATTTTTAAAGAGTTTTTTTGCTTTATTCATATACTGTACCATTAGAGAGGCAGCCAGGAAACTAAAGGCAGCAGTGTGTGTGTGTGTGTGTGTGTGTGTGTGTGTGTGTGTGTGTGTGTGTGTGTGTGTGTGTGTGTGTGTGCGTGTGCGTGTGTGCGTGTCCGTACGAGGGTACACTTCTCATTCTAGTGGGAAAGTCTCATCTCCGCTGTGACAGCAGGGAGGAGAAGACAGCATTTCCCTCCGTCATGGTGTGTGTCACACACACACACACACGCACACACACACACACACACACACACACACACACACACACACACACACACACACACAGCGTGTCCCTCTCTCAGCATGCTACATTAGTGAGTGCATGTGTGCCCCGCAGCCCACCACCTGCTGTAGGTTACAGGGAACGCTCCCACTGCCCCCCCCCATTCACAGAGGCGCTTTGCTGAGCACGCATCCACACACGCACACACGCACACACACACACACACACACACACACACACACACACACACACACACACACACACACACACACGCGCGCACACGCACGCGCGCACACGCACACGCACACGCACACCCTCTCCTACACTACATCACCACCCTGCTTCACATTCACACCACTACACACGCTGACACATGGGAGCTGACCACAACAGCACCACACGTCTCTATACCTCCTCTCCTCTCCTCTCCTCTCCTCTCCTCTCCTCTCCTTTCCTCTCCTCTCCTCTCCTTTCCTCTCCTCTCCTCTCCTTTCCTCTCCTCTCCTCTCCTCTCCTCTCCTCTCCTCTCCTCTCCTCTCCTCTCCTCTCCTCTCCTCTTCATCTTTCACCTTGGTTTTCCTCAAATCTAAACACCATTAAAGGAGGAGTTCACCCAAAAAAATGACTTATTTTCTATCAATTACACACCCCATGAAGCCTTGATTTCATGGATTTATTTTTGTTTTCGTGGCATTCCTAAGACAATAATTTTAGGACCGTGTGTATTTCCGGTAGGAGACACAAATAATCTACTTTGTGTCTCCTACCGGATACATTAGCCAGTAGGAGACGGGAATCAAATTATTAGCTTAGGAATGCCACAAAAACAAAAAAGAATCCATGGATTCAAGGCTTCATTGGGTGTGCAATTGATAGAAAATAAGTAATTTTTTGGGTGAACTCCTCCTTTAACACTAGTTTCAGGACTCAACAGTAGCAGCATACTTTGTAATTGACGACAAGTATAATTGTAAGACTTGTGAAGAGGATTGTAAAATGGAATGTAAATTCTCTGTCCTCTGTCTGCTCTCCTCCCTCTTCTTCCCAGGGTGTTCGGGCCAAAGAGTTCCCTCTGGGAGGGTGACATCAAGTGGGAAGTGGTTAGAGGGGAGTTTGGGTTGACTGTAATGAATTGAATCACGTATATGGTGGTTGTGTATATTTAGTAGGCTAAGTGGTAACAGTAAATGTGTATTAACCCTTTAAGACCATGAAGCCGATTCTACATGTCTCCTAAATCTCAACAGCATTCTTAAAAACGTATGTTTCTGTATAAGTGGTGCTCCATCTTTTTCATGTCAAGGACCCCCAAAATGATATGTGTTTGGCCACGGACCCCCATCTCAAAATGTTTTGTTCCAGGGACCCCCAGAAGCAAAGATTTGAGTTAAAAATGTTCGCTTTAAAAATATATATATTCAAAGATTTGCACACATTTTCACGATTTCTCAAAAAAAGCAGATCTACAAGCTCATAGCGCGGCACTCGGTGCCGCGCTATGAGCTTGTAGATCTGCTATTTTTGAATAGCCCAAAGTGTAAAATAATGCTTTTTAGCTCAAATAAAAAAAAAGACACAGATGCAGGTCTCAATGGGTTAAGGGCGCATGTAGCCTACGGTACATGTGGTAGTGTTTTGTTATGGGTGCATGTAGCCTACAGTACATGTGGTAGTGTTTTGTTATGGGTGCATGTAGCCTACAGTACATGTGATAGTGTTTTTTATGGGCGCATGTAGCCTACAGTACACGTGGTAGTGTTTTTTAGGTAAATTTGCAGGGACGTGCACAGATAGACTCTAGAGCAACTGCCCTTTGCCCTCTTGACCAGAAGTGCCCCTTTGAAAAAAAGGTTTACAGCAGGGGTCTTCAACAGGGGGTCCGGGACCCCTTGGGGGTCCTCAGAGTTACTACAGGGGGTCCGCCAAATCTTTATGTGATTATGATTTTTCTTTTTACCATAACCACTCGAAACCTAGCATCCCTTTTCTGAAGAGAACCATAGCCAAAAATAGCAGATCTACAAGCCCACAACGCCTCGCACTGCGAGGCGTTGTGGGCTTGTAGATCGGCTATTTTTGGCAAAGAGGTATAGGTGTAGAGGGGAAAAAGAGCAGACCAAGTAAACAAAAAAAGTATAATTTACTTGAGCACCTGCCCCTCAAAATGTCTGTGCACACCACTGTAAATTTGTATCGTGTGTTTATAGGTGTGGAATATATTAATAATACTATAGGTACCCACCTATATATAATAAGAGAGTCTGTCAGTGTGATGTGAGATGAGATGAGATGAAAGGTTGCACAATATTGTCAAAGAAATTGTAAAAAGAAAAACGTAATACAAAACTGACTGAAGGTCACCACTGGACCCGACTCCACTGATTTGCTGCCTAGGCCGCTCGCGCATTCTTACAATAACAAACGTACAAAACATACAAATAACAAAAATAACAACAAATCTTAAGGTTTTTATGTGACACAAAAATATAGGTCCCAACCCAAAGCATTGTTTGAGAACCACTGAGCTCTACGCCAGTGGTTTTCAACCAGTGGTCCGGGGACCACCAGTGGTCCTTGAGGGGGTACCAGCTAGGGGGTCCCCAGCAAAATGAGTTAACATAGCGTCACAATCATTTTAACCACTTAGCTTTGGCTATTCAAAAATAGCAGATATACAAGCTCATAGCGCGCGCTATGAGCTTGTAGGTCTGCTATTTTTGAAAAACCTTGAAAAAGTGTGCCTATCTTTGAATATTTATATTTCTTAAAGCGAAAATTAACTGATATCTTTGCTTCTGGGGGTCCCTGGCACAAAACATTTTCAAATGGGGGTCCGCGGCCAAATGTATATCAATTTAGGGGTCCTTGGCATGAAAAAGGTTGAGAACCACTGAACTCTATGCTATCAGTTCTGTATTCCATCACACACACCCCCTCCCCCTCCTCAGTCCCCGAGGTGAGGTGTTCGTCACCTCGCTATTTGCTCCATATCGGCCATCATCTCGGCTGTTTAACAGCGTGCCCCGCGGGCGGACAACAAGCGCCGCGCCTCTCTCAGAATGCAGTGCCAGACCCTTGTCACGCCGCCATTTAGCTCGTTAATTTAGCCGCCGTGGCACTGTTTCAATTAGATAAGACTGTCCTCCTCGCAGTGCAGTGCAGCGCTGTGTCCTGGATAGCCTGATAGCCATCACCCCCCGCCCCCCCTCTCTCTACCCCCCCACCCCCCACCCACCCCCCCCTTCTGCTGCACAAGGAGCTCCCCCCCGCTCTGTGTGTGTAGTGTGTGTAGTTTGTGAGTTTTGTGTATTTGTATTGTGAGAGGGCTCAAATGAAATGTCCTCACAAGTATAGTAGAATTTTAACTACTTAAAGGGATAGTTCACCCCCAAATCGATTAGTCACCCCATGGAGACTTGAATTCACGGATATTTTTTTGTTTTTGTCTCATTCCTAAGCCAATAATTTGATGATCGACAGCGGTTCCAGTAGGAGACACAAAGGGTCTCCTTTGTGTCTCCTACCGGAACCGCTGCCTACCGGTCCGCTGGTCATCAAATTATTGGCTTAAGAGTGAGATAAAAACATATGAATATCCATGAATTCAAGTCTCCATGGGGTAGTTTTTTTTGGGTGAACTATCCCTTTAACCCCAGCATCCGTATTGTGGGGAAAGCTTTCGCTGAAAATAGCAGACCGACAAGCTCACAACGCGTTGTGTTTAGAGAAAAAAAAGAGCAGAAAACAGAAAAGACCCTATAGAGTCCTGAGCTCAACTATGGGGTTTTTAAGTGGTTAAGGAATGAGACACCGTTGAGGACCGTTTTCCTGGTTCTTCACAAGGGAAATGGTTGTTTTATACGGTTAAGAATGACTTACGATTAGGAAAGGATGCAGGCTAGCATTTAGAGGTTTAGAGGTAATGCTGATTTGATTCATACTTATAGTGTTGCGAGCACCGGAAATAGCAGATCTACGAGCTCACAACGTGCCGCTCTACGACACGTTGTGTGCTTGTACTGTAGATCTACCATTTTCAGCTTTCGGGTTAGTGTTAAAGACGGCAGATAATTGCATTCCTAAAATCCCCATCCTAAAATGTTGATCCCCATTCTCAAATGCTGATATCAATACTGCAATGTAGAAATACTCTGTTTCAAGTAAAAGTCCGGAATTCGGAATATCTTCACTACTTTTAGTGTGACACTCTTATATGGCGTTCATTTACGAAAAAAGTTAAAAAGTTAAAATATGGAGATGAGAGGTTCCTGCGCGACAAGCAGCAACAAGACCTTCATGCCGAGGCCTTGCCATCACAGTCTGGGGGGGGAAATGATACAAAGGAGAGTGCAACTGGACCAATATTGTATTATTATTTAATCATGATGGATCTTATTGTGTGACAGATGAGACACTGCTAATATGCCCTCCTCCTTGTTGTTGTTGTTGTTGTTTCAGCTCCTGCCACAGAACTTAGAGCCATCTCTAGTCAGTGGTGGAAAGTAACCAAGTACATTTAGTCCATCCATCCATCCATGTTCAACCGCTTATCCGGCACCGGGTCGCGGGGGTAACAGTTCCAAAAGAGAGCTCCAGACTTCCCTTTCCAGAGCAACGTTAGCAACTTCCCTCCTGGGGGATCCCGAGGCGTTCCAAGGCCAGTGTGGAGATATAATCCTCCCATCTTGGTCCTTGGTCTGCCAGGGGGGGTCTCCTCTTTCCAGTGGGACGTGCAGCAAGGACCTCACTATAGGGAGACGCTCGGAAGGCGTCCGTACTAGATGGCCGAACCACCTAAGCTGGCTCCTCTCCAAGTGAAGGAGCAGCGGCTCTAAATACTCCGAGTCTCTCGCGGACGACCGAACGTCTCACCCTCTAAGGGAGGAGTCCATCCATCCGTCTGAGAAAACTCATTTCCCTCACTTTGAGAACCAATGCTCTTGTCTGGGTCCTTTGGGTGACTCCCTATTCCTATGAGGTCGTACTATCTCTGATCTCTACTGATTTTCACTGGATATGAAGCTTCTCGTCGCCTGGTCGGTACAGTTAACCCTTTAAGACCGGGAACGCATCTGTGTAACCACTTTATCCATTATTTTATACTTTGGGTATTCAAAAATAGCAGGTAAACAAGCTCATAGCGCGGCACTGAGTGCCGCGCTACGAGCTTTTTTTTTTTGTAAAAATGTGTGCAAATCTTTGAATATATTTTCTTTTAAAGCGAACATTTTTTAACTAAAATCTTAGCTTCTGGGGGTCCCTGGAACAACATATTTTGAGATGGGGGTCCGCGGCCAAATACATATAATTTTGGGTGGTCCTTGAAATGAAAAAGTTTGAGCACCACTGGCATAGAAACATATGTTTTTCCAAAACAAAAATAGGATTTAGAAGACATTTGTAGAATATCCAGAAGCAAATATTTGAGTTACAAATGTTTGCTTTAAAAATATGTATATATTCAAAGGTTTGCACACATTTCCACGATTTTTCAAAAATAGCAGATCTACAAGCTCATAGCGCGGCACTCGGTGCCGCGCTATGAGCTTGTATATCTGCTATTTTTGAATAGCCAAAGAAATATGACACAGATGCGTTCCCGGTCTTAAAGGGTTAAGTACGGATATGCATCCATGTGCCGGATACTTTTTCTTTTTTTTTTTTGCTCACATATGCTTTTTTCTTTCTCTTCTTCTTCTTCGTCTTCTTTTTTTGTCATTTACAAAACCAAAAATAAGGTATTTTAGCCTACAGCGGAGTGGCAAAAGTCGCTCATCCGGTAAATTGCTTTGAAAGGGCCTACGGAGTTCTCAGCCTTGCGTGGGCACTGAACTTTTTCCTCCTATTAAAATGTATTGTGTCTGAAAGGAAGTCGTCACAATGCGTGCGGTTACCGTCCCATTCTGAAGCACTTTTGAAGCCTCTCGGCGCCCGCTGCCTGTGACAATGGTACGCTATCAGCCAGAGAGAGCCAGCGGGGGGGGGAGGGGAGGGGAGGGAACGGGGGGGCTCACAATGGCAGTGATGGAAGAAGTACTCTGATTATTATTTTTATTTTTTTTACTTAAGTAGCAATAACCACAATATAAAAAAAGTCTCCGTTACAATTTAGAATTTAGGCGTTTAGCAGACGCTCGTAATCCAGAGCGATTTATAGTAAGCAATGTAAGCACGAGGTAATACATCAAATTCATAGTCATCTAGGATCATGTAGATCATAAACCAAGAACCTATCATCAGTCTAAATAGTATAATATAAAAAAAAATGAACCTGGCATCGGTCTACATAACATGTACTGTATGTAAATTACATTTTATCCTTTGCATAAGCCTGCAAGGTCGTCAAGGCTATAGGACAAGTGCTACGTGCTAAGGTGGAGTCTGAAGAGGTGAGTCTTCAGAATACAAGTAAAAGGCCTGGTATTCAAGGTTTCACTTGAGTAAAAACACAAAAATATTGGCATCAGATACAAGTATCAAGGTTAAAAGTGCCAACATTTTTCAGAATGTGTCAATTATTGTGAAAACAGTGGGACAAAAGTAGAAAATAGATCTGCTAAGTAACAATTATGGTGGAGTAAAAAGAACAATATTTGCCTCTCTGTATCAAAGTGTCAAACAAACAATGACTTGTTCAAGTAGAGTGAAAGTACCTCAAAAGTTTACCCATTAACCCATTAATACCTGGAACGCATCTGTGTCACTTTAGATTTCTTTGGCTATTCAAAAATAGCAGATATACAAGCTCATAGCGCGGCACCGAGTGCCACGCTAAGAGCTTGAAGATCTGCTATTTTTGATTTTTTTTTCAAAACATTCTCAAGAATCGCCGCAGGTCTTAATGGGTTAAAACCGGGTAGGCATCTCTGTCAAAAAAAAAATAAGAAAAAGTTTGAGAACTACTGATTTTAGAAGCCATTTCGTAGAATCGGCCTCAAGGTCGTCTTAATGGGTTTAAGTGCAGTACTTGAGTAAATGTACTTAGTTACTTAGTTACTTTCCACCCTCACTGTAACAATGGCTACGCTATCAGCCAGAGAGAGAGAGAGAGCGCATGTGGGGGAGGAGGGGTGTTGAGAGGTTGTAGAGCACATCAGGACAAGAAAGAAAAAGTGTTGAAGAATTGAAGAAAAGGAGAGGCTGTGTGGAGGGGGAGGGAGGGAGGAGGGGAGGGGAGGGTGGGATGACTGCCGCTCTATTATCTTATGCTAATCTGATCTGCTGAACGCCTCCATTTTGCTACGTTTAATTTGAGGCATTTCTGCTTTTTGCTGACGGATAGACAGACAGTACAGAGAGACCAGGACATCAGCAACAGAGGAGATAGATGATGACGTCAACACAGCGACTACGGTTCATGAGCTGGTCGGTCCTAGACCCCTTGGCGATGATGATGTCCAGGGCCGGATTAAGACCCATTAATAAGACCTGAGGCCCATTCTATAGAAATGCATGCCTTCTAAACCTTTAGCCGGGCTCCAGCCCCTGAATCGCTATAGCCTACGCCCATTAAAAAAATATATATTCTGGCAATGGAGGGAAACAAGTGTCAGGCTATTCTAAACCAGTAGTTCTCAAACTTTTTCGTGCCTAGAAGGACCCCCAAATTGATATACCGCCCCATCTGAAAATGTCGCTTTAAAACATCAATGAAGACGTGGGGCTTGGCGGACAGTGCGGCATGCGAGTGCGGTGACCCTGAGCAGACCGCCGACCATATAATCACCATCTGCCCCTTATATAGACCACCCTCGGAAGCCAGCCTCTTTAGGACCAGAGATGCGGGCATGGCTACACGACACCGAGTTGGACCTCTGACGTTACACGAAAGAAGAAGAAGATCTGAAAATGTTTTGTGCCAGGGACCCCCCCAGAAGAGAAGATTGGTATAAAACAAAACATTCAAAAACAATTTCAAACACTTTAGAGATTTTTCCAAAATGTTCAAAAATAGCAGGTGTACTTCTCACAGCGCGATCACAGATGCTTTCCCGGTTTTAAAAGGTTTAAAGACTTTTCAAGGCCCCCCGGGCTTGGACAACAACGTCCCAGCAGCACCGCCCAAACCCCCCCCCCCCCCCCCCCGATAATAGGGCCTTTATTTTAACGTTGTACAGCTGTTAGGGTGGGGGGAGAAGTCCGCACGCAATAATAACGTAACTGAATTCAAGTTCTTCTGTCAGACATTATTCAGGTTACTCAGATGCTTTTTGACCCACGGTTGATGTCATTCTGCATTTAGAGCACGAACGGCTCCCCTGATGCGTCACTAGGCAGAAATTAGATACGGTGATATTCTCAAGGCAATGTCAACGTTCAGAAAAGCATATACATGATGTTCTTTTTTCCCTCAAAAAGACATAATTGTTCCCTTGGAGACTATTTTCATTCGTTTTTTTTATGAATTGCTTTGAAATGGATCATTTCCTTGGCAAAGTCATCCTGTGTAAAAGTCTTTTGAGTATTTATATATTTTTGTAAGCAGGTTTGTTGTTGTTGCTGCCGGATCGAGTTTCACAGTCTGGGGAGGAGGGATTTATTTGGATATTTTGACACGGAATCCCAAACAACTGGTCAATAGGCTCTATGCACAGCAACCATATTGTGAAGAAATTCACAGGTGTTACCAATGATACTAATGAAGGCTCTGTTCCATTCTGGTCAGACAGAGTCAGTGCTGATATTGTGCATGTTGGCTCACTGGAAACACTCTGTTACACCAAGTGGCTCTAAAATTTGGGTCCAGGGACCCTCATGGTTCCTTAAGGGGTTTCCAAATGGCGCCTTACGAGTTCCATTTGTACACTCTCAGAGTTATGGGGGTCGTGGAAATTGAAAAATCTGAGAACCACTTTGCTACACTAAATGGAACAGAGCCTTCATTAGTATCATTGGTAACACCTGTGAATGTCTTCGCAATATGGCTGCTGTGCATAGAGCCTATTTCAAGAGAGTACACCAAGTTGATTGGCGCCGCCTGGAAAATGCGTACCTGAAGCCCCTCAGGAGCCTCGGGGCCCCGGGGGGGCCGCAGCCTCATGTGACCCTGTGTGTTAACCACTTATGGTTGAGCGGAGTCCCTCAGGGAACACTAGTATTAGTGCCTTTTACTGTTTTCTGTTATTGTGGGGAAAGATTTAGCTGAAAACAGCCGATCAGGAAATAAGCCACGTGACGGCGGTGACATGGGACATTCTGCATAATGAATCATTTCTACTTTTGGTACTTTGATACCAATACTTTTGTAATCCCAGACTTTTACTTGTAAACACAGTATTTCTACATTGCAGTATTGATACTTTTACTTAAGTAAAACAATTCAGTAGTGAATAATTATACCAAAAAAAAAGGAGACCGTTTTTTGGAGACATACAAGGTATCCATCCAACAGCGACGTTGAGAGTCAGTACTAGGAGGAGGCTGGAGGTTTCAAGCTATAGTTGACCGAATGGGCTTTTCAGCAGCCGTATACTCTCTCCAGTCCTTCATTCAGGTCCCCAGACACGGACACAGGACGGGGGACAAATGAAAGACAAAATGGAAATGCCGCCGCCGTCCGCCGGAGTGCCTTCCTTTTTGCAGAGGTCTGTACCAGTTGGGACTGTGATTTAACATGCACTTATCACACTGCACCACAGTCAATTACAGAGAGAGATGGAGGGAGAGAGACACAGAGAGAGAGAGAGAGAGAGAGAGAGAGAGAGAGAGAGAGAGAGAGAGAGAGAGAGAGAGAGAGAGAGAGAGAGAGAGAGAGAGAGAGAGAGAGAGAGAGAGAGAGAGAGAGGGGGAGAGGGGGAGAGAGAGAGCTGTTCTGGTTGCTGCTGTTCACCTGGCACGATTAAATCTGATGCTTAAAGATACTATTGTCTCTGTCGGGTGGAAACCTCATATGTCCAAAAACTGTTACTTTTCAGGATTCGAATGCCTGCGTTTTGAACTTGTAGATCTGCTACTTTTGATGCTTTGGTGTGATGCTGTAGTATGATCAAGTAGGGTGTTAATATACGGGGGAAAAAAACATAAAAAGTTAGACATAATGGAGATGAGAGGCTTCTGCCTGACAGCAACGCTATATACACCAGGTCCCAGCTGGACGATGTCGCCGCTATCGGGCAGAAACCCTGTATCTCCACGTTTCAATATTTGTGTTTTTGTTTTGTCTTGTTCATTTTGGTAAATTAATGCCCTACTTTCTCGTACAACAACGTCACACAAAAGTATGATTTTTAGTGCAATTTGAGGTACTTTTACTTGAGTATTTCACCACTAATATCCCAGAGGCAGATATTGTACTTTTTACTCCACTAAATGTATTTTTTTAACTTTGCAGATTGTTATTATTACTGGAAAATATACATTAACTAGTAAATGATGATGTATTATTATAGCAAGGAGCACATAAAGTAATTAAAATCAGCCCCACCTTCACCAGCTGCAACATTAAAGTGATGAACACTCAACTGGATAACTTTTTACACTTGTACTTGTAACAGAGTAAATAAGAAAAAGAGGTTTGTGCATCAACGATGGGTTTTCTCCAAAATCCCAGTATACATGTCAAAAATAGGAATTGAAAAAATCCCCAATAGGTAGCACATCCCACATTTCAAATCAATGGAGGACAAAGTATTCACATTTCCACTTTTTTATTGGCATTTTATAACTCTAAATTTTTATCCCACGATTTTGTAACCCTATTTTTTACACCCTTCTAGCTGTGAGGCGACAGCGCTATTGGCATTTTAAAACACAAATTTTGTATGGGTGTCACTTGCACAAAATATTTTCAGATTGTGGGTCCATGGCCAAATACATATTTATTTGGGGTCCACTGATTTTAGACCAGCTCTATAGATAGTCGCTTATTTTTGGCTTGTTTTCATAGACCAGTTGCTTGTTTCTGTCGCAAAATCTGGCAACACTGACTCTCACAGGTACAGACCCGTAAAGGGTCCATTTGGACCGTTTGATGGTCCCCGGACCCGACGTTGAGAACCACTGATATAGATGTATTTGCTTTCAGAATAATCGTCTCTGTCGGGTGGAAATGTCCAAAACGGTTACTTTTGAGGATTCAAATTCAAAAACAGCACCGTTTCGAGCTTGCCGATTTTCTACTTTTGATTTGTGTGACGCTGAAGTATGATCAAGTAGGGCCGTTAATTTACGAAAAAACAAAAAAAGTTAGAATATAGATAAGAGGTTTCTGTCCCGACAGCGACGATATGCGAGTGACACAAACAAACATCTGAATCATTTGAAATGGCCCCCGTTGCACCCAGCCACCCCCCCACCCCGGGTTTCATTCGATTGTGAGCCAACAAGCCATCGTCGTTATTTTTATTCATTTGTTTTATTTATTATTTTTTGTGCCGGAATGTCACACGTTAAAATAGAAAAAAAAAAACTGGCTTTATGGAAACTGACCGGACCGGGCCATAAAAAGCCGGCTGCCTGCTGAGATTTGCAGCGAGGCCTGCCATAAAGCATCAAGGAAG
Source organism: Gymnoscopelus microlampas (assembly GCF_963454915.1). NCBI lineage: Eukaryota > Metazoa > Chordata > Actinopteri > Myctophiformes > Myctophidae > Gymnoscopelus > Gymnoscopelus microlampas. Next base: position 41,651,591 of record NC_139948.1, read on the forward strand.
ACACGCTTTGAGAGGGAGGTGACATTGCCTGGAATGAATGACCCTGTGCCAGGTTTAATTTGTGTAAATGTACACAGAGGTGTGTGCGCGCGCGCGCGTGTGCGTGCGTGCGTGCGTGCGTGTGTGTACATTTGTATTACTATACTTGTGAGGGCCAAATGTTCCCCAAAGGTCTAGAATTTGAGAAATAAGACAATGTTCCTGTTCCTTTTGAAATGGTTAAAAAATATTGGCAGAGTTTAGGCTTATACAATTATTAAAAAACATATTCAGGTTACGATTAGGCATTTTAGAGGTCATGTTTAGGGGTTCGAATTTTGTCTTATATATATACGTAGCCAGTGTTGCAAAATTAGCCGAAAATAGCTCCGATCTACATGCTTCACGAGTTGCAGTGTGAGCATGTATCAGCTATTTTCGACTAACCCCCCCCCCCAAAAAAATCTGAAAAGTGTCATTCATAAAATTGCTGCCCAAAAATCTTGATGTCCTCACAAGTATAAAAATACAAACCTGTGTGTGTGTGTGCGCGCGTGTGTGCGCGCGCGCGTGTATGTGTATGCATTGCGTGGGGGGTGCTGAGTGCATGGCATCCCATTACTAATATTGTGAGGAGGTGTAACATAAATCACGGAGACAGAAACACACGCAGAGATGTCATGCCTGGAAATGTGACATCACGTCACGGCGGGCGAAAGGCCAACGCTGTCTGTCTGCCCGTAATACCTGTCTGTGTGGATCTGCTTGGCTGCTTTCATATATGGCTGTCTTGTCATCATGCTGTCTGTCTGTCTGTCTGTCTGCCGGTATACCTGTCTGTAGATCTGCTTGGCTGTCTATATATGGCTGTCTTGTCATTCTGTCTGTCTGCCCGTATACCTGTCTGTAGATATATGCTTGGCTGCCTCATAGTCATATATGTCTTGTCTGTCATTCTGTCTGTCTGCCCGTATACCTGTCTGTGGATCTGCTTGGCTGCCTCATACAGTACGGCTGTCTATCATATACTGTCTTATTTGCTGTCTTGGATGTCAGGCCCTTTATTTATGTGCGTGTCTCGCTGTGCATCTGTCTTTGTTTGTTAATTGATGAATTTGATTGTCAAACTTGTACTTGATATGTTTTGGTTAAAACAAAAAAGTTTACAGTTAAAAGGTTAAAGCTCTATCTATGTTCTAGTCGTTGCTATAGAATGTTTGTTCAATAACGGGCGTCTCTCTGTCTCTCCAGCTCTTTAGTAAACAGAAGAAAACATTTTCAGGTGGGTTTGCAAACTGCATCCAATCAGAAGAGAGAACGCATTCATCAGTTTTAATGCCCCGACATCCTATATGGACAATTAATAACCTGCTCTCAGATCTCCCTACCTCACTAAGTAACTGTTTTTAACTTACTAGTGTTCTGTTTTGGTCTTATTTTGTTGTTTCTGTGTTTTGTATCTGTATGTGGCTTTATTGTAGATTTCTCTGTGTGTGTGTGTGTGTGTGTGTGTGTGTGTGTGTGTGTGTGTGTGTGTGTGTGTGTGTGTGTGTGTGTGTGTGTGTGTGTGTGTGTGTGTGTGTGTGTGTGTGTGTGTGTGTGTGTGTGTGTGTGTGTGTGTGTATCTCGACAGCATTGCAGTTGAGGGTAAACCTCAATGCTCTTTTTGAGAATAAATAACGGTTTCAATCAGTTCCACCACTTATTACATTTTATATTGATCCAGCTCCAATTTTGTCTGCTCACTTCTTTGTTTCATAATTTCCAATTTCACTTGTTTATCCTGTAAGAGTTCTCTCTCCTGATTGGAGGTGTGTGTGTGTGTGTGTGTGTGTGTGTGTGTGTGTGTGTGTGTGTGTGTGTGTGTGTGTGTGTGTGTGTGTCTGCGTGCGTGCGTGCGTGCGTGTGTGCGCGAGAGAGAGTTTTTGTATCGTACACACTAAATGGACGCGTACACGTTCTGTTTCTCCTCAAGGGTGTTTTTCATCAGATTTATGAAAAAGCACGTATACCGTACACTTGTTTTTAATCATAAATCACAGTGTGGGCAGAGGAATCACTGTGGTATTGTGTGCACGTGGACACACACAGGTGTGCATTACCACTGTGACCCCTAAACGGTTGGTAAAACTCACACAATTAACCATATGAACCCCTGGCGTCATTATTCTGGGCATGTCATAATAGGAAACTCAACAATTACAATCATTACAATCATTTACAAAGATATAATAGGCTGAACAGCTAGCGGAATAGCTAGTCTACATATATCGCTTACAACACCTCGTACTGCGAGGCGAGCTTGTAGATCAGCAGATTTTTGTGTGGGGGGGGGGTCCGCAGATGACAGTGAAGTGACAATTCAAGGACTTTAAGAGCTTTTTAAAGTAATCAACAAACCATATTATAAAAACTGGTCAAACATTGTCAAATAATATTTTTTGTCTGTGGAACCAAGTAAAAAAAAATGTAATGCCTCAACTCCTGCATTCCAAGTGCTTATCAGGGTGTGGGTGGGGGGTCCCCAGTTCAAATATGTTTCTTTTGGGGGTTCACGGCCTGAAAAGATTGAGAACCACTGCATTATAAAGTAAAGTAAAGTAAAGTACCCTTGGGAACCAACGAGTCACGTGGCCCATAAGGTCAGGAGCCTATCTGGTTTCCTTAGCGTGAAGCAGCTTGATGTACAGTACAAGTACAAGTACACCCCCTGGACACGATGCTAGTATGACGCTGAGACTTACCCCCCCCCCCCCCCCCCCCGCGCATTCCAACCCTTCATGCTGAGCGCCAAGCAGGGAGGCATTGGGTTCCATCAGTGTTGATTTTGACAGCAAATTCTGATCTAGTTTTAGTCATATTTTAGTCATCTGAAATGTTTTACTTTTAGTAAAACATGTAGTTTTAGTTGACTAAATATAAGATTTTAGTCGACTAAATCTACAGTTGATTTTGTCCACATAAGAATATTTTTGCAGGCCTTGATGGCATCGAAATAGCTGATTTTCACTTAGCTGCATGCCGAAAACAACCGATCTACAGGCTCACAACGCGTCGCAGCGCGATGTGTTGTGAGATGGTAGATTTGCTTTTTTTCAGAGCGTAACACCCGAGCGCAACCAAACATAAAATGACTTGTCTTTTAATTCCACTGGATCTCTTCTCCACTCCAAGTCCCTCCCTAACATTTTAGTCTAGTTTTTATTTGTTGACGAAATTGTCAATATATTTCGTCATAGAATTAGTCATCATAGCTTCGCTTTTATTTTGTTTTTATTTCGTTTTTGTCAGTGGAAAAAGGTAGTCGACGAACATTTTTCGTCATAGTTTTAGTCAACGAAATCAACACTGGGTTCCATCTTTATAGACTTGGGTATGACTCGGCCGGGGATTGAACCCCCTGGCCTGCCAATCTCAGTCGTATTTGTCATATTTGTGCTCCTGGTGATGTACGAAAACAAATTTCACCCACTTTTTTACCTTGTAAACCTGTGATGTGACAATAAACCTGATTCTGATTCTGATATCAGAGCAGACAGTCTATAACCACAAGGCCGTGATTGAGCTGAGTGTGAAAATGAAAATGAAAACAGTGTTGTGAGCTTGTAGAGCTCACAACATTCTTTTTAAAATATTGTCAGACTTTATTTGTGGTTAAGTGGTTCAATGGTACGTGTATGCACTAAAATGCAGCCCCATGGCACCACATGCATTTTAATTGAGAAATGAAATTGACTGTTGAAACTCAGTCTATTAGCCGATTCATGCCCTGAACTTAATATGCATACAATAACAGAATGCAGCCATAACTCCCTTTGTTTTGTCGATGCCTTTCCTGAATGCCTTATGGAACAGAAATTAGGACAGCTTAGTTTCACAGCTAAACAGAATCTGTTACACAAACAAATTAACCATGGCGTTCTGCAAACACCCGTACGCAGGCGAGCACATTAATTCACACGTGCGCAGTAGCAGGAACAAACACGCACGCACGCACGCACGCACGCACGCACGCACGCACGCACGCACGCACGCACGCACACACACACACACACACACACACACACACACACACAGACACAGACACAGACACAGACACAGACACAGACACACACACACACACACACACACACACACACACACACACACACACACACATACACACACACACACATAACCCCTACTGTGGCTGGAGACACTAAAGGACTTGGCATTCTTTGACCTCTGTGTACCACCTATATACCAGCTGTTCTTGTGTGTGTGTGTGTGTGTGTGTGTGTGTGTGTGTGTGTGTGTGTGTGTGTGTGTGTGTGTGTGTGTGTGTGTGTGTGTGTGTGTGTGTGTGTGTGTGTGTGTGTGCGTGTGCGTTATGTGTGTGCATGTGCGTTATGTGTGTGCATGTGTGTCTACAGTACAGTATGTGCATATTTTTGCTGTCGGGCAAAACCCTCATATCTCCATATTTCCATTATTTGGGGTAAATGAATGCCTTACTTTGTCGTATGACAGTGCCGCGTAAAAGTAGTGAAAATAGCCGATCTACAACCTCACAATGCGTTGCATCGCGATGTGTTGAGAGCTTGTAGGTCTGTTATTTTGTTCAAGTTGAACTGAAAGTGTTTAATCTGTGTCTGTCTGTGGGTTTCATAAATATTGAACCAATAAAAAGTATTAACAAGAGCTTGTGACTAAATAATAACTACGCTGGATCCATAATTATTTTTTCCATTAATCGTTAGCCTCGTAGCGTGATTGCCTAAGTCATCTTTATAAGGTTTTCAGAATAGAAGAAAAGAAAAATCGCTATCTGCCTAAGTCATCTACTCAATTAAATATGCCTAACTCTACTCTACTAACACTGCTGATTCGCCCTGCATTATTGCCTTATGTCCTCAGCCAGAATGTTTGTTACATTCCAAAATCATTTCAAAGTCAAAAGATTCGATTTGAACCACTTTAACCATTATTTTATACTTTGGCTATTGAAAAATAGCAGATCTACAAGCTCATAGCGCGGCACCGAGTGCCGCGCTATGAGCTTGTATATCTGCTATTTTTTTTTTAAATCATGAAAATGTGTGCAAATCTTTGAATATATATATTTTTTAAAGCAAACATTTGTAACTCAAATCTTTTCTTCTGCGGGGGTGCCTGGAACCAAATATTTTGAGATGGGGGTCCGCCGGCCAAATACATAACATTTTTGGGGGTCCTTGACATGAAAAAGTTTGAGAACCACTGATATTATAGCAACATATAAGTGTTTCAGAAAACTGTTAGGATTTAGAAGACATTTGTAGAATCGGCCTTACAGTAGGTCTTAATGGATTAAAATGACATAGACACATAATGATTTTGGAATGTAACAAGCGTTTTGATAGGCTGGGGGGGTGTAACAAGCCTTCTGATAGGCTGGGGCGGACATGTATAGGCAATACGGCACAATGACGCAGCAGTGTTAGGAGAGTATTATGAGTATAGAGTTGGGCAGAAATGTCAATTTGGCCAAAACATGACTTAGGCTATTATGCTATGAGGCTAAATTTCTGAAAAAAGTAACGGACATACAGGGTTTCCACCCGACAACAACAATATACTGTATGTATGCGTGTGTACTTGGTAAAGTACACCCCTGCTGCTCAGTTAAGCGATGAGAATCACCTTGTTTAATATGTATGCACCCTCCTGTTTACTGCTGGGCGCTATCACGGGCCTCTGCCGTGTTCATTGTGTAAGTGTGTGTGTGTGCGTGTGTGCGTGCGTGTGTCCGTCCGTCCACACGTGCACGTTGTGAGCAAGGCAAAGCACGTGTGTTTGAGCAAGTAATATAAATGAAGGTCGTCCCGTTTTGTCCGCGCGGCGTGTGTTCTATAGGGTGGCACTACTGGGCATTTCTACCATGAATGACACGGGGGAAATGGACCCAAAATTAGCCCTGTGTAAGTTCTATAAGGTAGCGGCGTGTGCGTGCGCGTGCGCGCGTGTGTGTGTGTGTGGGGATGAGGGGGTACATAATATACATTATTAAAGCTAATTAAACCCATACACACACACACACACACACACACACACACACACACACACACACACACACACACACACACACACACACACACACACACACACACACACACACACACACACACACACACACACACACGTTATATTGTCATGGTAACGCCAAAGCGCGACACCCGGCTGTACATTAAAAGTGCCCACAGCCCCTCTGCAGCCATGTCATGTCTCACCACCTGTCTTGAGGAGATAAAGGCATGGATGAGCAACAACTTCCTTCAGTTAAACAGTAAAAAAAAACTGAAGCTCTCCTTGTTGGCACACCAGACCAGGTCCAGTATCTCATCTCACCTTCGACGGTCAGGTCACCGCCTTCCCTTCCTGCAGTCACAAACTTGGGTGTTAAGTTCGATCCTCACCTGACTTTCAATGACCCTATAAAGCATCTGTGCAAAACCGCATTCTATCATCCCAAAAACATCTCCAAACTCCGCCCAGCCGCAGAGAAGCTTGTCCATGCCTTTATCTCCTCTAGACTGGACTACTAGCAACGCACTCTTCATTGGGATTCCTGGCAAGGGCGTTCGGAAGCTTGCAATACATCCAGAACAGCGCTGCCAGGATCCTAATGAGAGTCCGTAAGCACGATCACATAACACCCATCCTATTCTCACTGACTGCACTGGCTCCCTGCTTCAGCCAGGATCGACTACAAGGTCCTACTAATCACTCATAACTGCATAAACGGACATGGCCCCTCCCTACCTATACAGAAACGAATTAAGTTAACAAACTTAACAAACTTCCACCCACATCCTCAGATCTGCCAGCAGATTCCTCCTCGATGTCCCTGCGGTACCAATCTACGCACTATGGGGGAACCGGGCCTTCTGCTCGACAGCACCGTGCCTGTGGAACAGCCTTCCTATCAATAGGCTCTATGCACAGCAGCCATATTGTGAAGACATTCACAGGTGTTACCAATGATACTAATGAAGGCTCTGTTCCATTTAGTGTAGCAAAGTGTTTCTCAGACTTTTCAATTTCCACGACCCCCATAACTCTGAGAGTGTACAAATGGAACCAAATGGACCCTTACGGGTCCATTTGGTTCCATTTGTACACTCTCAGAGTTACACACTCGTAAGGGGATATTTGGAAACCCCTTAAGGAACCATGAGGGTCTCTGGACCCAAATTTTAGAACCACTTGGTGTAGCAGAGTGTTTCCAGTGAGCCAACATGCACAATATCAGCACCCTGACTCTGTCTGACCAGAATGGAACAGAGCCTTCATTAGTATCATTGGTAACACCTGTGAATGTCTTCACAATATGGCTGCTGTGCATAGAGCCTATTTGAGAGCACCGCAGACCCTGGACTCTTTTTCGTGTTAAATTGTTGTGTTTGTTTTTTCAAACCCTGCTTCTTAACCTTCTATGATTGACAATGTGTTTTTTTTTTTTACCATGTGTAGCACTCTGGGATAACCCCCGTTCGTAACTCGACTCGCTCACTCCTGTTTGAATAAGTTTGCACTGAGTCCTATGACTGATGTATTGCAGGGGACAAGGCCATTTACTGTAACACTTTTTTTATGTTAGGAAGCAGAATTGTAAGCGATATATGCGTGCAGTTTTAAATAGCATTTTCGGATTGGTTTTTAACGCACACCCAAGACTTTTCCAAGGACCTGCATGGGCAAAGATGTCACTTCTGGAGGTCACAGAGATTGGATTACTTCTTCTTTCTCAATAGAAGAACACGTTTTTTTTCCCCTCCTGTGAATAATGTTCTATTTAGGATATGATTTTGATATTTTGTGCAGATCCTCTCCAAAATAGGCCAAAAGGAGAAGGTGCCAATAACACAATCATTTGGCATAAACAGCCGCCGAAATTAACCACATGCACACTCGCATCCCTATTCTGGGCATGTTACAATAGGTGCATATTCAGCCAAAATACATGGATTAAAGCAAAATAAAATATCATGACTTATTTTTTTATCGCCAAGTCCTATTATGTGATTTCTGGAACAATGTGAAAGGAGCTCCCACACACACTAGTGCTGTGTCCTAAAATAAATTACACAATATGTAAAATCATGATGTTTTAGTAATATTGTTCCGGCTGTTCTACATACTGCCAACCGTGTGAGGGAATTTAACTTTAACCTTTGCTTTTATGAAATATCCTCGAAAAATGCTTCTATCTAAACATAAGTTTGACCACCTCAAATGCCCTAATCTTTTAAAAGAAAGTACTGGAAAATAGCCTATCATTGAGAGCCTGTAGATGGGCTATTTTCGCTGCCCAACACGCGTCCACAGAAGACATGCTAGCTGAAATCAGTCATGGCGATTGAGAACTTTAAAGGTAGGGTTAGTGATTTGCTTTTGTTAAAATAAGTGTTAAATAGCTCTATATTCTGAGAGTACTCATTACTATTAGAGCGTTTATTCAGTAAAAGGAGTCTCTATGTCTCTCCAGCTCTTTATTAAACAGAAACAGAAAACAGAAAAAAATGCATTTTCAGTACTCTCCCCTGATTGGCTTAAATGTTGTCACCTACCTGAAAATGTACATAATTATGTTTTTCTAAAGAGCTGGAGAGACCCCTGTGACCGAACAAACGCTCTGTAGTAATGATTACTATCAGAATATAGTACTTTAACCTTTTAACAAAAACAAAAGAAAATAACAAAAAAATATCACTTACCCTACCTTTAATCTGTGCAAAATAGCAGATCTACAGGCTCACAATTTGTCACAACGTGAGCTTGTAGATTTTCGGCACAGAGATTTTGGTGTATAGAGGGAAAAGTACAGACCCCTTGGGGCTGTAAAAACAGGTTAGTCTTGTTTATGTGATGTACACGTTACATAACAGTGAAAATAAGACACATCATAAAAAGATAACCGTCAAAATTACAAATTAAACTATACCTTTTAACAGCACAGGCTTTTCTTTGCTTCCTCAAAGAGCGCTAATTTGCATCGCTAGGAAGTTGGGTCAAGCCCTCATCCTCCCCTCTGTGCATTCTTAGCAAACGGTAATATATTTTTGTCCAACTTTTTCCCCGCGATATCCTCGATTCAGCACATTACCAACAGAAAGGGCACGACCTCTGTGTCTATTTATGGTAATTCCTAACAGATGGTTGCACATACTACTTTTGCCTTAGCCCATTGGATCCGGGAACGCATGTCTGTCATTTTTTTGATTTCTTTGGCTATTCAAAAATAGCAGATATACAAGCTCATAGCGCGGCACCGAGTGCCGCGCTATGAGCTTGTAGATCTGCTATTTTTGAAAAATCGTGAAAAATGTGTGCAAATCTTTGAATATATATTTTTTAAAGCGTACATTTGTAAAATATTTTGTTAGGGGGGTGCCGAGAAGCAAAGATTTGTGTTACAAAATGTTCGCTTTAAAAAATATATACTCAAAGATTTGCACAACTTTTCAAAATCTTTCAAAAATAGCAGATCTACAAGCTCGTACCGCTGCACTCGGTGCCGCGATATGACCTTGTATATCTGCTAATTTTGAACAAAGAAAACTAAAAATGACACCGATGCGTTCCTGGGATCGAATGGGTTAGCTCATCTGTGCCGCGCTCACATTAGAACTGAAAATGAACTTTTCTGACCTTCTCCACAAAATCTGCCCCAGACACCTGATACCGTAGGTTACCATCATTTTACTTATCTCCCGTGGTGTACGCGGTAAAATCACCGCGGTGCTCCTTATAACTTCCAGGTCCATTTGGTTATACAGTCGTACACTTTTAAGAGTTATAGAACTAGATACGTCAAAAGTAAACTGCGGGTTTTACTGCAGTTTGTATTTTCTGTGTTGCCTTTGTTGTACATTAGCATTCATACCAGCACTATTATGCCTAGAGACATTTTTAGGTGCGCTGTGCACTGCGCGATGAAGAACTGAAAAAGATGAATTGTATAAAATCACCCAAAAGGGCATAATACTTATATGTCAAGAACCCCATTTTCATCATTATTGCTTCATTTTCATCATTATAATTTAGCTCTTGTAGCCTATTCAACCTAATCTAATTGGTTAAAATGCAATTTAGATACCATGTTATGTAGACAGATGCCAGGTGCATTGTTGACCTGGCATCCTATAGTTTGTATAGTTTCAATGTACAGATTTTTTATGTTTTGATGATATACCGTTTAGACTGATGATATAGGTTCTTGGTTTACCTATGATCCTAGATGACTATTTCTATGAATTTGATGTATTACCTCATGTTTGCCTTGCTTATACAGTAAATCGCTCTGGATTAAGAGCATCTACTAAATGCCTAAAATGTAAATTGTAATTGTTGAATACGTATTGTATTAAATGAGGCCTTTCTTATATTCTTCTCTAAATAAAAACAAATACCTTATTCTTTTGAATTATCTTTAGGCCTATACTCCATTTCTACGATTGTCGTGTCATCTCAAATGTGAGCAGCCATTTCTCCTACCGTATAGGGGTCTTCAACGTTTTGCAGGCCAAGGACCACTACAGCTGAGAGATACATGAAGCAGGGACCCCCACTACATTGTATAGAATTGTGTTGCGGATTCAACTTTTTCATAGAGTTCATAGATAGCTTCATTGACTTGCTTCATCCATCAGTGTTGGATTCATGTGTATAACAGACAAAACTTGACCTTTTGCTCTGTACTTGGCCTGCTCTTGTTCCCTCTAGAGTATACGCCAAACCTCTTCACCTACAAATAGCAGATCACAACGCATCGCGCTGCGATGCGTTGTGAGCTTGTAGGTCTGCTATTTTCATCAAACGGTACCCCCCAGAATGGGAGGCTAAGGTTCAAGTGGTTAATATTTGTTTTATTATGTTCATATAAAGATTTGGCAACCCTCCATAGTAGTAACTCTGAGGACCCCCTATGGGGTCCCGGACCCCCTGTTGAAGACCCCTGCTGTGTAGGAAAGGGAACAGGGATTCAATAGCTGACTGACTGACCATTCCTAGCTGTCCCCTGTCTGTGGATGTACTGCACGTGCGCTGATACAGTGTGTGTGTGTGTGTGTGTGTGTGTGTGTGTGTGTGTGTGTGTGTGTGTGTGTGTGTGTGTGTGTGTGTGTGTGTGTGTGTGTGTGTGTGTGTGTGCGTGCGTGCGTGCGTGCGTGCGTGCGTGCGTGTGTGTGTGCGTACGTGCACTGATACAGGACAGAAAGGCTGACAGGTCCTCACAAATGCCACAGTTCACATATTATCATTTAATTGGCTTTAGACGTCGGGGAGAGTCCGGTCTAATCAAATTCCCATGGGAGTTAACATAACAAAATCATCATAGTAGCCTATATTTAATCTGCAGTTAATTTAACCCTGAGAGGCCTATAAAGTGGCTCCATTTTTATACACTGTCAGAGCTAGAAGCCGGGGACTATTTCACTGTGACACAGTTTTTAGGCCCCACACAACTAACTGTTTACTGGACATATTTTTAAACTGTTTATATGATGTTCTGCATAGTAGTGTATATCTGTCTGTCATTTAATGTCATAATGAATAGGCTCTATGCACAGCAGCCGTATTGGAAAGACATTGGGCCTCTTCTTACTTCCTTCACCAAAGGTGTTACCAATGATGCTAATGAAGGCTCTGTTCCATTCTGGTCAGGGTGCTGATATTGTGCATGTTGGCTCACTAGAAACACTCCATTTTGGTTCCCAAATGGCCCCTTATGGTGGGTGTGTAACTCTCAGAGTTATGGGGGTCCTTGAAAATACGACAACCACTATGCCACACTAAATGGAACAGAGCCTTAATTGGTATCATCGGTAACACCTGTGAAGGAAATAAGGAAGGGGCCAAAGGACCCCAATGGAAACAATTCAATGGTTTTCTTGGGTGTTTAAATTCCTTGTAGCTGACCTCGTATTGAACTGTCCTTTCATGTGCTTTTTTTCTGCAAACTTGAAACTTCTAATGTATTATTCAATCGATCAAAACAAAACTGTCCACATGAGTCTGTAGCTCCAGCGCTTCTCAAACCTTTTTCAAGCCAAGGACCCCCAAATTGATATGTATTCAGCCGTGGACCCCCATCTGAACATAGTCTGTGCCAGGGACCCCCAGAAGAGAGGATTTGTGATCGAAATCATTCAAAATGTCACCATTTTTAAAAATATTTTTCAAAATGTTAAAAAATAGCAGATGTACAAGCTCACAGCGCTGACACGCTGTGAGCTTGTAAATCTGCTATTTTTGAATAGGCAACATTGTAATGGATACAATTATTGTGATGCCAAAGGACCCCTGTCAACATGTGGCATGCAGGTATAGTGCACTTTAATTCAAACAAAACTGTCACACACACACACACACACACACACACACACACACACACACACACACACACACACACACACACACACCGTTCTCTCTCTCTCTTTTCATGTGTCAAAAGGTGGACACTGTAACAGGCGTCGCAGCAGCAGCGTGACACTGACAGCACAGGAGAGGAACGGCGAGGCGGCGCGCGCCCAGAGAGACTGACAGTTCAAGTCATTTACATTGGCAGCAAGGTGTGTGTGTGTGTGTGTGTGTGTGTGTGTGTGTGTGTGTGTGTGTGTGTGTGTGTGTGTGTGTGTGTGTGTGTGTGTGTGTGTGTGTGTGCGCGCGCGTGCGTGCGTGCGTGCGTGTGCGTGTGTGTGTGTGTGTGTGTGTGTCTCAGTGGGGGAAAAGGTACTCAAATTCTTTACTTATAAAGTACCAAATGTAAAAGTACAAAAATGTTTGAAAATCTACAAGCTCAGTGAGCTTGTAGATCTGCTATTTTCAAATGGCCTATGTATAAAATGGGGCTAAAGTGGTTAACTTATGTTCCTATTTAACTAAAGTTAAATAGTGTGTGTGTGTGTGTGTGTGTGTGTGTGTGTGTGTGTGTGTGTGTGTGTGTGTGTGTGTGTGTGTGTGTGTGCGTGCGTGTGTGTGTGTGTGGACACGGTCCATCGGCCCGATGCAACTTTCCTCTCCCTGCCACACCGTTCCTCTCTCTCTCTCTCTCTCTCTCTCTCTCTCTCTCTCTCCTCATCCCTCGGCTGCAACCAATCTTCTCATTAACCGTTCAAAAGCTCCACAGAGTCCACACACACACATACATCTACCTCGTCCCTCTCTCTCCCTCACTTGTTTCAATCTCCCCCCATCAGTTTACCGTCATCCATCCATCCCTCCATCCCTCCATCCAAGGAGGAACGAAGGAGGGAAGGAGGGAAGGAAGGAAGGAAGGAAGGAAGGAAGGAAGGAAGGAAGGAAGGGGAAACCGTCATCAAACTGAAGCACTTTTTTCCCCTCTTTTCTTTTCTTCTCTCTCTCCTCCCCGGCTTGTTCAGTTTACCCGCTCGAGCGCAATGAAATCTTGGTTAATTGCTGTTGTAGGAGATGCCCTTCAGGTAAGACACACACGCACGCGCCTGCGCGCGCGCGCGCACACACACACACACACACACACACACACACACACACACACACACACACACACACACACACACACACACACACACACACACACACACTTGCACTGACACGTGCACACGTGCGTGCATGCTCCCTCACCGGTTCTCTCTCTCACTCACTCTCTCTCACTCACACACACCCACCCACCCACCCACGCACGCACGCACGCACACGCGCACCGTCCACGGTGAACGACGTCTCTCTCACGCACGCACTCACGCACGCCGCCGACCAGAGAGAGAGAGAGAGAGAGAGAGAGAGAGAGAGAGAGAGAGAGAGAGAGAGAGAGAGAGAGAGAGAGAGAGGTAGAGAGGTAATGAGGGAATGTGTGCGCGTGGAGGAGGAAGCAGCGAGCAGCGCGTGCTGTCAGACTCAGTGCGACGTGTTTCCAGCGCGAGACACGGACTCATCCTCCTCTCTCTCTCTCTCTCTCTGCTCTTCATCTTTATCACACAGCAATACAACACACAGCATTAAGGTGAGTTATATTAGTATTATACATGTGTCATGGTGGCTGTGTTTATGCTTTGGTATTTCATGCACTTATTGTACAGTGTAGCCTATTGTTTTAATGTATTTTTGGGGGGTTTCGTCTTAAGTGATAAAAAGGTGAAGCTATAATATTCTACTTTTCTTCTCTACATCCTAATAGAAGGTGCGGACAGCCAGCCTTGGCGCCTTTTCTAGCAATTGCACGTGCTGTTTTTTTTCTGTCACGTAACTTACAAAAATAGTCGATTTACAAGCTCACAACAGCCATGTTCTGAGCTATTTTTGCTATAAAAATAATAATAATCATATTTAAGTGATTACCAATGACCAATATTGGTCCTGGTTGGGATTTTTTAAACAATATTGTTCACCCTAAACTAATTGCCTCTTCTCAAAAATCTCAGTCACTTCTAAGCAGAACACTAACAGCTCTCTGTTCTAAGCTGTTGTTTATGCATGCTGGACCATCAGTCTCCGTTGATGAAACTGACCTTTATGATGATAAATTGGGTTTTACTCCAAGTTGACACCATACAGCATTGTCAAGCGAAAAGAGACAGACAGTGTTTTTTCTGGTTTTTTTTTGTCCTGTGGCATGAAGATTGGTTTTATGGTTTAGCCTATTTATGTTTTCTCCATTCAGAAGAAGGGGGCTATGTGGCAAATGGTCAAAGTTGTTTCCAATTGATTGACATTTGGTGTGTTTGTGCTTGTTGCAAACCATATATTAATGGTTTAGTTCAGTGGTTTTCAACCTTTTTCATGCCAAGGACCCCTTAATTGATATACATTTGGCCGGGGACCCCCATCAGATTTCTTTTTGTGCCAGGGACCCCCGCAGACGCAAAGATTTGAGTTCAAAATGTTCGCTTTAAAAAATATATATAATCAAATATATATGCACACATTTTCAAGATTTCTCAAAAATGTGGTTAAAATGATTTTTACGCTATGTTAGCTAACATCTCACTGGAGACCCCCTGGTACCCCCCCCCCCCCCAAGGACCACTGGTGGTCCCTGGACCACTGGTTTAGTTGATTGATTGAATACTTCATTAACAGTTTGAAAATAGTACAGTGGTATATGATTATACAATGATGCTAAAAAGGATAACACAAAAAAGCCCCAAGGGCTTGTTTCCATTGTGGTCTATATATATGTAGCTATAATTCATCAAGAATTGGTGTGACTCAGAGTCTCAGACTAGAAGCTTCCAGACTGTTTAATCTGTCTTCCCCCCCAAAAAAACAGGTTATATTGTGCTATAGAGCAGAATACACCGCCGAAGCCCCACTTCTGTCACGACTAAAACTTGATAAATACGGACGCCTAATAGCCTAATACCCGCCACAACATTGCTAAAATATCCGCCACCACCACAATTCCCTCATGGGCATGTGAGATAAATGGCCCTGTTTTAAATTAGGAGGGGTTACACGTTGTATTAAGGTATGCACGGTGGTTCTTAATATATAAAGTACACGCTGACTTTCCAGGCTGGTATGGAAGGTTACCAAATGGCTCTATAGAGCTCATTAAGCCATAGATCAATGTGGGTGCCATGCATGCGGCCCCCCCTGCAGGCTGTATTTGACCCCCCCCCCCCCCCCCCCATGCACTGCTAATGGGCCTCAGTGACCAATCAAAGCTATACACTATCAGAGGGAACACCTGCCCTCACGCCTATTGTAAACTATTTAAGTGATTCTCAACCTTTTTCTTTTGTAATGTCAAGGACCACCCACAGGTCGATATGCATTATGCCACGGCACGGCCGGACCCCCGTTTGATGCGATAGTTTATCTATGGGACCCCCAGATCTATACACTGTACTCTGTGTTAATTTAAGTCTGAGAGTGTAACAAATGGAAATGTTTCCATTTGTACTCTCTCAGAGTTAACAGACTTTTAAAGGAGTAGTTCACCCAAAAACTGGTTTATTTTCTATCAATTACACACATGCATGGCACCCACGAAGCCTTGAATTCATAGAGATTCTTTTTGATTTTGTCGCATTCCTGAGACAGTAATTTGATGACCGACGGAGTCTCCTACTGACCGATGATCAAATGAATGGCTTAGGAATGCAACAAATAACAAAAAAAAATCTCCATGAAGTCAAGGCTTTATTGGGTGTACTGTGTAATGTAATTCATAGACAACACATCATTTTTCTTGGTGGAATTACTCCTTTAAGGGTCCATTTGGGCCCCCCCTGCTGGTGGTGGTCCCCCGGGACCAAGACGTTGAGGCTTATATATGGCCTTATCTGTTTCATTTGTGATATCTTTATTCACACTTGACTGTAAATGTCACCAATGCCTTTTTCCGTGTGCCTCATACATTTATTAGAGCTCTTTCCACAAACAATGCACCCATCCGTCTCTATAAGCTCGGCACGTCTCTTCATGTCACGTTATGCGGCTTTGAACTCTGGTCGTTTACACGGCGGACACGTTTATGTGAGCCCCCCAGGGTGCCATCCAGAGGTATATACTGTACAGCCGCGTGCAACAACCCCCCCAGTTAACCCATTAAGACCTGGACATCTGTGTCATCTGTGTTTTGATTTGAGCTAAAAAGCATTATTTTACACTTTGGGCTATTCAAAAATAGCAGATATACAAGCTCATAGCGCGGCACCGAGTGCCGCGCTATGAGCTTGTAGATCTGCTATTTTTGAAAAATCGTGAAAAATTGTGCAAATCTTTGAATATATGTATTATTTTTCAAGGAACATTTTTAACTCAAATCTTTGCTTCTGGGGGGTCCCTGGAACAACATATTTTGAAATGGGGGTCGGCGGCCAAATACATATAATGTTGGGGGTCCTTGACATGAAAAAGTTTGAGAACCACTGATATGGAAACGTTTTTCAGAAAACTGTTGGGATTTAGAAGACATTTTTTCACCAGGTAACTATTCGGTTCGATTCGATTCTACGATGCATTGCGATTAGGGGTGTAACGATACGTTTTAACAACGATTCGATATGTATCACAATACTTGGTTGTCGATACGATACATGAACGTTACAGGTTACTTTAGAACGGTACGATACGTTTCGATTCAGTGATTTAGTGGATACGATACATGAACGATACAGGACAGGTTAATTTAGAACCATACGATTCGATTCAATGATTTAAAATCGATATAGTAACTATTTGTTTACCCAAAGATTCTGTGTGAAAAATAAATAGGCTACCTGGATACTGGATAAACCCTGGATTCTTTTTTTTCTTCTTAAAAGTACTTAGTATTGCATAAATTTACATTGCAAAACGATTCGATACGATACAAAGTCAAACGATACGATATTTTGCTGTTTGCATATCGATATAGTAGATCGTTGAAAATTCAAAAAGATTTTTCGATGCAGTTACTATATCGTTACACCTCTAATTGCGATGCATCACACTTTTCTATATTAGGCTACTGCACAACATGGCAACTTTTTTATCGGTCAATACAAGCAGTTATACAAGCCAGATATTTTATATATTTGTGAATCGATTCATAATCGTCCATGTCCGCATCGCGATTAATCTATGAACCGATTATTTTTGACACCACTACTTTTAAATCGTGAAAGTTTTATGAATACTGTATATTGCTATAATGTTAGTGGTTCACAAACCCCCAAAATTGTATGTATTTGGTTGCGGACCCCCCATCTCAAAATATCTTGTTCCAGGGACCCCCCCAGGAGAAAACATTTGAGTTACAAATATCCGCTTTAAAAATATATATATTCAAAAAATTGGCACACATTTTTATGATTTTTCAAAAATAGCAGATCTACAAGCTCATAGCGCGGCACTCGGTGCCGCGCTATGAGCTTGTAGACCTGCTATTTTTGAATAGCCCAAAGTATAAAATAATGTCTATAGCTAAAATCTAAAATGACACAGATGCGGATCCCGGACTGAAAGGGTTAAATTGCCCATCCTGTATTTTATATAACCGTATAGGACCCCCCCCAGGCTAAAGGGATTTTGACAGTGAAGGGGGAATGAGGGCTTATAAGGAACTCCAACATAAGCTGCATTAATGAGCTTATAGAAGAATCCTTCGTTTTTACTTAGTCACACCTCCAGGTATACAGTTAGATAAGTACCGCTCAAGCTATTTGATGAGCGATGACATCACCCCCCCCCCCTCCCCCACCACCACCATCTGTTTGCTGTGTTTTTTGTCTAAAGCATGGCACTCTTTCTGACCTTACAGCCTTGATTTGATTTATACTCCATGGTACGACTGTCACGCACCACCGAAAATAACTGATCTACAAGCTCCACCATGACACGTTGCGAGCTGGTTACAACAGCTATTTTCAGCGCGCGATACCATCGCACGACAGAGCATAAAATTGGGCAAATGGGTAAACTGTTGTGATCGCTAGCAGTGGTGGAAGAAGTACTCCGATATTTTACTTAAGTAAAAGTAGCAATACCACAACATAAGAATACTCTGTTACAAGTAAAAGGCCACATGTGTTCAAAATGTTACTTGCGTAAAAGTACAAAAGTATTGGCATCAAAATATACTTGAAGTACCAAAAGTAAAAGTACTAAAATGTTTGAAAATAGCAGATCTACCAGCTCACAACGTTGTGAGCTTGTAGATCGGCTATTCTCAAATAGCCTAGGTATAAAATAGGTCTAAAGTGCTTAATGTATCTTTTATAATATAATAATTTATATCTCCAAAGTAACTAGTAACTAAAGAGTTCAAATAAGTGTAGTGGAGTAAAAGTACAATATTTGCCTCTGAGATGTTAGTGGAGTGGAAGTAAAAGTATTGAAAATTGGAAATTAAAAAAAGTACAGTACTTGAGTAAATGTACATAGTTACTTTACACCACTGACAACAGTGCATGGTGTTACAGTAACATGATTGAAATCCTCCATTGCATTACATAACATGTAATGTTACCTTGGGGATGAGCCATTTCTGCATCAGTCGACTGGAATGTATCACCCTTTTCCCTGTAGCGCAGTGGTTCTCAACCAGTGGTCCGGAGACCACCAGTGGTCCTTGGGAGGGGGGAGGGGGGGGGGGGGGTACCAGGGGGTCCCCAGCGAAATCAGCTAACATAGCGGCACAATCATTTTAACCACTTAGCTTTGGGCTATTCAAAAAATAGCAGATCTGCTATTTTTGCAAAATCTTGAAAATGTGTGCAAATCTTTCAAACATTTTTTACTCAAATCTTTGCTTCTGGGGGTCCCTGGCACAAAGCATTTTCAGATGGTGGTCCTTGCGGCCAAACGTATATCAATTTAGGGGGTCCGTCCGTGTCATGAAAAAGGTTAAATAAAAACCCACTGCTGTAGCGGAAAAAAGGAAGGATAGGATAGGATGCACTATTATTGCCTCAGCTTCAAACCAGTGCTAACTCATGCCTTGTAAACAGTCCCTGTACCTTGTAAATCCTTCCCCCCGGACTCAGCGCGTATACAGCTCAATTACAGCTGGCCGGGGTCTGGCCGGGTGCGATAGTTCTTGTGTCGGCAGCAATACATTTTAGGTCGAGGTAATCAATACTCTGGCCCCCCCCCGTTTAGTATTATGACTTGCTGGGCTTGTTGTTGTTGCTGTGAAGCCAAACATAGAGCCTCATGCAGGTGTTCTAGTGTGAGGACTGGAAAAAGTACTCACATTTTTTACTTAAGTAAAAGTATCAATATTGTAAAATATTGATACTTTAACTCTGTTAAAAGTAAAAGTCCGGAATTGAAAATGTTACTTGAGTAAAAGTACAAAAGCATTGGTATCACGATGTACTTAAAGCACCAAAAGTAAAAGTACTAAAATGTTTGAAAATAGCCGATCTACAAGCTCACAACGCGTCGCGATGCGACGCGTTGTGAGCTTGTAGATCTGCTATTTTCAAATAGCCTCTAGGTATAAAATAGGGCTAAAGTGGTTAATGTATGTTTTATAATTTTTTATATTTGCAAAGTAACTGGTAACTTAAGTACGTTTTCAAATAATTGTAGTGAAGTAAAGTACAATTTGCCTCTGAGACGTAGTGGAGTAGAATTAAAAATATTGAGAATTGGAAATGCTCCATTAAAGTAAAAGCACCTCACAATTGTACTTAAGTACATTACTTGAGTTAATGTACTTAGTTACTTTACACCAGTGGCAGCCAACAGCCTCATACAGGGATACTGCTCATCTTGTGTTCGTGAGGACTTGCATATATATATCCACTGTATGAAAAGTGACTTACTGTTGTGAAAATGATTTAAGTCAGGCCTAATAATATTTAATGATAATAAGTAATATCCTAATGATAGGTTGATTCTAGTTGAATAATTAACCCTATAGCATTGTTTTTCTGGGCATGTCATAATAGGCAAACATTCAGTAAAAAATAGCTGATCTATGGGGCTGACCAAAGGGCTTTGGTGTGAGGGGTGGGAAAAAAAGAGGGGACCAAGTATAGAGCCCTGCATGGGTGGACCCCGGTTACCTAAGTAAAGTATTTCAGTGGTGATGTTACCCCCTCCCCCCCTTGTTTGTACAAATTAAAATGTTGTGCATTTTGGAAACATTTTGTTATTAAAAGTGTATGATTTGTGTACACATGAAGGTTCAATTTAACCCATTAAGACCGGGAACGCATATGTGTGTCATTTTTAGATTTATTTGGCTGCTATGAGCTTGTAGATCTGCTATTTTTGAAAAAATCGTGAACATTTGGGCAAACATGTTTTTTTTTTAAGCAAATATTTTTAACTCTGTTACAACTTCTGTGGGTCCCTGGAACAAAATATTTTGAGATGGGGGTCCACAGCCAAATTCATATAATTTTGGGTGGTCCTTGACATGAAAAGGTTTGGGAACCACTGATATTATAGCAACATATGTTTAAAAAAAAAAAAAATGTTAGGATTTAGAAGACATTTGTAGAATCCTCAGAGGCAAAGATTTGAGTTAAATATGTTCGCTTGAAAATAATAATATTTATATTCAAAGATTTTCAAAAAAATCGTAGATCTACAAGTTCATAGCGCGGCACTTGGTGCCGCGCTATGAGCTTGTATATCTGCTATTTTTTGAATAGCCTAAAGAAATCTATAAAATGACACAAGATGCGTTCCCGGTCTAAAAGGGTTAAAAGCGTATGATTTGTGTACAACACAGCAAGGTTCAATTTAACCCATTAAGACCGGGAACGCATCTGTGTCATTTTCGATTTTTTGGCTATTCAAAAACAGCAGATATACAAGCTCATAGCGCGGCACCGAGTGCCGCGCTATGAGCTTGTAGATCTGCTATTTCTTGAAAAATCGTGAAAAAATATTTTTTTCCGAAAAACTGTTAGGATTTAGAAAATGTTTAGAAGCGGCCTCAGGTCTTAATGGGTTAATTCCAGAATATAGCCTATAAGACATTGCAGTTCCCAGACCCCCCCCCCCCCCCCTCACCCCCACCATCTCCAGCCACCTTGTCCATTTTCTGCCCAGTTCAGAAAGCCAAACACTGCAAACCTAATCCCTCTCATGCCTGACAGCCATGCTGTTCCGCAATTACATCAAAGAGACATGCAATGGGCGCAGTGAAGCAACACAAACATTCCACCGCAATGCTGCTTTTCATGCGGGTTTGATGTCCCCTCTTTTTTCTCTCGCTTCAAAGCCTCCTGCCGAGAGGCTGCTATAGCTGCTTCGATGGCTGTCGTCTTCTTCTTCTTCTTTCCTCCTCTTTTAGTTGTGGTTGTGTAGTGTTCAAGCTGTTTGTCCAAGTTTTTTTTTTTTTATGTGCGTGACAACGATAACGTCAGTCACAACGGATTATAACCCATTAAGACCTGGAACGCATCTGTGTCACTTTTTCATTTGAGCTAAAAAAAGCATTATTTTACACTTTGGTTATTAAAAAATAGCAGATCTACAAGCTCATAGCGCGGCACCGAGTGCCGCGCTATGAGCTTGTAGTCTAGATCTGCTATTTTTGAAAAATAGTGAAAATGTGTGCTAATCTTTGAATATATGTATATATTAAAGCGAACATTTTTTAACTATTCTTTGCTTCTGGGGGGTCCATGGAACAACATATTTTGAGATGGGGGTCGGCGGCCAAATACATATAATTCTGGGGGTCCTTGACATGAAAACACCACTGATATAGAAACATAGGTTTTTCATAAAACTGTTGGGATTTAGAAGACATTTTTGTAGAATCGGCTTCAGGTCTTAATAGAATAAACAAAACGCTGAAATGATTCACTGATTGCGCCGCTCCTCTCTTCAGTCATTTTAATGAGTTGTTTGGGAGGATATGGTGATGCAAGGTCATAGTCTCGTTGTTTTCACAGGTGAAAAAAGGGAAGCGGGTTTGGCCTAATATGTCATCTCACGTAAAGTGCTGTATGGCAAGTGGTTCTCAAAGTGGGGTCTGTGGACAGGGGGGGGGGGGGGGGGGGGGGGGGTTTCTTGCCGCCAAAGTTATGGGGCACCAATCAGGGCCCAGGTTTATCATCCCCTTCAAAATGTTAATATGGCATCACAATCAGTTTAACCATGCTATTTTATACTACAAGCTCACATGTTTTGCGACGCATTGTGAGCTTGTATACCGTGCATGTTCACATCATGGTGTAGTCTACTTTACATAACTTAAGACAATTAATCCAAATTCTTTTTTTGTGGGGGAAGGTAGGGAAAGAAAATAGCCAATTTAACATTGAGGTGCCCACTGTTCCTAGGTGCCCACTTTCTGTATCCCTGGCTAATCATTCTGTTGAGGCTGCATTAGTACATAGAGGGTGTGGGGTGGAATTGGCAATGTGTGTTTGTGGGGGTGGATGGACGAACGGACAGACAGACGGACAGACAGACAGACAGACAGACAGACAGACAGACAGACAGACAGACAGACAGACAGACAGACAGACAGACAGACAGACAGACAGACAGACAGACAGACAGACAGTTAAATGGATGGATAGATGGATGTGTGGCTAAATGGGTGGAAAGGTAGATGGATGAATGGACGGACGGACGGATAAACGGATGGCAAATCCTCCAACTTTGTTTTTTGTCTCTGCTGTGGACAAAACTGTTACTTTTCGGGATTTAAATTTAAAAATGGCAAAAGAAGCAGATCTACAAGATCAAAGCGAGCTTGTGGATTTGCTACTTCTGATGCTTTTGTGTGGGGCGGCAGTGGCTCAGGGGTAGAGTGGCCGGGTAGAGTAAACTGGAAAACCGCAAGGTTCCCAGTTCGATCCCGGGCTGGGGCGCTCCCCTAGAGTTAGTGTCGAAGTGTCCTTGAGCAAGACGCTGAACCCTAATTGCCCCCGATGAGCAGGTTGGTGCCTTGCATGGTTTCCTCTGCCATCAGTGTATGAATGTGTGTGTGAATGGGTTAATGGCACAATCAATGTAAAGCGCTTTGGATAAAAAGCGCTATATAAATGCACCATTTACCATCAAGTATATAGGGCGTTCATTTATGAAAAAAACACAGACAGTTAAAATATGGAGATAATAGGTTTCTGCCTGACAGCAAGGATTTGAGGGTGACAGGTATAGATGATAGCTGGCCTCAGATGGCGGTGATGAGTACAGCACGTTTTGACAGGGAAGTTAAGAACTACTGGGCTAAGAGATAGATGAGGATATGGAAGAGTGAAGTGGAGGTGAGTTACTAACACCAGAATGCATGCACCGCTGCCAAAGACAGTCAGTCTCTCTTGCAGAATATCAGAGGTGTCTGCACACCGTATATACTTTAGGCAAAGTTATTAAATCATCTCTTAAAGTGGCTCACCTCATTCTGTCTTTTCTTAATGACAGTTTAGAGAACAAACGCTCCCCCTGCACCGGTAAAGTTACGTATTCTTAACCACAACACATCTGTGTAACCACTTAAACCGTTATTTCATACTTTGGCTATTCAAAAAAAAGTAGATATACAAGCTCATAGAGTGTCGGCTACGAGGTTGTAGATCTGCTTTTTTTTTTTTATCGTCTAAATTTGTGCAAATCTTTGAATTAAAACATTTTTTAAATAGTGAAAATAGCCGATCTACAAGCTAACAACGCGTCGATGTAGATCGGCTATTTTCAATACTTTAAAATGGTTTTCAAAATAGTCTAATAAAGGCTATTACTTTTAGGCATAAGGGGTAAAGGAAGGGGCGAGATATGGCCATAGTGTTTAATATTGTTGACGATATTGTGTTTTGGTGTTATTTTTTGGTGTTATTTTATCACCGCCCCTATATGTGAGGTTTGGACATCGGCGTTGGCTAGCGAAACACATGAGACGTGATATGTGCATAGCCCTATAAATAGGACTATGCACTTAAAAAAAACACATTTATGTTTTTTAAGTGAGTCATGTGATGACCACACACCGCCCACTTCACACTGGGTGTGATTTTTATGCTATGTTGATGAATTGAATACATAGGACCACAATGGAAACAAGTCCCCAGGACTTTTTTTGAGTTATCCTCCCTTTAGCCCAAATGTCTGACCGTAACTCTGTTACATTCAGACATTTGGGCTAAAACATTTGGGCTCTGTTGTAAACTAAGCTGTTTGCATTTCTGTCTAATAAAGCATGCCTCTGATGCCTTGGGGGTGAGAACGTGTTGAATAGAGTATTCATTCAATCACTCAATCCCCATTAGCTGCCGCCTGAACGGCTGCTATAGTCTTCCAAGACATTATACATTATATACAAAAAAAAAGAGAACATTACATTCTCAATGTATTACACAAAAAGTAGTATATACTGCATAATTATAATAGTCCACACTGGTCTTCTCGATTATCCGTTTAATTGAAAAAGTAGTGGATAGAATAATTGCTAAGAAGATAGTGGACAATTGCAGCCCTAGAGCAGTGGTTCTCAACCAGTGGTCCGGGGACCACCAGTGTGGTCCTTGAGGGGGTTCCAGGTGGTCCCCAGCTAAATGATGGAGTTGGTAACCAAATGGACCCTTATAGAACTTTAACTCTTGAGAGCGTAAAATGAAACCAAATGGACCCTTACGGGTCCATTTGGTTTCATTTTACGCTCTCAAGAGTAAAATTATTGTTTAACATCTTGCATTACTTATTTAAAGAATTGTTATTTTGATCAACGTTTGCCTGTTATCTCTCCTATGGTACCAACATCAATAGCGTGGAATTGTGGGCATCCAACAGTGACAAAATATTCAAAGTTTTGGGTCTGAGAGGCTAACTCTCATCAAACGGTTCTCCGTGGCTCAAATGCAGAATAAACTAGAAAATGTGCTCCTCGGAGCACATGTCTCCGCCAGTACTGTTCCTGATTAATCCTGTCTTACCTATTTATATTACATAATGTCACGTGTCACTTGACCAATGTTAGCTTGGCTGATGGAAGCTCACTTAAAATATATCTTTTTTTATTTCGTCATGCGTCTCGCTAGCCAATCAAAAGCATTGGTGACAACATATTGTCACGTGTCACGTGAAGCTTGACCAATGTTAGCTTGGCTGAGACGGACGGACACACGGAAGGACAAGAACGAAAACATACTCTCCACCTCTGGCGGAGACAATAGTGGACCTTGATATGAAAAGGGTTGAAAACCGCTGCTCTAGAGTAATGCAGCTTGCCCTGCTACACTGGTCAGGAGTATAACATAATCCCCACGATGCATAAACGCAGATCTAAGCAGGTGGAGCTACACATAGGGGAGGAGGTGGGTGGATAAAGCAGCAAGATTCTCCTGACCAACAGAACAGAGGCACAGCTGGAAAGTAGCGTTGCCATGTCTGCTTATTATAGGCGACTTTGGGCTTCTTTTTCTGTAAAGTTGCTTGTAAATATTGTTTTTTTTTTAGGGTTGCATTTTTTTGGGCTTGTTTCTAGTGTAGTTGCTTATTTGGGTTGCTTCCACATTTTCCAATTATTATTTAAACCAGTGGTTCTCAAATATTTTCATGTATTTGTCCTTAACTCCCCATCTGAACATATTTTGTGCCAGGGAGCCTCGTACCAATTACCAAAAAGCCTCGTTAGAATGTTTAAAACATCTTCCACAATATTCCACATTTTATTTTCAAGATCTTTTTGAAAATAGCAGATCTACAAGCTCACAACTTGTAGATCGGCTATTTTCAAATAGCCTACAGTATGTATACAGTAGGCCTATATGTTTAAAGTGGTCATGTGGCCTAGTCGTTTCTTTTTCGGCTGGTCGCTTATTTCTCTCACAAAATCTGGCAACGCTGCTGGAAAGCAGCCTAATGGTGAGCTAACTGGGGTTGAGGACGGCGTAGACATGCTTACGGTGTGTGAATGATGATTGGATTCGGTTTGCTCGTAAACGTGCACTATACCGAGTGGTCCCACCAGCTTGTTAAGAGTTTCCTGACTGGACTTGCGGTACTCATTAGATTTAACCCATTAAGACCGGGAACGCACCTGTGTCATTTTAAGATTGCTTTGGCTATTTAAAAATAGCAGATATACAAGCTCATGGCGTGGCACCGAGTGCCGCGCTATGAGCTTGTAGATCTGCTATTTTTAGAAAAATCTTTGAATATATATATATTTTTAAAGCGAACATTTTACTTCAAATCTTTACTTCTGGGGATTCTTCAAATGTCTTCTAAACTGTTTTTTTTTTTTCAAACGTATGTTGCTATATATATCAGTGGTTCTCAAACTTTTTCATGTCAAGGACCCTCCAAATTATATGTATTTGCCCGCGGACCCCCATCTCAAAATATTTTGTTCAAGGGACCCCCCAGAAGCAAAGATTTGAGTTAACAATGTTTGCTTTAAAATGAAATATATATACAAAGATTTGCACACATTATCGCAATTTTTCAAAAATAGCAGATCTACAAGCTCATAGCGCGGCCGCTATGAGCTTGTATATCTGCCATTTTTGAATAGCCAAAGTATAAAATAATGCTTTAAGTGGTTACACAGATGCCTTCCCGGTTTTAAGGGGTTAAGCCTGATTTGCACTCAGTTACGTGCTGGGTGTCGCGTTCCCCCCCCAAAAAAAAACACCAGATCTACGAGCTCACAATGCATCAAATCACGATGCATTGTGAGCTTGTAGATCTGCTATTTATAATGAATCAGGCTATTATCGCTAGAGGAACAACACACACAGAAAAAGGCACCGGTAGAACAGTGGGACAGTAAAGGTAGCTCACTACCCAAGGTATCACCTCAATCTACCCGCAAGTAATGAATTTCTCCTTTTCTCTCTCTGGAATAGAACATAGCAAACGCTCCACTGTTCTACAGTAACGCCGGTGATAAGTTGAATATGCAAAAGTATGTGTACCGCAGGCTGTAACTCAATAATGTTGGAGACATTTCTATTAGCCTCTGTGAATAAGAAAGAGAAAAAAAAGACATCTACAGATGCTATCTGCGTAATGCATGCAGAATGCCATCAGCAGCAGTTGCGGCCCCCAAATTCCATTTAACCCATTAAGACCGGGGAAATAATCTGTGTCATTTTTAGATTTCTTTGGCTATTCAAAAATAGCAGATATACGAGCTTGTAGATCTGCTATTCTTTGAAAAAATATTAAAATTTGTGCAAATCTTTGAATATATATTATTTAAGCGGATGTTTTTAACTCATGTTACAACTTCTGGGGGTCCCTGGAACAAAATATTTTGAGATGGGGGTCCACAGCCAAATACGTATCATTTTGGGTGGTCCTTGACATGAAAAAGTTTGAGAACTACTTACAGCAACATTCAAAAAACTGAGCTTGTACATCCGCTAATTCAGAAAAATCTTTAAAGTGTGAGAACAACTGATTTAGAAGTCATTTGTAGAATCGGCCTCAGGTCTTAATGGGTTAAGCAGAAGTGACGATAAGAAATGCTGTTTATGTCCATGAATTGCATCCGTGCTCGGTGGATATGAAAGGGGAATTCATAGGCTATGTGCTGTAGTCATTTTACTCGACTTTGGTGAATTTGTGTGGGTGCGTGTCCAGGGGGTGGCCACTGGACTCCAGGTGCCCTATTACACACTTTTTGGATTTGGATACACTCTGAGAGCGCACGCCGACTGCTCCGAGTGAAAACTTTGAAAAGCCTGTTTTTTTTTAAAGCCAAGTGCCTTAACATTTGCGATTGTGACGACAGTCGGATGAAGTCATTGCAAAATGCGATGGCTTTGGCTTCCTTTGTACTGTAACAAAACAAGGTTATAATCATGTTTACGCACAGGATGAATTTGAAAGCTTTTCAAAGGACGAAAATGGTCCTTAAATTCACTGATATCAGAGCACTCTATGACGGCAACGCCAGAGCACTCAGAAATCGGAGCGGATTCTCAAAGCATATTTTTCAAATGAACCCAAATATTACGTTTGTATGGCACCACTCTGTTGTGTTGCCATCGGTCGGTTTATTCATCCTTTAAATTAAACTGTAAGACAGGGTAATGTTAGCAATTAAAGTAGATATGGGTAGAGTTAAAGTATCTCGGGGTCTTGTTCACGAGTGAGGGGAGGACGGAGCAGGAGATCAGCCGGAGAATCGGATCAGCATTCATTTTAAGATTTCTTTGGCTATTTAAAAATAGCAGATATACAAGCTCATAGCGCGGCACCGAGTGCCGCGCTATGAGCTTGTAGATCTGCTATTTTTAGAAAAATCGTCAAAAAATTGGGCAAATCTTGGAATATATATTTTTTAAAGCAAACATTTGTAAAATATTTAGTTCCAGGGACACCCAGAAGCAAAGATTTGAGTTACAATTGTCCGCTTAAAAAAACTACTTTAATTGCTAACATTACCCTGTATTGCAGTCGCTGTGCCGCACTGTTTACACACGAAAAGACAGCTGAACCAGAAGGCAAAGCTCTTGAAAAATAAGTTTGAGGATACAAGCGGCCGAAATGAATTTTATCACACAGGTGGCCGGCCTCTCCCTTAGAGATAGCGTGAGAAGTTCGGTCAGCCACGAGAGACTCAGAGTAGAACCGCTGCTCCTTCACTTGGAAAGGAGCCAGCTTAGAGTATGCATCTAGTACGGATGTCTCCCGAGCATCTCCCTATAGGGAGGTCCTCGCTGTGCACGTGCCACTGGGAGGAGGAGACCCCCCCTGGCAGACCAAGGACCAGATGGGGGAGGATTATATCTCCACGCTGGCCTTGGAACGCCTTCCCCAGGAGGAAGTTGCTATAATGTTGCTCTGGAAAGGGAAATCTGGAGCTCTCTGTTGGAACTGTTTTTACCCCCGCTACCCGATTCCGGATAAGCGGTTGAAGATGGATGTATGGATAGAGTAGAGGATACATTTTTTTTAAAATAATTAACCCTTTAAGACCCCGAAGCCGACTCTACAAAATAATGTCTTCTAAATCCCAACAGTTTTCTAAAAAAACATATGTTTCTATATCAGTGGTGCTCAAACCTTTTCATGTCAAGGACCCCCAAAATGACATGTATTTGGCCGCGGACCCCCATCTGAAAATATCTTGTTCCAGGGACCCCCCAGAAGCAAAGATTTGAGTTACAAACGTTCGCTATAAAAAATATACACATTCAAAGATTTGCACAAATTTTCCAAAAATAGCAGATCTAGTAAATCTGCTGTTTTTGAATAGCCAAAAGTGTAAAATAATGCGTTTCAGCTCAAATCAAACAATGACACAGATGCTTCTCCAGGTCTTCATGGGTTAATGACATTCTGACAGCGTGTGCACGTGCACGCATGCATGTGCGTATGTATGTGTGTGCGTGCGCTCATACTTCACTCCACCCCTGCATCGTGTGCCACACTTGGGGCCACCCCGGGCAAAAGGAAAGTCTGGGGAAACGTCACTGACTGAACTTCTCTCTGGCCCGTATACTTCACACACAGAGTGGACCATGGAGGAGAGTGCATGCACTCTCCACCATGTCGATTCTCCTCCTCCTCCTATCTGCTTGGGTTTTCATCTACACCAGCTCTTACAGCGTGGAGTATAGTCGTCTGTGCCGCCGCCGCTGCTGCGGGAGGGCCTATCGCAGATGCCTTTTATGAGAGTTTGGCACCGGTAATAAACGTCCGATGGCTCTCTCTCTCTCTCTCTCTCTCTCTCTCTCTCTCTCCACGAGGCGAATGATATCTTCCATCTTCTGTTATTAATATCTGCTGCTACAGAATCAACAAGAGCACACGCTCCTCTCCCTCTCTCTATCTACCTTGTTCTCTCTCTCTCTCTCTCTCTCTCTCTCTCTCTCTCTCTGCCTTCTCACCGTTCCACGCAGCCTAGAGGGGCTTCTCTCTACCCCGCTCGCTCTCTCCATCTTCCAGGAAGCGTGGGGCTGCGGATATTTCTCTCTTTTTTTTCTTCAGCCCCCTCTCTTTTTTTTTTTTTCGTCTGCCAGCAAGTGATTAACCCATTAAGACCGGGAAAAAGCATCTGTCATTTTTAGATTTTAACCACTTTAACCATTATCGTATACTTTGGCTATAAAAAAAAACAGCAGATATACAAGCTCATAATTTGCTATTTTTTCTTAAAGAATCGTGAAAATGTGCACAAATCTTTGAATATAAAGTGAACATTTTTAACTCAAATCTTTGCTTCTGGGGGGTCCCTGGAAGAACACATTTAGAGATCCGCGGCCAAATACATATCATTTGGGGTTTTGAGAACCACTGATATTATAGCAACACAAGTGTTTTAAAAAAAACTGTTAGGATTTGGAAGACATTTGTAGAATCCCCCAGACGCAAAGATTTGAGTTAAACATTTTCGCTTTAAAAAATATATATTCAAAGATTTGCACCCATTTTCCACGATTTTTCAAAAAATATATATTTTTTGATGTATTTTTTTATAAATTTTTTCATATATTTGATATATTTTTGAACAGCCCAAAAATAAATCTTAAAAATGACACAGCAGATGCGCTCCCGGTCTCAATGGGTTAAAAATGTGCTTGCCGCTCCCACAGAGGAACACACTGGCACGGCAGCTGAGCCCACAAAGATGAAGACCTTTGTTACATGCTGATGAGCCAGTACACCGGCAGCAGCAGCGGCGTGGAGAAAACACACCAGGGGCAACCAGGAGAACCGCCGGCGTACCGCCTGGGGGCCACCGCCAGACACCCCCCTACCCCCCCCATACCCTCCCCAAACCGGGGAGGACGGATGTCTCTCGGGGTGTCGAAAAAAAAGAACCCAAACGGGAAATCCCTGAAACGGTGTTGTTTGTGTGCTAGCTTCAAAGGCTTCGGCGGTGACAATCCATATTCATGGAAGTTTTAGCAACAGAGCAACGTAGAGTTTGTTCTTTTTTTTGTTGTTGTTTATATTTAGATTTTTTTCTCCCCCTTTTTCTCCCCCAATTTAACCGTTCTGCCAATTAACCCTTTAAGACCTGGGACGCATCAGAGTCATTTTTTTATTTGAGCTAAAAAAAGCATTATTTTACACTTTGGGCTATTCAAAAATAGCAGATCTACAAGCTCGTCGCGCGGCACCGAGTGCCGCACGACGAGCTTGTAGATCTGCTATTTTTGAGAAATCGTGAAAATGTGTGCAAATCTTGGAATATATATATTGTTTTAAAACGAACATTTTTAACTCAAATCTTTGCTTCTGGGGGGTCCCTGGAACAAAAATATTTTGAGATGGGGGTCGGCGGCCAAATACATATCATTTTGGGGGTCCTTGACATGAAAATGTTTGAGCACCACTGATATAGAAACATACGTTTTTTTCAGAATACTGTTGGGATTTAGAAGACATTTGTAGAATCGGCTTCAGGTCTTAATGGGTTAATTCCTCCCCCCACGCACATTTCGGTGTTGTCACGGCGGTTGCATCCAACTGACTCACCTGCCAGTGAGGACGAGGAGCCCCCACCGGGAGGACGTCGTATAGAGCCTTCGTCCTACTCCTCCCGGCCATGACTAATATGTGTTCTGGTGTGGGGAAGAGTATAAACACGCCGCCAAAACGATCACCAAATCACCTATAGAGTGTTTACTTCTAGTTCAGTGACAGAGAGGTCTCCCCGTCTCTCCAGCTATTTTAATAAACAGAAAATACATTTTCAGATAGGTTGGCAATTTCAGCCAATCAGGAGAGAGTACCCATTTATCGGCTTCAATTTTATGGTGTTCCAATTTTTTTCTGGCTCATTTATTTGTGTCATCACTTCCAAATTCACTTGTTTATCCTGTATCCTGTGTGAGCTCTCTGTCCTGAAAAAGAAATGCATTTTTCTGTTTACTAAAGAACTGGGGAGACAGGAAGACTCCTGTTACTGAACACTATACAGAATATAGAGCTATTTAACCCATTAAGACCTGGAACGCATCTGTGTCACTTCTTGATTTGAGCTAAAAAAGCATTATTATTACACTTTGTGCTATTCAAAAATAGCAGATATACAAGCTCATAGCGCGGCACCGAGTGCCGCGCTTCGAGCTTGTAGATCTGCTATTTTTGAAAAATCGGGAAAATGTGTGCAAATCTTTGATTATATATATTGTTTTAAAGCGATCATTTTTAACTCAAATCTTTGCTTCTGGGGGTCCCTGGAACTAAATATTTTGAGATGGGGGTCGGCGGCCAAATACATATACGTTTGGGGGTCCTTGACATGAAAAAGTTTGAGCACCACTGATATAGCAACATACGTTTTTTTTTTCGGAATACTGTTGGGATTTAGAAGATTTGTGGAATTGAATCTATTTCCAAGATGGCCACTATTCTTCCTGAACCAGTTTAGATGTTGGCTTTGGCAGACTTCACTTACTTGTTACTGGCAATCTCAGTATCTGAATATGACATAGTTCACCTGTTTCTTGGCCCTTTTCTGCTGCTTCATTCAATATCCGGTCACTTACGCTCTAGTAGGCTGCAGGTGTAATGCAGGTTATTAAGTGTGTTGCCAGATTTTGCAAGCGGCCAGGTTTATGTAAACAAGCCCAAAAGAAGCAACTTGGCTAAGTTTTACAACTTTTGAAAATTGAAAATAGCAGATCTACAAGCTCACAATGTATAACATCACGACACGGTGTGATCTTGTAGATTGGCTATTTAAAATATATATATTTTTGAAACATTTTAGCAACACAAATCGTGTAAGGGGGTCCCTGGCACAAAATAATTTTACATTGGGATCCGCGGACAAATACATATTAATCTGAGGGTCCGTCCGTGACATGACAACATGTGGGAACCACTGTTTTAAAAAAACGAAGCGCGCGGTGTGAAACGCATTGGGAGCTTGTAGAGCTTGTAGATCTGCTATTTTCTAAAGATTTGTATGCATTTTAGGCGTTTGAAAACTTGTGAAATGGGACATTCTGCATATTGATGAGTACTTTTACTTTTGGTCCTTTAAGTATATTTTGATGCCAATAGTTTTGTACTTGTACTAAAGTACATCTTGAATAACAGACTTTTACTTGTAATAGAGAATATTTCTACATACTGTAGCGGTATTGATACTTTTACTTGAGTAAAACATGACAGTACTTTTCCCCACCACTGGGTGTACCAGGAATGGGATGGACTGAGCATGCTCACTACAAACAGACAGGCACTATATAAGGCAGCCTGCAGTGACATTCTGGTCCTTTGTCACTGCCCAGAACCAGGAAGCACTGTGGTAAGAGAAAAAAGAAACAGTCAACCATTTGCCAAAAACATTCCCTGCAATTTAAAAATAAAGAACAATTTTAACTTTTAACCCTGGGTTGTGAACTCATTTATGTTATGTGTTAAAGGAACAATAATACAGGAAACATACTAAAGGCTGTCAAATGGAGTTTAGTGTGTGCACCCACCAAACTATCCTAGCATGCTACCTGGCTATTGTCTATCTATATGGTGTATTGTGTAGTGTTGATCTGGCTATGATGTGGGCCACTGATGTCTTTTGCCTTTGGTGTAATTTAAGCACAATTAATAAACTAATTTCAAAAGAATCTTAAAGTGAAACATTTTTGAATATTTTTTTTTACATTTTGACAACACAAATCTGGTACGGGGGTCCCTGGCACTAAATATATTTTGATGGGGGGAGGGGGTCCGTGGACAAATACATATTAATGTGGGGGTCCTTGACATGAACATGTTTGAGAACCACAGGTTTAAGACATCACCTCGCTCTTATTATTCCACTGAAGTGTCTTGAGTGATATCTACAGCATGCCGGAATAATCTTTGACTGGATTAAGCTGTGTGTGTGTGTGTGTGTGTGTGTGTGTGTGTGTGTGTGTGTGTGTGTGTGTGTGTGTGTGTGTGTGTGTGTGTGTGTGTGTGTGTTAATATGCAGAGCGGTACAGCATCTCCCCACAATCCCTAGTGTTCCTGAAAGGCTTTGGGCCTCTTTGTAACATGTGTAGTGCTGTCCTGTCCTGTCTGTGTCCGTGTATCTCATTTAACAATAAGAGCGCTATAGGGTCCTCTGCAGTGGTGGAAAGTAACTAAGTACATTTACTCAAATACTGCACTTGACTAATTCACTGCCAGACTTATTTCTGGCAGTGAATTTTCTTACTCATGTAAAATTTGGATCTACAGGCATTTTACAGGCATTTTACGTGTAACAGTGTATTTTGATATTGCGGTATTGCAACTTTTACTTAAAGGACGACTTCACCCATTTCCAACCTTCACCCATTTTCAACCTAACTAAGTTGGACCTCACTAATGCTCATGATAAAATGATAACAAAAAATCTTCTCACTCTGTGTCTCATAGGAGGGCTGTGGACACTTCAGAAACCCACCTACCAGTGACATCATCGTTGGGCAGGTTTTTTTTTTCTCCACACAGATTTCCATTTTTTAATTTCTATTTTTATGAACTCGAGAACAATGGCTTCGATCATATCATGCTAACTTTCCAGGAATAGAAAGCCTGCCGTTTCTATTTTGCTTGGATTCCCCTTCGATGATGTCACTGGTAGGCGGGTTTTCTGAGATGTCCACAGACCGCTTCTGAGACACAGACGGGGTAGACAAAAATGGTACCATATCATAATGAGCATTAGTGAGGACCAATTATACGAAGAGAGGTTGAAAATAGGTGAAGTCGCCCTTTAACCCATTCAATCCTGGGAACGCATCTCGTGTCATTTTAAGATTCCTTTGGCTATTCAAAAATAGCAGATCTACAAGCTCATAGCGCGGCACCGAGTGTCGCGCTATGAGCTTGTAGATCTGCTATTTTTGAAAAATCTTGAACATTTTTGCAAATCTTTGAATATATATTTTTAAAGCGAATATTTGTAACTCAAATATTTTCTTCTGGGGGGGTCCTTGGAACATACATATTTTACAAATAGCAGATCTACAAGCTTGTTTTTGAACAGCCAAAGAAATCTTAAAATGACACCGATTCTTTCCCGGTCTAAGTGGGTTAAGTAAAGAAATCTTCTTCCACCACTGTACATTGGAATGATGTGCTTAGTTAGAATCAGTCTCACTAGTCCGTTACGTAACGGTAAACCCAGAGACGTTTGATGTTGACGCTGTCAGTGTTACGAGTAAGACTGGTGACAGTTTGAGCTTGATCACCGCACGCCTCTGTCACCACTCACCGGCGCTCGTTCAATGTGAGACGGCCACACTCAGTTGGAGCTGTCATGTGATAAAAGAAAGTCTAAAATAGTCCTGGACGTTCCAACAAAAATATACATATTATAATCAGTCTCTGGTCCTTGTACCTCTGTCTCTGAAGTACGCATATATATATATAGTTTTACAGGCATGCAAACGTGTAGCTTTTCCGCGAAAATCGCCATTTTGAATCCGAATAGATCAGAGGTTTTCAACCTTTTTCACGTCAAGGACCCCCAAATTGACACGTATTAGCCCACGGACCCCCATTTGAAAAGATATGCTCAGGGACTCAACCATTTAGATTTCTTGGGGGTCACAATCTACTCTGTATCATCATCATTAGTGTTCATTTAACTCTGAGAGTGTACAAATGGAACCAAATGGACCCGTTAGGGTCCATTTGGTTCCATTTGTACACTCTCAGAGTTACAGACACACAAGGGTCACTTTGGTTCCTAACTATTCATTTAGCTGGGGACCCCCTGGAACCCCCTAAAAGACCACTGGTGGTCCCCAGACCACTGGTTGAGAACCACTGAAATAGATCATTTGTGTGAATCGTGCAGATCCAAGGAGAAAATGTTTTAGGGGGGTGGGGGGGGGGTCGTGTGGATTGTACAGGCTGCTTTGGTCATCGTGCGTATAATTCACAAGAACGTGAAGGATGTTGACAAACGTCAAAATAAAACCTCCGTTGACTAATCATGATAACGTTAAAACTAATCAGGGTGAGTCTTATTTTGAAATCCCACTTTACGAAGTCAAAAGTTAATTGCTGCGCCTGTGGCCTGATGTAATAATTTATCGGGGGGCTTGCCTGCAGTAGCTGCATGGGGGCCATGACACGGTTTAGGGAATATCGAAACGGGAAAACCATGCACTGTGGACTAGTACCGATCTTTTGACCATCCGTTACAGTGGTGTGGGTCGTTTTTTTTACGTTGTGTCTGTCTGTGCTCTATGAACTTATCTATCCCTCTGTGTGTGTGTGTGTGTGTGTGTGTGTGTGTGTGCGCGCGCACGCATGTGCATGTGTCATACACGCGCCCATTTTTGTCGTACACGCGCTCCCTCAACATGGAGGAGCGGTTAGATATAATAATAAACTTTATTTGTATAGCACCTTTCATGACATGAAATGCAGCTCAAAGTGCTTTACAGAGCAAGAATACAATTACAGTTACAACTAATTTAACAATAAAGCAAAACGAAAAGCTGAAGCATAAAACAACATTAAAATAATCGCAAAAGGCAGTGAATCAATCAGGCAATATACAGTGTGTGAGGACATGGATAACAACACAGAGATTTAAAAATCAACCAAAACATCAGCTAAAATCAAGAGTGAAGAAGTAGGTCTTGAGCTGTGCTTTAAAGCTATCCACAGAGGCTGCCTGTCTTAGGTTTAACCCATTGATACCTAGGGTGACCACCTTCAAACAGACCCATTGAGGGACAGACGTACCCGTTCCGCGGGACATCGCGGGACACATGCCTCATGCATGCGCGCGCAGCGCGCGTGCATGAGGATTTTTTTTGCGCGGTTCTGGCCGGATTGGGTTCGTTTTTGGTTTCTTTATTTCGGTTTTAGGGTTAGGTTAGGGTTATGTTATTTAATTCTTATTTTTGCCTGATTTTACCGATTTATAATTTTTTTCATATCTTTGATTTTCGGGACATTGCTCTGCTTGTGCGGGACGCGGGACAGAGGGTCCAATTTCGGGACTGTCCCGCGAATTTCGGGACGGGTGGTCACCCTATTGATACCTGGAACACATCTGTGTCACTTTAGATGTCTTTGGCTATTCAAAAATAGCAGATATACAAGTTCATAGCGCGGCACCGAGTGCCGCGCTATGAACTTGTAGATCTGCTATTTTTGAAAAATCTTGAAACAGATTTTTGGGGATTTTTTTCAAAAAACTGTTAGGATTTAGAAAACATTTTTAAGAATCGCCTCAGGTCTTAAAGGGTTAATGGGAGTTTATTCCACACAATGTCTCTTGAAGGCTTTGCTCAGCTATTATTTTGTACTTTGTATTGTACTTTTTACTCCACTATGACACTGTGTTATTATATTCAAGTGTGACACTATGACACACTATTGTTCTTTCTTTATATGGATTAGTTTGATTAACTACTTCACCCCCCCCCCCCCCCCCACCCACATTAGGAAAGCAGAGGAGGAGACAGGACCAACGGGTGGAACCGGACAGAAGAACCAGGTTGGGATCAAGTCCTGGATCAGGTAAGGACTGGAGACCCGTTTGTTTCTCATAATATCTGCTCCTCAGGACTGGCCGTCCACACTGCCAGAGATCACATGCAGTGACGTGCACAGACATTTTGAGGGGCAGGTGCTCAAGTAAATTGAGCACTTGGTCTGCTCTTTTTTCCCTCTACACCTATACCTCTTTGCCAAAAATAGCCGATCTACAAGCTCACAACGCCTCGCAGCGCGAGGCGTTGTGAGCTTGTAGATCTGCTATTTTTGGCTAAAGTTCTCCTCAGAAAAGGGATGCTAGGTTTCGAGTGGTTATGGTAAAAAGAAAAATCATATCACATAAAGATTTGGCGGACCACCTGCAGTAACTCTGAGGACCCCCTGTTGAAGACCCCTGCTGTAAACTGAAAAAAAAAAAAAAAAAAAAAAATGTTCTTTTTTTTCAAAAGGGCACTTCTGGTCAAAAGGGAAAAGGGCAGGTGCTCTAGCCCACCTAGAGTCTATCTGTGCACGTCCCTGATCACATGGGTATCTGTGTGTTCAGACAGCGTCGACCTATGTGTGTGTTGTCTGCTGCTGTGGTAACGACGTGAAAGCGTAGGCATTGTGTAATGCTTGATTTATACTCGCTATAGTCGCTAGGTGAAAATAGCCGATCTACAGGCTCCACAGTGCGTTGCGATGCACTGCGTAGTGAGCTTGCAGATCGGCTGTTTTTGGAGGATGTATGACTCAGATTCTTCAGATTGGAATGTCTGCAATACGGTATAGCTGCGGTTATACATGGATTCCATGAATGGCAGTTATACATGGATGGCTTGTCTGTTTGGACGTATAGTCCAAGATTAAATCAGAAAAAGAGGTTGCGCATCAACAATGGGTTTTCTCAGTGGAGTGCTAGACCCAAAGTCAGTATACATATCAAAAAAAGGAATTTAAAAAAAAATCCAAAAAGGTAGCACATCCAAAAATGTCAATTAAATGGAGGACAAATTACTCACATTTCCACTTTTTTATTGGCACACCAATAAAGTGAACGCTTACGCGTTTCGGCTATGAGCCTTCCTCAGAGCATTCATATCACATCAATTCAACTCACTTTATACACAAGGTCAGAGTTCACCAACAGCTGAAATCTCAAGTCAATCACCAAGGTCCAATCACTAGTATGCAAGAACACAGGCAATTACAGGTAATTTGTGGCATATATCATAAAGTAACACATCCAATACACAGTGAATGGGTATCAAAGATATTCTTAACCCAAAAAGCATTTTAAGCTATAATCGTCATTAAGTCCATTGGGTGTCATAGTGTTGAGTGTGTATATCCACTGCATTTCTATGGGTACAAACAGACATCTCCGTTTGCTGGCGGAAAACGGGTCGCTACGAAACGGAAGCTCTTGTTCCGGATCCGGCCATTTCTGTCTGTTACTCAATGAAAAGCGGAACACGGATGTGCTTTTTCCGGACCGGATCGCGCCCGTTTTTCCGTTTTTTTTTAACATGGGAGTGGATGGGACTTCCGGCCGTTCGTTCCGTCGCGAACGGACATGTCTGTTTGTACCCTCTCTGGGCCAGTTTCTTTAGAATATCACCTCCTCTGATGGGCATCACAATTTTTTCAATCACACAGAATTTTAGTGAAGAGGGTGAACCATGATTTGCTTCAGCATAATGTTTTGCAATTGCATAATCCATATTTCCTGTACGGATTGCAGTTTTGTGCTCTGATATTCTTTGTTTAAGGGGTCTTTTAGTTTGTCCTACGTATGCTAGACCACAGGGACATAACAGCATGTAAATCACATGTGTCGATTTGCAGTTGATAAATTCACGAATAGGAATCTTCCTTCCAGTGTGGGGATGATTGAATGATTTCTTGTCTGTTGTATTGTTGCAACAGGCACAGTTGCCACATCTATACATTCCAATTGTTGTCAGCCATGTGGTCTTCTTTTGAACCATATTTTTGTCCAAGATTGTAAACATGGTTGCAGAAAATCATAAGTTGCTTTCATCCACTGTCTGTCTGCCTGTACTGTATGTTCTCTACGTGATATCAGTCCAACTTGTCATAATGGGAATCTGTTATCCTGTAACTTTAACTTGGCTAACTCTACAAGCTCTTAACACATGTAACACATCATTATAAAGCACAGTAATAACGTTGCTCAAAGCACAGTAATAAGAGTTTCCAAAAATATCGCAAATAGGCGAATCTACAAGCTCACAACGCGTTGCGATGCGACGAGTTGTGAGCTTGTAGATTCGCCTATTTCCGCTATTCGTCATACAAGAAGTATAGGGCTTACAGAAAGTAGTTAACATGTCTTAACTCTTTGCCTGCCATTGACGAGTTTGACGAGATTTGTGTTTTCAATGGTTTTCCACCAGCTGGCGCTGTTCGCTAACCTATGAACGATGCCTTCCCATTCAGAAAAGGATAGACGCGTAAACGACGTCATAAAATAAAAAAAACTGCTTGTTTACTTCCTGTTTATTCGTTTTGGAAAAATGGCTTTATCTCTGTCCTGTTGTTTTTTGGCAAAAACAAGCAACATTCACCTGGCCACAACTATGCAACGGATTACCGCAACCGGATAATCCCCTCCCCCCATTCTACGAGACCCCCATGCTTGTAATGAGGCGATCATTAAAAATATTCCATGATTTTTTGGAAGGTTAGTAAAAAACACTTGAAAATCGCTGTCAACAGCATGGCAAACAATGTGTTATTTTTTGGCAGTCAAAGAGTTAAAAACACAACTGGGTCTCGGCTTTTGACAGCTGTAAGAAGGTGGGGGGTGGGGTTGGGGGGCCTGGAAAGGACAGAAAAGTCTGGGAACCATGGGAATAGCTGATATGAACCTGTTTCATAGGCCTTATACCTCTCACATATCCCGTTTTAACTGCATGATGTGTTAAAAAAAAGGGGAAAAAAAATGTTTCTTTGACTGACACATCACTTAGCGGGTTCCCTGCCACTGTAGCAGTTACAGATGAGTGACAAGTGCAAAACAATGATAATAGGCTACATGGCAATACATCAAGTACATAAGTAATTAATTTTCCATGCGCCTATGTCTCACGTACTCCTCAAAGCGTGAAACACGTGACGTGGCTTTGAAAGGAACCACGTTTTTACAGGCTCGGTTTAACCCATTGAGACCGGGAACGCATCTGTGTCATTTTAGGATTTATTTTGCTATTCAAAAATAGCAGATATACAAGCTCATAGCTCATTAAATAGTGAAAATGTGTGCAAATCTTTGAATAGATATTTTTTTAAATATATAATATAATGTAAAATGTGTAAAATATGTTGTTCCAGGGATCCGCAGAAGCAAAGATTTGAGTTACACATACTCGCTTCAAAAATATATATATATTCAAAGATTTGAAAAAAAAAACGCTATGAGCTTGTAGATCTGCTACTTTTGAAAATATTTGCAAAATATTTGGTTCCAGTTACAGATGTTTGCTTTAAAAATGTATATATTCAAAGATTTGCACACATTTTCACGATAAAAAAATATATATAGCAGATCTACAAGCTCATAATGAGCATGTATATCTGCTATTTTTGAATAGCTCAAAATATTTTAAAAATGACACAGATGCGTTCTCGGTCTTAATGGGTTAACTTCATAGCGTTTTTTTTTATTTGTCGGGGGTGGGGGGCAACCCATAGTACCGCGGAGTGAAAGAGAGAGAGAGAGGATGACAAAAACACATTTGTGCACTCCCTCCCTCATTAAAAAAGTTTAACTCTGGGAAAACTGTGCCAGGCAAACACAAAGTATATTCATGTAAATGAATCTCTCTCTCTTGTGCTGAATTTTTCATGCCCGACCTGAGGTTTTTTTGCAGCAGAGGTCCCAGAAAAACTATACCGGGGAAAACATCCCTTTGCTCATGTAACCACAGACAGACTAGCTGCAGGTTTTGATGGGGAAAGAAACTTTTTTGGAGATACTTTGCATACTAGGTTAGGTCTGGTACAGGTTTGGGGAGTGTGTTTCAGAAAAGATGGTTCCCCCCTGGCTCCTTTTTTTTTTACACTCTCCATGTTAACCCATTCAATCCGGGAACATATCTGTGTGTCATTTTAAGATTTCGTTGGCTATTGAAAAATAGCAGATATACAAGCTCATAGTGCGGCATTTATGTTGCTATAATATCAGTGGTTATAAAACTTATTTCATTTAAAGGACCCCCTAAATGATATGTATGTGTCCGCGGACCCCCCCCATCAAAAAATATTTTGTTCCAGGGACCCCCCCAGAAGCAAAGATGTGAAATTTTGCAAATCTTTGAATATGTATATACATTTTTAACTCGCATCTTTGCTTCTGGGGGGGTCCCTGGAACAAAATATTTTTAGATGGGGGGGTGTCCGCGTACATATCATTTTGGGGGTCCTTTGAATGAATGAGTTGAAGAACCACTGATATTATAGCAACATACGTTTTTTTTTCAAAAAAACTGTTAGGATTTAGAAGACATTTGTAGAATCCCCAGAAGCAAAGATTTTAGTTTTAAAATATCGCTTAAAAAAACATATAGGCCTATATTCAAAGATTTGTACACATTGTCAATATTTAAAAAAAAATATTGTTTTATTTTTGAATAGCCCAAAGTACTAAAACAATGGTTATAGCTCAAATCTAAAATGACACAGATACGTTCCCGGATTGAATGGGTTAAATTAAACGTCAGGGTTAGCAGCAGAGTGAGCTCTTTCTAAAGCAGTGTCTCTCAAACATTTTCATGTCAAGGATTCCTACATTGATATGTACTGTATATGACCGTGGACAGCCCATCAGATTTTTTTTTGTAGAGACCCCATTAGAGAAGATTTGTGGTGTTAAAAGTTTTCAAATTGTGAGCTTGCAGATTGGCTATTTTTGAATAGCCAAAGTATAAAATAGGGTTCAAGTGGTTAACCTTAAACTCTACAGCGTAACAAGTTTTCAAATAATTATGTTGGACTGAAAGTACAATATTTGCCTTTGTGATGTAGTGGAGTAGAAGTAAAACTATTGAAATTTGGAAGTACTCCAGTAAAGTAAAAATACCTCAAAATGGTACTTAAGTACCATACTTGAGTACTACTTACTTAGTTACTTTACACTACTGGATTTCTGAATCCAAGTACGCCCTCTACAACATTTTTGCTTAGAAAACTGCAATAGAATACCATTGCTGCTACTAGCATCATGATGCTATGAATGAATGACAATGTACCTTTACATGAAAGAGATGGGATTTATTTTAAAACTGTGGCCATAGCTTTTCACTCAGACCAGATTTGATATCAGTTATGTTTGAAATAAAACGGCAAATAAGTATTGATTTCTATTCAGTAACAGTTGTGCTAGTCAAGTTTTGTTTTAAATTTGATTTGATTTAACACTTTGCAGATCAGCGAGTTCATACAAAGTTCATCTTGTCTTCTCATTAAACATGTTATATGAACTAAATGTTTCCAATTTTTCACTTTTCTCTCAACTACCTCCTGTAGTACCTCTGCGTACCCTTTGAGAAATGGCTACGCCGATATAATATTTGAAAATAGCCAATCTACAGAGCTTGTAGATCTGCTATTTTCAAAAAAAGGTTTGAAAAGAAATGGAACTAGAAAAAGTGCTCCTCGGAGAACAGGTCTCCTCCTTTAGAGATCATGTGTACTGATTTGCGTGAAGTTTGGA
Source organism: Gymnoscopelus microlampas (assembly GCF_963454915.1). Lineage (NCBI taxonomy): Eukaryota > Metazoa > Chordata > Actinopteri > Myctophiformes > Myctophidae > Gymnoscopelus > Gymnoscopelus microlampas. The sequence continues at coordinate 41,695,095 of NC_139948.1, forward strand.
TAAAATCTGAAGGCTTGATATAAAAAAATGGGTTTTGCACAAATCGGCCTCCTGGTGGCGCTATAACAAAGTACTGAACATTGGAAATACTCCAGTAAAGTAAAAGTACCTCAAAATTGTACTTAAGTACAGTACTTGAGTAAATGCAATTAGTTACTTTCCACATGTGTGAGTGTGTGTGTGTGTGTGTGTGCGCGCGTGTTTGTGCGCGCGCGTGCGTGCGCGCGCGGCAACCCACTTCCACTGTGCTGTATATATGCACAGAAATTTTAATTTTCCTTTTTTTGTCTTTCCACCCCTCCTCCGTGGCCAACAAACAACAACAAAAAAAATGTTAATCTCTGAACCCACCCGCTGTAAGATTGTCTGAATTTTCATTCACGGCTTTGACCGAACGCCAAAGCCTCCCCCCCACTTCAACTGGATCAGCGTAGCATTTCAGAGCTACATGCTGTAAGGGCGTGAAGTGCCAGGTAATCCTCCCTCCTCCTCTCTCTCTCTCTCTCTCTCTCTCTGGGTTGATAACGAGGTTAGAGCTCGTCATTGTGCTCAGTTAGACTGCATTTGTATGTGTGGAGGAATCGCTCGCTTTGCATGCAAACTCATTATTATATAGGGTTACAACAGTTACTTGTTGCGTCGCATTGTGAGCTTGTCGATCGGCTCTTTTTTCAGCGAAAGCTTTCCCCACAATAACATAAAACAGAAAAAGATACTAGTATTGAGCCCTGAAGGACTCCGGTTACCCATATGTGGTTAAAAAGCAAGTACTCCAGTACTTTAACTCATTAAGACCTGGAACTGTGTCATTTTTAGATTTGAGCTAAAAAGCATTATTTTACACTTTGGGCTATTCAAAAATAGCAGATATACAAGCTCATAGCGCGGCACCGAGTGCCGCGCTATGAGCTTGTAGATCTGCTATTTTTGAAAAATCGTGAAAATTTGTGCAAATCATTGACTATATATATTTTTAAAGCGAACATTTTTAGCTCCAATCTTTGCTTCTGGGGGTCCCTGGAACAACATATTTTGAGATGGGGTCAGTGGCCAAATACATATGTTTGGGGTTCCTAGACATGAACAAGTTTGAGCACCACTGATATAGAAACATACGTTTTTCAGAATACTGTTGGGATTTTGAAGACGTTTGTTGAATCGGCTTCAGGTCTTAATGGGTTAAAAAGCAAGTACTCCAGTACTTTATCTAGCGTACAAAATTTGACAGAGCCAACGGTATCTTAGACTGAAGTGCGGTCCGTACTTTGTCCGGATGCAAGAAGAGTGGGCACTAAGGAGGAGTGGGCAGACTGGGCACCTCCATGTCAAATTTGCTATTTTGTCCAAAACGTTAAAACATTAAGTAATGTAAAGTATACGTGATTCTTCCTTAGTGCCCACTCTTCCTGTTACCCTTTGTCCACCCGCTGCCTGCAATCCATCAAGTCTTCTGCAGCGTGTAATTCAGAGAGGGCAAATTCCATAGAGTATACCGCAAGGACACGGCCTGTTCTTGTATTGCCTAAACGCTCCCTCACTATAACACAGCATAACACTCACTGCTACAGATAACATCTGTAAACACAGCCTCTTAATTGGTCCTGATAAGAGCTTATAAGCTTGCTTGAAACAAGGCCTGTGTGTGCGTGCACGTGCGTGTGTGTGTGTGTGTGTGTGTGTGTGTGTGTGTGTGTGTGTGTGTGTGTGTGTGTGTGTGTGTGCGATGCTGGTAGGGCTACAACAGTTAATCGAACTAATCAATTTATATAATTGATATTCAATGAAAATCCAACAAGTAATTGATAGAGTAACTGCTAAGAAAACAGTTCGATGCTGCATGGCGTCTTAATAATAATAATAATAATAACTTGGATTTATATAGCGCCTTTCAGAAACCCAAGGACGCTTCTTCTCTTGGTTTTGTCACTGCAGTTTGTCTGTGTGTGTCTTTGAATATACACTTTTTAAAGCGAACATTTCTAACTCAAATCTTTGCTTCTTGGGGTCCTTGGAACAAAATATTTTGCAAATGTTCCCTTTAAAATATAAAAATATTCAAAGATTTGCACACATTTTCACGATTTAAAAAAAAAATAGCAGATATACAAGCTCATAGCGCGGCACTCGGTGCCGCGCTATGAGCTTGTATATCTGCTATTTTCGAATAGCCAAATAAAATCGTAAAATGACACGTACGTGCGCGATGCTGGTAGGGCCGCAACAGTTAATCGAAACTAATCGACTTACATAATTGATATTCAATTCAATGAAAATCCAACAAGTAATTGATAGAGTAACTGCTGAGAAAACAGTTCGATGCTGTGACGTCTTCTCTTGGGTCTGTCACTGCAGTTTCTGTGTGTGTAGTGTGTGTACACGTGGGCCGTGCGTCTTGTCGATGCCCCACACGTGCACTGTCGTCCCCCTATACCAACACAAATACAACAACCACAACTCGTCCCTCTCCCCCCCCCGGCTCTTCCTCACAGCTGTATGACGCCGCCAGAGGTTTTTTTCCCCCCTCCCTTCTTCTGACAAACCCTCAGCGACCAGCGGCGTATTTCATTATTGTAATGTGAGGGGGCCCTCTGGAAGCTCCATGGCTCTCCTGCCCTGATAAGCCTCTGATTTATAACACACTCCAGCGGGGGCAGAAAATATACAACCCTGGGCTGTTCCGGTTCGGGTGGGGGTGGGGGAGGGAGAGAAAGAAGAAGAAATTGTGCATTTATGGTGGTGGCTCATTGTCCCAGGGTCATTAACCCATTGAGACCGGCGATTGCATCTGTGTGTGTTTTTTTTTCTAGATTTCTTTGGGCTATTCAAAAATAGCAGATATACAAGCTCGTAGCGCGGCACTGCTATTTTTGGGGGGGAAATTGTGGAAATCTTTGAATATATATATATATAGATATATTTTAAAGCAAACATTTGTAACTCAAATCTTTGCCTCCGGGGGATTCTACAAATGTCTTCTAAATCCAGTTAAAAAGAAAAAAATTATGTTGCTATGATATCAGTGGTTCTCCAACTTTTTTCATGCCAAGGACCCCCCAAATGACATGTATTTGTCCGTGGACCCCCATCTCAAAATATGTTGTTTCAGGGACCCCCAGAAGTTATAGCAGAGTTAAAAAATGTTTGCTTTAAAAAACTATATATTCAAAGATTTGAAAAAAAAAAGCTGTTTTTTCCCCAAAAAATAGCAGTTCTACAAGCTCATAGATCTCAGAGAGCTTGTAGATCTGCTATTTTTTTAATAGCTCAAGGACATCTTAAAAATGTCACTCAGATGCGTTCCCGGTCTGACTGAGTTAAGGTCCCACACTGTAATCAATAGCAACGCTGGTAGGTGGCAGCGGGGGGACGGAGGGGAGAGGAGCCTCCTCTCAGAATGCTAAACCACTACCATCCATGACAGAGAGAACCAAAAGACATAGGAGAGAGAGAGAGACAGACCCGACGGAGGGAAAAGGAGATATGAGGAGGAGAGAGAGAGAGGAGAGGATGGGGACTGGAACGGTGTCAGACAAATTGAGAGAGACTAACCCAGTAACACCTGAGGCTGCGATTCTACAAATGTTCAAATGTACACATTTTAAATCGGAAGTTTTCAGTAGTTTTTCGTGCCAAGGAGGACCCCCAAAATGATATGTGTTTGGCTGCGGACCCCCCATTTGAAAACGTTCTGCAAAAAAGAAAGATCTAAATGATTCAAAAATATTCAAAAATAGCAGATATACAAGCTCGCTGCGAGCTTGTATATCTGTTATTTTTGCAAACTACTGTTCTAAACCACTTTTCTAAATCCCAAGCATTTTCTGAAAACCCTTTTTGCTATAGGCCTATAATTACATACATCATATCAGGGGTGTGCCGATATCATGATACGATACACAATATTGGGCTCACAATATCGATACAATACGATATATGGCACTTTTGTATTATGAAAATATATGGGGGGTCAAAAAAGCTAATGCAAACAAATACTTCTGTTTTTGCATTATTATTGCAAAAAATATATATTATTATTATTTTATCGTCACGAAAACGTTAGGCGATATATCACGGGACGATATATCGGCACACCCCTACAGTATATAGCTAAAATCTAAAACAATACAGATTCTTTCCCGGTTTTAATGGGCTAAGAGAGAGACAGAGAGAGAGAGAGAGAGCGCGGGGGCGAGAGGAGAGACGGAGGGAGGCAGGGGAGAGGGAGAGGGAGTGAAAGATGGAAAAAGAGATAGATAGAATAACAAGAGACAAAGAGAATGTGTGCTGGGTATCAATACATCGGGGGGGTGGAGCAGCCTTTCACGCCGTGATGGATTTGCTCTGAGATCTGAGGCTTCTCTTTTTTTCTCTCCTGAATCCAGAACACGGCTTGCATCGATAAACAGGCATTAGCCTAATCTTCATGGCTTCCACGGCCGCTGTAGGGGCCGGGCACATCTCTAACGCTGTCATCGAGCTTATGATGAATGAACTGCTGCGTCCATAACCGGAGTCCATCTCCACTAGACCACAATGCTGTGTGTGTTTTTTTCTCTTTTCTTTTTTTTGTTGTCATTTTCATATAGCAGCTGTTAACCCATTTAGAGCGGGAATGCATCAGTGATTTATTTGGGATTTATTTGGTTATTTAAAAAATAGCAGATATACAAGCTCATAGATCTGCTATTTATTTGTTTTTTTATCGTGAAAATGTGTGCAAATCTTTTTGACTTTTTTTAAGCCATTTTTTTTACTCGAATCTTTGCTTTCTGGGGGGATTCTATAATTCTCAAACTTTTTTTCATGTGAAGGACCCCCGAAATGATATGTATTTGCCCGTGGACCCCCATCTCAAAATATTTTGTGCCAGGGACCCCCCGGAAGCAAAGACTTTAGTTAAAAATGTATATATATATTCAAAGATTTGCACGCATTTTCACGATTTCCCCCCCAAAATAGCAGATCTACAAGCTCATAATATATGAGCTTGTATATCTGTTATTTTTGAATAGCCAAAGAAATCTAACAATGACACACAGATGCGTTCCCGGTCTTAATGGGTTAAATAGCCATTATTGGCCCGTCCTCATTTCGGGGAGGCAGGGAGTGAGAGAGAGATGATTTGTGGGAACGTCTGAACATTTCGGTTACGGACAAAACAATCAATTTGTAATATCAGTTCGTTTGCCTTAGACTTTATTAGGGTTACATTACATCTTCCATTTTTGTCACAAGATAGAGATATTTACATAATACTTGATGGTCGGCTTTTATTATGTGTACAACCGCTCAAGGCACAGTCGTTTGTTTCACTAGAGGTTTGGGTCGCTACGCTGCCCTCGCACTTAGCACATCGAGTGCCAGAGGTTTTTTAACCCATTGAGACCTGAAGGCGATTCTACATGTCTCCTAAATCTCAACAGTTTTCTGAAAAACGTATGTTTCTATATCAGTGGTGCTCAATCTTTTTCATGTCAAGGACCCCCAAAATTATATGTATTTGGCCGCGGACCCCCATCAAAATATTTTGTTCCAGAGACCCCCAGAAGCAAAGATTTGAGTTAAAAAATGTTTGCTTTAAAAATATATATATATAAAGATTTGCACACATTTTCACGATTTTTCAAAAATAGCAGATCTTCAAGCTCATAGCGCGGCACTCGGTGCCGCGCTATGAGCTTGTAGATCTGCTATTTTTGAATAGCCCAAAGTGTAAAATAAAGCTTTTTAGCTGAAATCAAAAAATGACACAGTTCCAGGTCTTAATGGGTTAAAACAGGGTACATCCACTGCCAGCGTTTCTTACCGTTTTACGCTTTTAGAGCTGTAGAAGCCTCCACGAGGGCCCGGATGTAAACAAAGGGTGTGTGGGCGATGGCCGAGGGTCCCGTCTAACGACTGGAACGATAATATTTCGACCGCGATCCGCCATTGCGGAGTGATCGCCCGTCGAAAATGGCTTGTTTTGACCACTGTAAAAAAATTTATGGAGATATGGACCTTTTTCTCAAGATCCTATCATTGGAATGGGCGGAAGTGACCTTATATGGAGATCTCTGTATCTGTCTGTCCTTGTCCCTTTATGCCCATATATGGAGATCCCTGATGTCATCAGTATATGCCCATATATTGGCATGCCCCCTGTTGTGCCCATATATGGAGTTGACTGATTGGTTTGCACCTGATGCCATGACGACACATTGAGTTTAGACGATTAACACTATTTGAGCATATACAGTGGGGTAAAAGAGTATTTAGTCAGCCACAATTGTGCAAGTTCTCCCACTTAAAAAGATGAGAGAGGCCTGTAATTTTCATCATAATTATACCTCAACTATGAGAGACAAAATGAGGAAAACAATCCAGAAAATCACATTGTCTGATTTTTAAAGAATTTATTTGCAAATTATGAGGAAAATAAGTATTTGGTCAATAACAAAAGTTCATCTCAATACTTTGTTATATACCCTTTGTTGGCAATGACAGAGATCAAACGTTTTCTGTAAGTCTTCACAAGGTTACCACACACTGTTGCTGGTATGTTGGCCCATTCCTCCTCTAGAGCAGTGATGTTTCGGGGCTGCCGCTGGGCAACACAGACTTTCAACTCCCTCCAAAGATTTTCTGGATTTTTTCCCCTAATTTTGTCTCTCATAGTTGAGGTATAACTATGATGAAAATTACAGGCCTCTCTCATCTTTTTAAGTGGGAGAACTTGCACAATGGTGGCTGACTAAATACTTTTTTTGCCCCACTGTAGCTGCATTGGGAAAGGTTATGGCTGAGTCATGGTGACATGAGCTGGGCGACAGACGTCCGCCCACCCTTAATTAATTTTGATATAGGATACTGTAGCGCGAGAATGCACAGGAACAGTCTGGTATGCCAAGCTAGCGCTGTCTCACACAGGTGCACGTACATGCACGCACACACTCAAACATCAGTAAGAGTTGATCCCAACTTGAGTGGAATCCTCTTAACCACTGAAACCCCTGTATAGCCTTAAAGAACTGGACTTTGGAGTTACAATTGTCTCTTCATCTTTGGCCTAAAAAATTGCTGATCTACAAGCTCACAATGCATCGCAACGCGACGCATTGTGAGCTTGTAGATCAGCAATTTTTTTTAAACGGTGGTTGATACACGCGCAACATGGGGGTGTTCAATTTGTACCCTGGATAATTTATGTTTTAAATAAATAAAACGTGGCTTACTTGTACTATATCATAAGTAAGGGTTACAATAATGCTCTGCTATGGATATGTGTGTGTATGCTTTGTAGAAAGTGTCGCTCGAGTCATAAACCGTATACAGGGTTTTTACTTCCGTGCCAAACTTCTCGATTCACTGAAGCTCTTCAGCAGCTTCCACTCCCATCGGAACGCTTTCTCTGCAACGAGCTCAGGCTCATGAATAGGCAGATTGTGGGGACGCTGCGTCCATGCGAATACGCTGCCTCTCTCCGATGGGAACGAACGCAGGGACAAGACGTTCTTCTTCTGGTTTTGTCTCGTTGACAGTGCGTGCACCGAGGCAGCAGGAAGTGATGTATGTATGCTAAGTTATAACAGTCTGACACACACACACACAAGTCTGTGCCGCGGCCTTGAACCCGAAACGTACGTGTGTGTGTGTGTGTGTGCAGTGGTGGAAAAAGTATTCAAATGTTTTACCTAAGTAAAAGTATCAATTTTGCAATGTAGAAGTACTCTGTTACAAATAAAAGTCCGGAATTCAAAATTGACTTGAGTACAAAAGTATTGGTATCAAAATGTCCTTAAAAGTACCAAACGTAAAATTACTAAAATATTTGAAAATAGCAGATCTACAAGCTCACAACGCGTCGCGATGCGACGCGTTGTGAGCTTGTACATCGGCTAATTTCAAATAGCCTAGCTATAAAATAGGGCTGAAGTGGTTAATGTATGTTTTATAATGTAATACATTATATCTGCAAAGTAACTAGTAAGTAAAGTTTTCAAATAATTGTAGTGGAGTAAAAGTACAATATTTGCCTCTTGAGATGCAGTGGAGTAGAAGTAAAAAGTATAGACGATGGGAAATACTCCAGTAAAGTAAAAGTACCTCAAAATTGTACTTAAGTACAGTACTTGAGTAAATGTACGTAGTTACTTTACACGTGTGTGTGTGTGTGTGTGTGTGTGTGCGCGCACGTGCGCCAAAGCCCAACACTGGTGATGATGGCAAGATATGGTTTTGGAAGATTGTGTGTGTGTGCGTGTTGTGTGTCTGTCACGTATCAAAGGTGAGTCGGGGGTGCCAATAGGAAGATGGGAAGATTTGGGTAGATTGTGTGTGTGCATGCATGCGTGGGTGTTTACGCGCGTGTGTGTGTGTTGTATATCGTCTCTGTCAGGTGGAAACGGTTGCTTTTCAGGATTCAAATTCAAAAATAGCAAAAGTAGCAGATCTTCAAGCTCAAAATGCGTCGCTTCGCGCAGAGTTTGGAGCTTGTGGATCTGCTACTTTTGATGCTTGTTGTGTGATGCTGTAGTGTGATCAAGCGGGCCGTTAAAAGCACAAAAAGTTTGTATATCATATGGTAATCTCTCAAGAACAGATTCTGCTCTGCGTTTGAATCTGTCGGGGGGGTTCGTCATATCGCGTACGCACTGGCCTACAAGTGGGCGTGTCTTCAGATCAGGAAGCAGGCTGCGCTTTACCCAATCAAATGTAGTGGGCGGGATTTACGTGTCTGCCGATCCTTCCCCACTAGAAACAAACCGAAACTAATTTAACAATAGCGTCCGCGGAGCAGACAAAACCACTGATAGATATTCACATTTTAACTTGCTCTTTCATCATAGAAACAAGTGGGCTTATAACCAAAACGATCCATGTTCTCTGGGAGAAGTGGTGTTAGTGTTCCGTGTAGAAATATTGTTAGTGGGAATGAAAACATAGTCGCACCACCGGAAGTGAAAGGCTGAAGGCAGACCAAAACCCCGGTTTCCTTGCGCACGTGTGCTACGTCGACCTCCTCCCAGAGCCAAATGAATAAGTAGAAAACAGCAGAGGGCGCTGTTTTTCCTTTTCATTTGGCGATGGGTTCCCAGATTGATCATATGGAGATGAGAGGTTTCTGACCCGACTGCGACCACACACACTGTGTGTCGACTACATTCTTCATTCTACATTCCCTCGGTACGAGCGTCACTCTGAACCGGGGTGTTCAGTCTGGGGGGAGGAGTCAGAGTCATACTGTAGCTGAGATGAATGTGAATATCAAAGAGAAGGTCCAAACACAAACGACGGCTCGTCCGGCGTTCTTCTCCGCTTGTCCTCCCCGATGAAGAGGAGAGGGAACCACGACTCACTCCTCCGTCTCCCCCTCCAGCCAAATTAACCCACTAAGACCGGGAAAGCATCTGTGTCATTTTTATATATCTTTGGCTATTAAAAATAGTAGATAAACAAGCTGCGCTACGAGCTTGTAGATCTGCTATTTTCGAAAACTCCAGGGAATTTGTGCAAATCTTTGAATATACTATATACTGTATGTGTTTCAAAGCGAACATTTTTAACTCCGATCTGTGCTTCTGGGGGGAGGGTCCCTGGAACAACTTATTTTGAGATGGGGGGGGGGTCCGTGGCCAAATACATATCATTTTGGGGGTCCTTGACATGGAAACGTTAGAGCACCACTGATATAGCAACATAAGTTTTTTTCAAAAAACTGTTTTTAGAACACAAAAACATTTGTAGAATATATATTCAAAGATTTGCAAAACTTTTCCACGATTTTTCAAAAATAGCAGATCTACAAGCTCGTAGCGCGGCACTCGGTGCCGCGCTACGAGCTTGTAGATCTGCTATTTTTGAAAAGCCCAAAGAAATCTTAAAATGGCACAGATGCGTTCCCTGTCTTAATGGGTTAAAACGCAACGAGAGAGCAGCCGACGTTATGTATGTATGCCTAGGACTCCGTTTCTTGGCGAGGAGCGTGGTCTTTTCACACGTCACACTGACCGGGTTCATCCTTGGTAGGAAAGAGGGCCCTGGTATCGGCCCCCCCTGTGCCGCGCAGCAGTCCCAATGCCCCCCCCTCGCATCGCTGCAATCTGTTGGGCCGCTTCCATTCACCATTCTCCCCCCCTGCACCGTCCCTATCCACGTTTTCCCCACGCAGCTTTACGGCTCGTACTTAACCCATTAAGACCGGGAACGTCTGTCATTTTAGGTTGTAACCACTTTATCCATTATCTTATATACTTTGGCTATTCAAAAATAGCAGACATACAAGCTCATAGCGTGGCACTCTGTGCCGTGCAATGAGCTTGTAGATCTTTTTTTTTTTTGAAAAATCATGAAAATGTGTGCAAATGTTTGAATATATATCCTTTTTAAAGCGAACATTTGTACAATATTTTGTTCCAGGGACCTCCAGAAGCAAAGATTTGAGTAAAAAAATGTGTATATGTATTCAAAGATTTGCACAAATGTTCAAGATTTTTCCAAAATTGCAGATCTACAAGCTCATCAACTCTATGTATATAGAGTTGTATATCTGCATTTTTGAATAGCCAAAGTATAAAATAATGGTTATATCTACCATCAAAAATGACACACATGCGTTCCCGGTCTCAACGGGTTAAGAGTGATTGAGGGTCGCCGCGCAGTTTTCATTGGGGCTCCGTCGACCCCCCCCCTTCCCTCCCTCCCTCCCACCCCCCTCCTCTTCCTCCTCCTCTTCCTCGCTACAGCGCCTGCATGGGAATGAAGAAGAAGAAGAAGAAGACGGCGACGGCACTGAAAAGCAAAAAAAAAACGCCGAGCATCTGGCAATCCTGTGGGAAGATAGTGCCACTTTTACAAGATTAAACAGGCCAACGATTAATAACGTAACCCCCCCATACCCCCCCACACACACACCCCCCCCCCACTCCCCACACCCCTCCTTTACTCAGGGAAAGACTAATGTTTCCTTTCAGACGCATTAGCATTTTGATAAGCCCAGCTGAAGACCCCTCTCTCTCTCTCTCTCTCTCTCTCTCTCTCTCTCTCTCTCTGACTCTCTCTCTCTCTCTCTCTCTCTCTCTCGCCCGACTCTCCGGCGATAAGGAGCCACGGTAGCGGCTGTATGACAGCGTGGAATAATTGGAACGCAGCGTGTGAGAAGTCAGCATTTAGAAAGAGACGGGGGGGTTGAGAGACGGAGAGAGAGACATACAGAGAGAGAGAGAGAGAGAGAGAGGGGGGGAGAGAGAGAGTAAAGCCTTTTCAGGTGGATAAGACGGCCAAAACGTCTGCTGATTCGGTAAGCGAGGAAGTTAATCCGTTAAGACCGGGAACGCCTCTGTGTCATTTTTTAAAAGCTTTTTGGTTATTCGAAAAATAGCAGATCTACAAGCTCATAGCGCGGCACCGAGTGCCGCGCTATGAGCTTGTAGATCTGCTATTTTATTTTTATTTTGAAAATGTGTGCACATCTTCGAATATATATTTTTAAAGCAAACATTTTCAACTCATATTTTTGCTTCTGGGGGGCCCCTGGAACAACATAGTTTGAGATGGGGGTCCGCGGCCAAATACACATAATTTTGGGGGTCCTTGACATGAAAAAAGTTTTAGGACCACTGATATTATAGCAACATACGTTTTTTTTCAACAAACTGTTAGGATTTAGAAGACATTGGTAGAATTCCCCCAGAAGCAAAGATTTAAGTTAAAAATGTTCGCTTTGAAATATATATATATTCAAAGATTTGCACAAAGTTTCACTATTTTTCAAAAAATAGCAGAGCTACAAGCTCATAGCACGGCACTCGGTGCCGCGCTATGAGCTTGTAGATCTGCTATTTTTGAATAGCCAAAGAAATCTAAAAAATGACACACAGAGATACGTTCCCGGTCTTAATGGGTTAAGAGAAAGTGAATGAAAGAGGGATGGGGGGGGGGAGTCTCTCTATGACACCGGGGTGGAGAGAGTGAGAGAGAGAGAGATAGCGGAGCGAGCTAGTAGAAAAAGAAGGACTTGCTGACGCGAGGAGTTTTGTAGCGACCAAAGCCCAGGGACCCACAGAGAGCCACCGTTCACAACCACTAAAGAAGAAGTCCTGATCACTCATCATCGCCATACTAAAGCCGGATTTATACTCTGTTGCGCCGCGGGGGTCCCGCAAAAAAAACGAAAACACAACCGATCTACAAGTTCACATGGCGTCGCGCAATGCTCGTGTCGGGAGCTTGTACGTCTTGCTATAACATGGCAAGTGACATCGGCCCCTTAACTCATTAAGACCTGGAACGCATCTGTGTCACTTTTTCATTTGAGCTAAAAAGCATTATTTTACACTTTGGGCTATTCAAAAATAGCAGATCTACAAGCTCGTAGCGCGGCACCGAGTGCCGCGCTATGAGCTTGTAGATCTGCTATTTTTGAAAAATCGTGAAAATGTGTTCAAATCCTTGAATATATATATATATTGTTTTAAAGCGAACGTTAACTCAAATATTTGCTTCTGGGGGTCCCTGGAACAAAGTATTTTGAGATGGGGGTCCGCGGCCAAATTCATATCATTTTGGGGGTCCTTGACATGAAAACGTTTGAGAACCACTGATATAGAAACATACGTTTTTCAGAAAACCGTTAGGACTTAGAAGACATTTTGCAGAATTGGAACCTCAGGCCCTCAATGGGTTAATTATGTAAAGACGCGTGAAAGGCACGCGTCAGCACTCACTTTCTCCGTTCGTTCCTTGCGGGCCCTCTCAGGCTCAATGCCTGTAATCCCTGCAGAGAGAGGGAGAAAAAAGAAAAATACATGTATTTCAACTCCTTTTTTTTATGTCCAACTGCAAGGCCGGTCATTCTAAGCGAGGCGGGTCAAAAAACGGTACTTTTGTAGGACTCGCCGAGGTCGGGCAACGGGCGTGAACTAGCGCAGTATTATGACATTTTAGCGTGGCTACATCTGGTCTCAGAACTGCACTGTAGCAGGGGTCAACGTAAACTGTATACGGCGATGTGTAGCCATGACCGAGACCAGCGGACAACGTGGTGAAGCGTCTCCTTTGTTGCAGTTCCCGCGTTCAATACTCGATACCAGTGGTTTTCAACCCTTTTCATGCCAAGGACCGCTAAATTGATATACATTTGGCCGCGGACCCCCATCTGAAAATGTTTTGTGCCAGGGACACACAGAAGCATAGATTTGAGTTAAAAAATGTTGTCTTTCAAAATATATATTTATTCAAAGATATGCACACATTTTCAAGATTTAAAAAAAATGGCGCGGCACCGAGTGCCGCGCTATGAGCTTGTAGATCTGCTATTTTTTCATAGCCAAAGCTAAGTGGTTAAAATGATTGTGACGCTATGTTAATTAATTTAGCTGGGGACCCCCTGGTACCCCCCCCAAGGACCACTGGTGGTCCCCGGACCACTGGTTGAGAACCACTGCTCGATACAACAGCATTGATTCACAGATATCAGATATCTGAGCTAAAAAAGTGCTGTCGCACTATAATGCTATTTTGCCTGACTATTTGCACTGGTGAAGAAACCTTTTGGGTATAGCAAGTTGTTTTTTTAGAAGTACATACAGTGGTACGCTATTTTAATGGGACCCAGTTTACTGCAGATCAGTAGAGTCGAGCTAGGAAGGAAGGAATAATAATAAAAACCCCTGCTGAGACGGTGAAGAAAATAACTGTTTATGACTAGTTAAAAAACAATAATTGCCGCTATATGTACCTGTTGCTTGTTGAGGATTGCACCACCAGACCTATAACCCACCTCAGTCTCCACTACACTGCCTCCATATCACCTCTCTAGTCTTAACTGAAGTGTGTGTGTGTGTGTGTGTGTGTGTGTGTGTGTGTGTGTGTGTGTGTGTGTGTGTGTGTGTGTGTGTGTGTGTGTGTGTGTGTGTGTGTGTGTGTGTATATATACTGTACATATATATATATATATATATATATATATATATATATATACTCTTGTTGTACTGTTCATTCATTGTAGTAGGACATGTAATCTGTTTACCGGACAGGACTCAGTGCTTATATGTGAACAAGGGGCTTTCCCTGAAGATGACAAGGCGTGACTTGTCTGACCTATATGTTCTGGGGGGGGGTTCTGGATGCATCATCTCCCTAACCCCCCTGCCGTGAGGAGTCGTGGGTGGCCTGAGGTCACGGACGATCCGCCGGCGAAGCCACATGCCACTTCAAGTCATCGTAACGAGGTGACAGTCCTTTTTACGCCCGCTGTACAGTACCTCGACTCGTCTCTTCCAGGCGGCTAATCACTCCATTGTGATGCCGTTGCTACATAAGACCTAGCATATCGTGCTGTGGGGCAGAAACCTCCAATCTCCATATTCTAATTGTAAATTAACGCCCTACTCGATCATACTACAGCATCACACAGAACCAACAAAAGTTGCAGATCGGCTTGAGGATCTGCTAGTTTTGCTAGTTTTGAATTTGAATACTGAAAAGTAACAGTTTGAATCCTGAAAAGTAAGTATGTTTTGGACATACAAGGTTTCCACCCAACACAAACTATATCAGCCTTGATTGACTCTTCATGTAGAGAGGATACTGGCCCCCGGAGGAGGTGCACATCCACGTGAAAGTGCAATTAAGCTCCATTGAACTCACCTCGTTTAACGTCACAGAAATCATGAGAGAACTTTTTTTTCTCGCACAGAACCGTTATAAAACACTGTACATCCTATTTCCCGCCGTCCAGGAACAACACCCTGTGTGGTCCAAACTTGGTCGAGTGCCGCGATATGAGCTTGTAGATCTGCTATTTTAGAAAAATCTTGAAAATGTTTGCAAATCTTTGAATATATTTTTTCAAGCGAACATTTGTTACTCAAATCTTTGCTTCTGGGGGGTCCCTGGAACTAATTATTTTGAGATGGGGGTCAGCGGCGGAAATGCATATCATTTTGGGGGTCCTTGACATGAAAACATTCGAGAACCACTCATGTAGCAACATAGATTTTTGCAAAAAGGGATTCGGATTTAGAAGACATTTTGTAGAATCGGGCCTCAGGTCTTAACACATTGACCGCCATAGGTTAATCTCATAATGTACTCACCAGTGCAAACGTTTTATTGTTGTTTTTTGTTTTTTTCAGGTCGCCATAGACCTTGTTAAAATCCTTAAAATTGAGCCGTGCACTGTTTGTAAACATCGCAGACATCTGCCTGCTTCTACCACTGAAGAACGCGTGTCAAACGGTGCCTCCATGTTGTAGTTAGAACGGTTTATGTTAAACAATGATCGACGAGGAGAAGAAAACAACAAGAAGAAAATTGAGTTTCAGTTTCGTCATTAGAATGAGGGCTGCCGGCATCGGAAAAAACGGAATCCCAAATAAGGGCTTTCCGGTGGTGTTACAATGAAATGGTCCGTGTAGAAAATTGAAAAAAGTTTTTTTTTTTCGAAAAAAATGAAAAAGCACCACGGCCCGTAGGCTACGGGATCGGCGCTTTACAGTTGGATTTATCGGCCCGTAGGCTACGGGACCGGCGGGTAGAGTGTTAAAGGGTTAATCTACGTTTCAGTTCTTGTGCCTGAAGTAAGCCTTATAACTGGCTTCTCTAAAGCCTGAAACAGTTGTAGGAGATTTCTCTCCGAATGCATCTTCTTGACCCGAAGGTTTTGCCCCGGCCTTCAACACCGGGGCTAATGCCGCCGCTATCGGCCTTTTATATAAGCTGATATACAAACAAGTCCCGCCGAGCCGCACTGCTGCGAGTGGATTAGTTGCCGCGGGGGAACGTGACTTACTCTGACAGTGGCGAGCTAACGGAGGGGAGAGCGTTTAGATGACTTTACGTCACACCATGTCGCCCGGTCACCGGTGGGCCAAACGCTGCTAAGATCCTGCTTAGCATTGGCAGAGGCTACGCAAAGGCAACGGTGTGACTCATGTTGTGACAAGGTGGGGGGAGCATGCAGGGGGGGGGACTAAGGAGGAGGACTAGGGCACTTACAACTGTAGGGTAACGGATTCATATGCATCACGCAGGGCCCCGCTATATCCTTTTAGAACGTTCATTAACCCATTAAGACCTGGAACTGTGTCATTTTTAGATTTGAGCTAAAAAGCATTATTTTACACTTTGGGCTATTAAAAAATAGCAGATATACAAGCTCGTAGCGCGGCACCGAGTGCCGCGCTACGAGCTTGTAGATCTGCTATTTTTGAAAAATCGTGAAAATGTGTGCAAATCTTTGAATATATATTATTTTAAAGCGAACATTTGTAACTCAAATCTTTGCTTCTGGGGGGTCCCTGGAACAAAATATTTTGATGGGGGTTTTTGGCGGTCCTTCACATGAAAAAGATTGAGCACCACTGATATAGAAACATACGTTTTCCAGAATACTGTTGAGATTTAGGAGACATGTAGAATCGTCTTCAGGTCTTAAAGGGTTAAAAAAAAAAGGACAGAACATGCGCAATTAAACACTTACAGTAGAACAATATTATTGTGTTACCACACCACCAGTGTAGGCCAGAACAGAAGCGAGTAGCTTATCATATTCTAATAAAACTGTTATACAGTATAATATCATGCAGAGTAAACAGGATGCAGAGGATCCCATTAAATCAGGGCTCATCTAAAAGAATCACCTGGTTATTTTAAAATAAAGTGAGTCCTGTAATGACAATGGCCAAACAATATTATTTTTGTTAACTTAGCGTGAGTGAATTGTTTTAGAATACTTCTAAAACAATTCAAGTGCAAATAGTCTAATTAGTTTATCGATTCATCGAAAATGTGTGTGTGTGTGTGTGGGGATGGGGAGGGGACGGTTGGCTGTATATGGGGGGAGCCTCATATTAACTCTTGAAACGGGCCTCATAGATCCTTATGGCCGCGCCTGCACACCACTGATGCATAAAACACACAGACAACATTGGCAGCTCCCTGAATCCTGATATCTCCATCATAAACACACAAATTGTCACTTATCGAGCCAATCAAGCCACGACGGGACAAACGCTTGTTCTGAAGGACACACACACACACACACAAAAACAGGTTGCCAGTTTCCAAATGGAGTGGACAAACCAAGGACAACACAGCAGACACAGCACATCGCTCTACATGCATCGATTGGTGAGTGGTTCAGCACCAGCGCCCGATGGACAGCGACAGGAACAATTGCATGCTGTGTGAGCGAGCACCATGCCTGTTTTATACCCAGGAGAGCAGAGCCAGCATACAGAGCTACTCTACCACCTGACTGTATGTGTGAAGACACACAGTATGTTTGTGGCTGAGCCTTTACCAACACTATGCCAAGAGATTAGAACCAGTGGTGTAAAGTAACTAAGTACATTACATTTACTCAAGTACTGTACTTAACTCATTGAGTGCAATTATCAACGTGCCAATGACGTGTTTGACGTGTTTTTGAAAAAAATGTAAAAAAAAAAAAAAAATGTTTAAAAAAAAAAAAACATGTCCAGAACCCAATATATCATCATCTGAAGATGTGCAGCTCCATCCACTCCTTGTTTAACTTAGACATGAAAAAGGCTGTATCTCGCTTCCTAAGCACTTTTTGTTTTCTGTGAAAAAAACTCTGGCACTGGGACAACATAATATAGAAATATTTTTTGTTTATTTGTTTTTGTTCTTTTACATACTCATAGGTAGTAAAATTGAGTGCCAGAATTGCCAAACGTTTAAAAAAATAATAATAATCTGGCACTCAATGAGTTAAGTACAATTTTGAGGTACTTTTACAGTACTTCCCTGGACTATTTCCAATATTCAATACTTTTACTTCTACTCCACTACATCTCTGAGGAAAACATTGTACTATTACTCCACTACAATTATTTGAAAACTTTAGGTACTAGTTACTTTGCAGATACAAATTATTACATTATAAAACATACATTAACCACTTTAGCCCTATTTTATACATAGGCTATTTGAAAATAGCCGATCTACAAGTTTACAGTACTTAGTACTTTTACTTTTGCTACTTTAAGTACATGTTGATATCAATTCTTTTGTACTTTTTACTCAAGCGTATTTTGAATTCCGGACTTTTACTTGCAACGGAGTATTTCTCCATTGCAGTATTGATACGTTTACTTAAATAAAACATTTGTGTACTTTTCCCACCCCTGCCTGTGAGCAGAGCAGCATACAGAGCTACCTCCTGACTGTCTGTGTCTCTCCACACAGTATGTTTGTAGCTGAGCCTTTACCAACACTAAGCCAAGAGATTAGAACGCACACGCACAAGGCAACGACGGAATGACAATGAGCAATTTTGTGGTTGACCAAATTTGTAGTGATTTAGTAGAACACAGTTGCAGGAGGATTGTAGGATTTGTATAGGATTAGAGTACAGGCTACTATCCAGATCTCTGGCTACTATCGAGACTTAAGGCCGGTCCATGCTGCTTCCGATGGCCGACGTTTTCTTCGGTAAGGTTAGACTTTCCAAAACAGACAAAAGCGTCGGAAAGACAATGTCGTCCATACTTCTCCTCTTGTTAATTCATCGATATGTGATTATTATTATTTTTCGTAATTTACTGTATATATCAACCAATCAATTAACCTCTTAAGCGTTATTTTATACTTCATCGCACAATGGTGTTTCATCAAAAAAATGTTAAAATAGCCGATCTACAAGCTCACAATGCGTCGCACCGTGACACGTTACGAGCTCGTAAATCGGCTATTTTAAATATATTCTTTAAACGCGTTGAAGCTTTCGCCTATTAATGACATGCCCAAAATAGAGATCGATTATCAATCGATTATTTTATTAAATGAGCAATTAGGTTTAACAATCGATTGATTGGTTCGATTTACTGTTGCACGCTTAGTGCACATACATTCTCTTTAACCACTTTAACCCTGGATATCGTCGCTGTCTTGTACGTTCAAAACTGTTCCTTTTTACTATTGTAAAAAAGTAAATGAGTGAAAATAGCTGATCTACAAGCTCACAACGCCACGCCAAAACTAAAGTTACTTTTCAGGATTCAAATTCAAAAGCATCAAAAGTAGCAGATCCGTGCTTGTAGATCGGCTATTTACAAATAGCCTATGTATAAAATAGGGGCTAAAGTGGTTAATGTATGTTTTATAATATAACAATCTATATCTGCAAAGTAACTAGTAACTAAAGTTTTCAAATAATTGTAGTGGAGTAAAAGTGCAATATTTGCCTTCGAGATGTAGCGGGGTAGAAGTAAAAGCATTGGAAAACATTGGAAATACTCCAGTAAAATAAAAAATACCTCAAACTTGTACTTAAGTAACAATACTTGAGTAAATGTACTTAGTTACTTTACACCACCGCCGACACAGCAACGATATACATGAGGTGTACTGACCTATATTACATGCATGTGACTGGACCGACCTCGTCTACATTTTGTGAATCAAATCATAATAGAATGAGAACTTGTCTCCTGAACATCTGCCTGACCCCCATCGTCGTCGTCGTTGTTGTTGTTGTTGTTGTTGTTGTTGTTTGTGTCTCTGGTGGATAACGTAGCCGTGCGCTAAATGTCATTACACTGATCAATTTGCATGTGACAATGTGAGCGGGCAAAAGGTCCGCCTCGGAAACCCAATCATCACAGCAGAGGCAGAGCAACAGTGCCAGCAGCACAGAGTCCAACAGAAGTTCCCATGTTTGTGATGAGATCATGCAGCACGTCTTTTTGTGCCTGGCTGGCCTCAGGTGTGAGAGATTGCTGTGTGTGGATCAGCACGCACGCGCGCGCGCGCGTGCACGCACACACACATACACACATGCGGTACGAACACGCATTCGCGCACGCACGCACACCTGCATAACCCATTAGGACCTGAGGTCGATTCGTCTTACTAATGTCTTCTAAATCCTAACAGTTTTCTGAAAAAAAAACGTATGTTTCTACAGTATATCAGTGGTGCTCAAACTTTTTCTTGTCAAGGACCCCCAAAATTACATGTATTTGGCCACGGAGCCCCATCTCAAAATATTTTGTTCCAGAGACCCCCCAGAAGCAAATTTGAGTTAAAAATGTTCTCTTTAAAACAATATATATTCACATATTTGCACACATTTTCATGATTTTTTCAAAAATAGCAGATCTACAAGCAGTGCCGCGCTACGAGCTTGTAGATCTGCTATTTTTGAATAGCCAAAGTGTAAAATAATGCTTTTTAGCACAAATCAAAAAGTGACACAGATGCGTTCCAGGTCTTAATGGGATAAATAACCGAAAAAGCCATTGGCACGGGGAAGCCGGCGTGCTGACAACTGAATGGCGCCCACATCGCCCCCATCGTACCACCCTTCCCTCCCGAAAAAACAGCAAACAAACAAACGGGGAAAAAAACACATAATATTAACAGATTCATGGAGACAGAAATCAGACACACACACACACACACACACACACACACACACACACACACACACACACACACACACACACACACACACACACACACACACAGAGAGTCAGTCGACGGTGTTATCAGCTGTCTTTTGGCAGAGTCACTGCTGCTTTCTGTTTGCATCGCTCCAGAGCCCTTTGATGTGGCAGTGTCTATCTGTATGCTGCCGTTCCCCCCCTCTCTCTCTCCATCTTATATCTCTCTCCCTCTCTCCCTCCCTCTCTCTCTGCCTCCCTACCTCTCTCTACCTCCCTCTCTCTCTCTCTACCTCCCTCTCTCTCTCTCTGCCTCACACCATCCCAATATGTCTGCCTTTCTCATTCTCTCACCTGCTCTCTCTGCCTGGGTCTTTGTCATCACACACACACACACACACACACACACACACACACACACACACACACACACACACACAGAGCCAGTCGAAGGCCCGGTCCAGCTTGTTGGTGGTGTGTGTTGTTGCTGTTGCGTCCTCTGTCTCCGTATCGTGTTGCCAGGCCCTTCGGTTCGGTCCAGCGTCCAGAGCCAAATCTTTTTGCTGCCCGTTGGTTGGTGGCTCATCACCGGCCAGCCAATGGACTCCACATCAAACGCTTCCAGTGCAGCGCTTGTTTGATGTGACACGGCCAGCTATAAGCTGGATGAGGCTGGATGTGTTCTGTAACCGTCCTAGTATCTGGAATGAGATCCATCGTCGAACCCCAAACACAATGAGAGGAGAAGAAGCTCATGGGCTTTTATCAGAGCCTCTCTGGAGCGGGCAAGCGGTGGGTATAGCCGTGCACTCCGATGTACGCGCGCCGCCGCACGCTTTATCCCATTGAGACCTGAGGACAATTCTACGAATGCCTTTTTGAACCAGCAGTTCTTTCAAGAATTTTCAAAGAATTTTCAAAAATGGCAGATCTACAAGCACACACAGATGCCTTCCCGGAAAATATCTGATCAAATGGCAGATCAGAAAAGATTTGAGTTAAAAATGTTCGCTTTAAAAAAATATATATTCAAAGATTTGCACACATTTTTGGCGTTTAAAAAAAAAATAGCAGATCTACAAGCTCGTAGCGCGGCACTCGGTGCCGCACTATGAGCTTGTAGATCTGCTATTTTTGAATGGCCAAAGTATAAAATAATGGTTATATAAAAATAAATCTGCTACAGTCGCCAACGTCTAAATGGATGAACTGGTTAAAATGATTGTAATGCTATACGTTAACTTTGCGTTAAAAAAACACTTGCAATATTTTTCAAAACTCTTCAAAAATAGCAGATGTACAAGCTTGCAGCGTGGCACAAAGTGACTCGCTGTGAATCTTGTACATCTGCTATTTTTTTGAATAGCCAACGCTAAAATCAAAAAATTCACGGATGCTCTCCCGGTTTGAATGGGTTATTTGTGTTATGTGATCTTTTCATTTCTATCAAAATGTCAAGATATGCAAAGAATGATCTTAAAAAAAATATTCCCTACATGATGTGCAAGAAGTATTTTACATTTATATTACCTGCAAAAAAAGGCTTGATATCATCGATCCACTTGAAGGCTTATTTATTTTAATGCCTTTTCCCCATTCCTTGGTAGCATCTTGTCCTGCAGGATAGCTGATTGGTTTGATAGTAGTAGTACTATATATATATATATATATATATATATATATATATATACAGAAAGGTATTGAGCTTGTAGATCTGCAATTTTTAGAACCCCCTAGATCAGTGGTTTTCAAAATTTTGCATGTCAAGGACCCCTACATTGAAATGCATTTGGCCCCCAGACCCCTCCATCTGAAAATGTTTTGCGCCGGGGACCCCCAGAAACTTTTGTTTGTTTTCAAAATAATCAAAAAAAATCAAAAATGTCCAATACTTAAAACAAAAATAGCAGACATAAAAGATCTTAGTTAAAGTGGTTAAGCCTGTCTGTGTTTTTTTTTGTTGATATTGAGTCATATATAGTGATATTGAGTCAATGAAAAAGTATGACAAAGTCTTGTGATGCTATATTGCTCGGGGCCCGGGAATCGGGAATCAAACCAGGGACTCGCTGCCTGGCAGGCACCAGAGCCTATGTGGTACGAGCCTTATAAACCACTCGGTTAGCGGCACCCTGATCTAGAAATTGCATTTTTCAGAAATTTAAATTTTGAAATTATTGGAAGGATTGTGTGAAAGATTTTATGACAGATCTTCTCTTATGGGGCGTCCCTGACACAAAATATTTTCCGTACTGCACATGTTACAAATATATATAATATAGATAATGATGATAATATGATATAACATGATAATAATAATTATTATTATTGTTATTATTATCATGCAACGATGAAGTACAGTGTATCTGCTACAGATTTCAGTTTGTTTGTGAGTGTGAATGTTTTCCGGTAAGGTATGGGCATGTTTGGCAGCTGGTTTAGAGGATGCATTGTTGTCATTGAAAGACATGGAATGTTTTCAAGCACCTTCAAAACATGCTTCAATGTACAACTGGTACAATAAAAGGACCACGTTTTTCCTGCAGCAGTCTTTGGTGTGTGTGTGTGTGTGTGTGTGTGTGTGTGTGTGTGTGTGTGTGTGTGTGTGTGTGTGTGTGTGTGTGTGTGTGTGTGTGTGTGTGTGTGTGTGTGTGTGTGTGTGTGTGTGTGTGTGTGTGTGTGTGTGTGTGTGTGTGTGTGTGTGTTTGAGCTCTCTCCAAAGGACTTGAGAGGGACTCAGATAGCAGATGAGTGAGTGAGAGCAAAGCTGGCAGAAGCTTAAGTCTAATACTGCTGTTGTCCCTTTATCTCAGGCCAGACTCTCATATTCACACACACCACCAGTAGCAGAAGTACGTGCACAGACCCTGTGACACGCATTCGCACACACGAAGCGCCGTCGTACTGTCTGGACGGAAACCTTGTATGTCCATGTTACTTTGTTAATGCCAAAACAAAGAAAAAATAACCTGTTTTCCATGGATGCAGTGTAGTATTATTATTTAGTCACCTGCAGTGGTGGAAAGTAACTAAGTACATTTACCTAAGTGCTGTACTTAAGTAACATTTTGAGGTATTTGTACTTTACTTGAGTATTTCCAATTTCCAGTACTTTCACTTCTACTCCACTACATCTCAGAGGCAAATATTATACTTTTACTGCACTATAATTATTTGAAAACTTTAGTTACTAGTTACTTTTCAGATATATTATGAAACATACATTAACCATTTTAGCCCACACAAAAGCATCGAAAGTATCAGATCTACAAGCTCGAAAGCTTGTCAAAGCCTGTCGATCTGCTACTTTTGATATTTTTGAATTTGAAACCTGGAAAGTAACAGTTTTGGACACATGGGGTTTACACCTGACAGAGACGTACTGTAATACTTTTTCATTGATTCAATTTCTTTATATTAACCCACACACAGGCTTAACCACTTTTCAGTTTGATCTTTTTCCAAGGTAGCGAAAATAGCTGATCAAATAACAGCTCTCACGTTGTGAGCTTGTAGATCAGCTATTTTCACTACTTTTCGGAGACACACTTTGTACGACAAAGTAGTGCATTCATTTAAAAAAAAAAAACATAAAGAAGTTGAAATATGGAGATATGAGGTTTCTGCCTGACAGTGAATGATATGCACGTGCACGGGGCCAGACACGCTTCCACGCACATCTGCAGCACGAGCATCGACTAGACATGCCTGATTTCTACATGTTTGCACACACCGTATACCAAAACATAGCCAACGTACAACCTCATGACGCGCCACATCGCGATGCGTCGTGAACTTATAATATCTACTGTGTTGTTGTACTGGCACGCAAACCAAGTATAAATCAGGCAATATACGCATCCACGCACATATGCACATGCACGGACAAGACAAGACGCCCATCTACACACAGACGCATCGCATCCATGCACACATGCACTCACACATTGCAGGCATCTGTGTGGGCACGCGTTCACATCTCTCTGCGGATATGGAGACGTGCACACACACAACACACACACACACACACACACACACACACACGTTTGTATTACTACAGTATCCTTGTGAGAACATCAACATTTTAGAACAGTGGTTTTATCAACCCATTAGGACCTGAAGCTGATTCTACAAATGTCTTCTAAATCCCAACATTATCCTGAAAAAAACGTATGTTTCTATATCAGTGGTGCTCAAACTTTTTCACGTCAAGGACCCCCAAAATTATATGTATTAGGCCGCCGACCCCCATCTCAAAATATTTTGTTCCAGGGACCCCCAGAAACAAATATTTCAGTTACAAATGTTCGCTTTAAAGCAATATATATTCAAAGATTTGCACATATTCATGATTAAAAAAAATAGCAGATCTACAAGCTGGTAGCGCGGGACTCGGTTCCGCACTATGAGCTTGTATATCTGCTATTTTTGTATAGCCAAAGTGTAAAATAGTTATTTTTAGCTCAAATCAAACAGTGACAGATGCTTTCCAGGTCTTAATGGGTTAATGCAATTTTTCAATTCTTTGGTCATTTTTAACCATAGACCTACAGTATGAGCCACCTAAAGCCAAAAAAATAGCTAGTCTACAAACTCACAACGCATCGCGCTAAAACACATATTTTTTTTGGTGTGCGACACCAGTGCGTAACTAAGCATAAATTAGACATACCTCCAACTGCAAACCCCTAAACCTAACCTCTAAATGTCTAATCCTAACACTAAACCCTCTCCTCCTAGTTGTATAAGCCTTTAAAAAAGCCTTAAATAAACAACCATTTTTGTCTTGCAAGGACCCGGAAAATCTTACCTCACAATGTTTTCTCACATTTTCTCTCTCACATTCTACTAAACTTGTGAGGACATGTTCGGCCCTCACAAGTGTAGTAATACAAGTGTGCGTACACTAGGGGTGTGCTAAAATATTGATATTGCGATATATCGTGATACACCCTCAAGCAAATAAATAATCGATACACTGCCGGGAAATATAAATATGTATTTATTTTAACTTGTTTTATTATCAGTTGTGTTACAGTAGTATATAGCGTCACATACATGAACAATGTTACATTGTATTATTTATACAATTATTTTGAAACCAAAGCAAATATTACACCATGCATGTGCTCTATCCACAAGTTTCCTAGGACGTTGTGGGCATCACTTCCTGTCGATTTCATTGGATGTCATTGGATTTCCTTGGATTTGATTGGATCAAATCGACAGGAAGTGATGCCCACAACGTCCTAGGAAACGTGTGGATGGGGCATAGCAGTGGTGGCCATTTTGTGGTTTCACTCAAATTCACTCCATTCATTCTTGCCATAGAGATTTCCAAAAAATATTTATATCAATTATTTTAAGCCTAGAATCAAGCCATCCAGGATGAGTCATGACAAGGAAGTCAAGGAAAAAAAACAGCAAAAGAAAGAGTGTGCATTAAATCTATTATATAATCATTACATATTTATATAATTTTTTTTCACACAATTGAATATTTTATGGGCCTTTTGTGGGTATACTTAAGTAAAAAAACAATTGTACTTCTTCCATCAATGCGCGCGCGCACACACACACACACACACACACACACACACACACACACACACACACACACACACACACACACACACACACACACACACACACACACACACACACACACACACCTACCTGGTGGAGGTACAGCCGGTTGGAATGTGTCCAGACCAAGTCTGTGTGTGTGTGTGAGTGATTTGCGTGTTTACCCTGGTACAGCTGACCCGCTCACCCTCCCATTGATTGGACCAGCTGTCTTTCTCAACCGCTCATGATTCAACGTCTACAACACCCTAACAATGCTGAGTGTTCTTTTAACTCTGAGAGTGTACAACATGGATGGTTCCATGTTGTGCACTCTCAGAGTTATACATGTATCAGTGTCCATTTGCTTCTATTTGTACACTCTCAGAGTTACACATGTATTAGGGTCCATTTGATTACATTTTTACACTCTCAGAGTTTAAATGACACTGTCGCTTTTGCAGTGTAGGACCTTTTAATGTATATTCAAATGAAACCCTTGTTATTACAGGTACTCATGTTCTTAAGCTCCAATTAACAATGTTTATGACAATGTTTATTTGGAGTCCTATACCACTGATTAACAATGTTTTGACAGTTATTTTGTAAAAAAAAAAAACCTCCATAGGCCTATATGGTAGTGACGGTTCTAGAGCTTCATATATGGAGCTGACTGATTTGTTTGCACTTGATGCCATAACGACACATTGAGGGGCAAAACGCGAAGGAAAATAAATGCCTGGAGATCGAGGCAATGAGTGTGATGACGTGGTCCCTCCCATTAGCCAATTTTAATATAGGCTTGAATGATACTAGCTAAGTGAAAGTACCTCAAAATTGTACTCTGGCACAGTACTGTGTACACAGAGTAAATGTACTGTGTGTACACCTTGACTTTTATGTGAACAGGCACAGTCAGATTGCCATCTGATAATAACCCGAGTTGCACATTAACCCATTAAAAACCGGGGTGTAACCACTTTAACCAGTATCTTATACTTTGGCTATTAAAAAACAGCAGATCTACGAGCTCATAGCGCTACCATATGAGCTTGTAGATCTGCTATTTTTGAAAACTTTGAATATATATTTTTTTAAAGCGAGCATTTAAAAAAAAAACTGTTAGTATTTAGAGTACATTTGTAGAATCCCCTGAAGCAAAGATTTGAGTTACAAAAAAGATATTCAAAGATTTGCACAAATTTTCACGATTGAAAAAATAATAATAATTTGCAGATCTACAAGCTCATAGCACTCGGTGCCGCACTATGAGCTTGTAGATCTGCTATTTTTGAATAGCCAAAGAAATCTAAAATGACAAGAGACGCGTTCCCGGATCGACTGGGTTAATATCAGCCGTAAATGTGTTAATTTACACCCTGCTATTTAAATGCATCTCCAGTAAACACGCTGAAATGAGATTCCTCCGTCCCACTCGGCATACAGATCAGATAAAACGCCACTTCTTGCTTCATCCAATTTCAAAGGCTGGATCCTTTAGAAAGGCAACAGCCACCGCGCATACACAAGATCACACTGATAACCAGGGGAGTAACAGTTAATGAAACCAATTACTTTAACCCATTAAGACCTGGAACTGTGCCATTTTTAGATTTGAGCTAAAAAAGCATTATTTTACACTTTCGGCTATTCAAAAATAGCAGATATACAAGCTCATAGCGCGGCACCGAGTGCCGCGCTACGAGCTTGTAGATCTGCTATTTTTGAAAAAACGTGAAAATGTGTGCAAATCTTTGAATATATATATTTTTAAAGCGAACATTTTGAGCACCGGTGATATAGAAACATACGTTTTTCATAAAACTGTTGGGATTTAGGAGACATGTAGAATCGGCCTCAGGTCTCAATGGGTTAATCGATTGTCAATCCGGGAAAGCATCTGTGTCATTTTAGATTTTACCGATATATCATATATGTTATATGAGTGTGTGTGTGTGTCACAATTAAAATAAAATATATATAGCAGATATACAAGCTCATAGTGCATCACTTCGTGTTAGACCCAGTTGTCTAACCTCAATGTGTTGTCATGGCATCCAGCACAATAAATTAAAAGATTTGTGCAAATTTGCTTCTGGGGGTCCCTGGAACAAAAGGTTTTGAGATGGGGGGTCCGTGGCCAAAAACGTATAATTTTCTTGAAATGAAGAAGTTTGAGAACCACTGATTTTTAGGACTGTTAGACTGTTAGGATTTAGAAGACATTTATAGAATCAGCCTCAAGTCTTAATGGGTTAATAAAATAATCCACTCATAACTGAAAAACCTTAGAAAATTGTGAAAATAGCTGATCTAAAAGCTCACAACACATGGCGATAAAATCATCCGTTTAGAGCACATCGGCTTGACTGTGTGCTTTCACCCTAATTGACACATTCACACACTCACAGCAGAGGAAAGATGAGGTGTTCAGTGTCTTGCTCAAGGACACTTCGACAGTTAACCCACCCCAGGGGGGGGGGATCGAACCCGGGAACCTTCCATTTCCCCTAAGCGGCCAGTCTCTCTATATTGTACCTCCTGAGACACTGTCACCCGCTGCCCGCATACCCAGCTACTTTTGTTAACCCATTCAAACCGTGTACCACATACTATGTGTCATTTTAGATTTTTAGCTATAACATTATTTTATAATTTGGGCTATTTAAAAATAGCAGATATACAAGCTCATAGCGCGGCACGGAGTGCTGCGCTACGAGCTTGTAGATCTGCTATTTATTTATTTTAATCGTGAATTTTTTTGCTGTTTAAAAAAAAAGCGTTTTTACTCAAATCTTTGCTTTTGGGGATTAAAAAAATAATTAAATCCTAATTTTTTTGCGGGGGAAAAAAACGTATGTTGCTATAATATCAGTGGTTCTAACTTTTTTCATGTCAAGGACCCCCCAAAATGATTTGTATTTGTCCACGGACCCTCCCCATTTCAAAATATTTTGTTCCAGGGACCCCCACCAGAAGCAAAGATTTGATTTAAAAATATAAATATATATTCAAAGATTTGCACAAATTTTCTCATTTTTTTTCCTCCAAAAACAGCAGATCTACAAGCTCATAGAGCGGCACTCGGTGCCGCTCTATGAGCTTGTAGATCTGCTATTTTTGAATAGCCGAAATAAATCTTAAAATGATCACAGATGCGTTCCCGGATCGAATGGGTTAATATTCAAAGCGTCCATCGTCACCACTTCACTTTGCATGCACGTCATCTACACACGCAGCCATAGCTGTGTTACATGTGCATCCAGCACTCATACTGCATCTATTTGCACATAGTTATATTAACATGACATTAGCATGTCGGACCACCTCCGCACCGTGGTGGTCTGCGTGATTGGCTTTTATGCGTTTGGAATGTGCTCATAATGTGATTACTCTGGATGCATAATCTCAAACACAGTGGTTCTCAGAAAGGCTGTAAAGTCAGTGTGTCCCCCCGGTGCATCTACATTATTATATCACTGTTTCTTCAACATCAGGTTTGGCGTGGCTTCATCTATATCAAACTGGGGTCCTTTGAAATCAATTTAACTCTACTGGAACCCCAGTCTCAGTATTCATTTAACTCTGAGAGTACGAATGGAAATGAACCCGCAAATGGACTGAAACCAAATTGACCCTTACTTGGTTCCAGTGTTTGATTTCGTCGACTAAAACTATGACGAAAAATGTTAGTCGACTACCTTTTTTCACCGACGAAAACTAGATAAAAACTAAATAAAAACCAAGCTATGATGACAAAAACTAAGAATAAATATAATGACAATTTCGTCAACAAATAGACTAAAATGAGATCCAGTAGAACTAAGACAAGTCATTTTATGTTTGGTGTCAGGTGTTGTGCTCTGAAAATAGCAGATCTACAAGCTCACAACGCGTCGCAGCGCGACGCGTTGTGAGCTTGTAGATCTGCTATTTTCATTACGCAACCAAGCGTAAAATCAGCCATTACGACGCCATCAAGGCACCGCCAAAATACATTTTAGTCGACTAAATTGACTGTAGATTTAGTCGACTAAAATCTTATGATATTTAGTCGACTAAAACTAAAACATTCAGATGACTCAAATATGACTAAAACTAAATGGAATTTTATTCAAAAGACTATGATTAAAACTAAATCTAAATCAACACTGCTTGGTTCCATTCGTACATTTCAACTTTTTGTGTTTCTTTCCTAAATGAATGCCCTACTTGATCACACTACAGCGTCACACAAACGTATCAAAAGTAGCTGATCTACAAGCTCGATATGAGGTTTCCACCCGACAGAGACTTTTTAAGAGTTACACACCTACAACGATCCATTTGGACCTCAAAGTGGTCCCCAAACCCAGTGTTGAGAACCAGTTTGGCTACACGCAGACATTGTGTCCTTGCATGTTGGATGTTTTACAGGAAGTGAACGAACACTGTGGCAGGGAATGGATTCAGCATGGTTGTTGATCACCGAAAATATACAAAAACAATTTATTTTTATTTTTTTGTTCTTCTGAAGGTTTATCCTTCAATAAGTAAATAAATACCAACCAAAATTTCTGTGTCCCGCATTAAGCATCCTGCTGGCACTCAGTCTCCCTGACGACTGAGGCGGAACTAAAACTGTTCCAGATTATTAACTTTTTTCCTTTCAGGGGACACACAAAAAACAAAAACGGGCAATGACGCCAGAGCCCTTTTTATGCAAGCTAGCAGGCCCAACAGCATGTCGGAGTAGCGTCTTTCCACGATACGTTGTGAGCTTGTAGATCTGGTCTTTTAAAAAAAATGCATATATCTATTTCTATTTCATACATTTGAAAACATGTGAAATGGCACACTCTGCATATTGACTACTTCTTGTACTTTAAACGAGTAGTTCACCCAAAAGAAAATCATATTTTCTATCAATGACACACCCCATGAAGCCTTGAATTTATGATTCATTTTTTTGTGTTTTTGTCGCATTCCTAAGCCAATAATTTGATGATCGGGTGTATTTCCGGTAGGAGACATAAAGACTCTACTTTGTGTCTCCTACCGGATACATTAGCATCTTTCTGCCGATAATCAAATTATTGGCTTAGGAATGTGACAAAAACAAAAAGAAATCCATGAATTCAAGGCTTCATGGCGGTGCAATTGATAGAAAATAGGTAATGTTTTGAGTACATTGAGTACATAAGTACATTTTGATACCAATACTTTTGTACTTTTACTCAAGTTCATTTTGAATACCAAACTTTCACTTGTAAGTAAAGTATGTTTACATGGCATTTTTTTATTAAAGGGTTGAAGAACTACGTTCTGATAGTAATCATTACTATAGAGTGTTTGTTCAGTAACAGGGGTCTCTGCGTCTCTCCAGCTCTTTCATTAACAGAAAATACATTTTCAGGTGGGTGGCAAATCTTCAGCCAATCAGCAGAGAGTACCCATTTAGCTTCAATTTGATAGTGTTCCAGTTGCAATTGTGTCTACTAATTCCTTTGTGTCATCACTTCCACATTCACACGTTTATCCTGTTGAGTTCTCTCTCCTGATTGGATACAATTGCTATCCCCACCTGAAAATGCATTTTCTGTTTAACCAAGATCTGGAGGTACGGTGGGACCCATGTTACTGAACAAACACTTTATAGCAGTGGTTCTCAACCAGTGGGCCGGGGACCGCCAGTGGTCTTTGAGGTGTTTCCAGGTGGTCCCCAGCTAAATGATGGAGAGTTGTTAACCAAATGGACACTTATTAGAGCGTAAAATGAAACCAAATGGACCCGTAAGGGTCCAACACACTCAAGAGTTAAATTATTGTTAAACATCTGCATTATACTTAATTTATAAGAAGTAACACAGTTAGAGAATGTTGAAGAATTGTTGTTTTTGATCAACGTTTGCCTGTTATCTCTCCTATGTTACCAATGTCAACACAGCATGGAATTGTGGACAAAATCGTATCCAACGATAACAAAATATTCTTAGTTTTGGGTCTGAGAGTCTAAATCTCATCAAATGGTGGTCCATGGCTCAAATGCCCAATAAATAATGGACCTTGATATGAAAAGGGTTGAAATCCACTGCTCTATGGCAATGAGTATTGCTAGAATATAAAGCAATGTAATTTATTTGAACAGAAACATATCACTTAACACATTGCCTGCCCGTAGGTCTCTGTGGATCTTGAATATAGGATAAAAATCATTGGCATGGGGATTGGCATGGGGATGAAAAACAATGTTTTAATGCTGGCAGTCAACGTTTTAACCTATACCTTTAAGTAAAAAACGACGTGATTACTTCTTCCAACACTGTATAGTGAACATGTAATCAGTGTCATGGAGTAGCTTGTTGCGTCGCGCGGTCACACCTTCTCGCTGCCCTTGTTCTCACATAATCCGGGTAATTTAATAACAGAATTTAATTAGCTTCAAATGAGACAATTGGTTATACTGCCGTGTCACTGCGTCGTTGACACTGATGTAATAATGCGTCTCACGTCCCCCCCCCCCCCCCCCCCCCCCCCCCCCCCCCCCACAATTAACCCGTTAAGGCCTGAGGTTTCCGATTCTACAAAATGTCTGCTAAGTCCTAACAGTTTTCTGAAAAACTTATGTTACTATATTGGTGGTTTTCAAACTTTTTGTATGTCAAGGACCCCCAAAAGTATATTTATTTGGCCGCCGCCGAAAATATTTTGTTCCAGGGACCCCCAGAAGCAAAGATTTGAGTTAAAAATGTTAGCTTTGAAAATATGTCAAAGATTTAGACACATTTTCACGAATTTTCAAAAATAGCAGATATACAAGCTCATAGCGCGGCACTCGGTGCCGCGCTATGAGCTTGTATATCTGCTATTTTTGAATAGCCAAAGAATAAAATAATGGTTTAAGTGGTTACACAGATGCGTTCCCGGTTTTTAATGGGTTGATGGAACTCTCTCAAAAGGAAGAGTCACGGCACTCTTTAGGCTTTTTTTCCCCCCAACATACTCTCAACATTTCCTTGCACCTTTGGGTGCTTGAGCTGACACGCACAACAAGGACACTTTTGGCACCTTTGGGTGCGTGGACTTGGAGTGCCAAATACACATCACATCATGCAACACACGTTTTATCCTTCTGATAATGGTGTGACAATGTATGTCATTTTACATAATGTTTTATCAATTCAAAAGTCAAAGACTCACTCCCCAAAACGTACTATTGTGACTTCATGGGACAAATGTGATGTGATTGGTGTGTTGCGACGATGTGACTGCGAAGAAGAGAGAACGGCGGCCATTTCCCACCAAACGCTGTGAAAGTCCTCAGCACTCCCGGGTAGAAAGTGTTTACTATTTTGTCTGCCATTTGTCATGATGGAGATCATGTCCTCTTGGGTGTTCTCTCCAAGCTGCTGCTTCTTCTTCCTATTCCTGGTGCCTCGTGGTGTACGTGCACGCCACGACCGCACGAACACACATGCACGCACGACCGCACGCACGCAGGCACAGACGCACGCATATACAAGCATGTAAAGGCATTGTGATACAATGTTATTGTTTCACCTCCCCATTCACACACTCTACTATCTGCCTCCTCCTGCACTCTACGCGCGGGGGCACGCACGCACACACACGCACGCACACACACACACACACACACACGCACACGCACACACACGCACGCACGCACGCACACACACACACACACACACACACACACACACTCGCACACACACAGTAAAATCATCAGTGTTGTTTTATCTATGAGAGTCGAAAAAAATAATATCCATGGGTCCATTTTTACACACTCAGAGTTCAATTAACACTGAGGATTTCACTGTGTGTGTGTGTGTGTGTGTGTGTGTGTGTGTGTGTGTCTATGCTTGTGTGCACACACTGTACCGATACACACACACACACACACACACACACACACACACACACACACACACACACACACACACACACACACACACACTTGCACAAAGACGTGCTCCCTTATGTAGCTCCTATGAGACCAATTACCCATCGACTCAATAACTGGAACTGCCACAGCTGTCAGTGGCAGCCATATTGCTGCTGAAGGATCGCTAGCATACTGTACACACACACACACACACACACACACACACACACACACACACACACACACACACACACACACACACACACACACACACACACACACACACGTTTGTATTGCTATACCTGTGAGGACGAGTTAGGAGGCAGATTTTATGAGGGTGATTTTAAGAATGACTTCTTTTTTTTGGGGGGGTGGGACGACGACTCTAAAGCAGGAAATAGCCGATCTACAAGCTACAAGACCTTCAAGCATGTGAACTTGTAGATCAGCTATGTGCATGAACAGATGATAATATGCATCTTAGACAGACATTCCTACCAGCTCTGGGGATACTGTTCCACTGTTTCTAAATGTGTTATTATTATACACGCATTATTATTGTCTCTGCCAGGCCGAAAGGCATGGCGAGACCGTCCGTCCGTCCGTCCGTCCGTCCGTCCGTCAGCGAGCAGCTATTCTCCGGCACCGTTAGCCCGGTCGCTGCGAAACTGTGCACACACACTCCCTGGATGCCAATTCAGAACCTCTGCCCCAAATTTTTCACATGGGCCTGTTGTAGCGCCACCCGGAGGCCGATTTGTGCAAAACCCATTTTCGGATATTACTCCTACGGATTTTTACCAAACATCACGCAAATCATATACACAGTATCTCTGTAGTCATGTGATCAAGACGGATCTGTCCGATATTTCATATTCCATCCTGATTGGCTAAGGTTGGCTTCCAAAGTTTGCGGGATTGGTCCGTTTTGAACAAAATGTCTCAAATCATGAACGCAGCGTGCGATTTCCGTGAAAGTTTGCACGCACGTTCCCACTAGGCCGAGGAAGAAATGCCAACCTTTTCACATTGGCCTGTTATAGCGCCACCAGGAGGCCACAATAACCTACCTGACCTGGCGGAGACCTGTGCTGAGCACTTTTTCTAGTTATTATTATTATTTTACATTTATTCATATTATACACGCACAACTAAGTATACATTAGGTATACTGTAAGGCAAGGCAAGGCAGTTCTATTTGTAATGTATATTTTCAACAACAAGGCAAAAAGTATTTCTCAAATTGTACTATTACTTATGGGGACATTTGGCCCTCACAAGTATGGTAGTACAACACACACACACACACACACACACACACACACACACACACACACACACACACACACACACACACACACACACACACACACACACACACACACACACACACACACACACACAGAGACAGGCCAGTAGGAGTGCAGCACTGTGGGATTCATGGCTTGCCAGGGAGGTGTTTCAGATGGGAGTCTTTGGTAGAGAGGGATAAATGCTTTGGCTCGCTCTCTGATGGAGCTAGAAAGACAGATGGATAGATATGGACACACACACACACACGCACACGCACACGCACACAATGGTGGAAGAAGTACTCATATTTTTTACTTCAGTAAAAGTAGCAATACTCTGTTGCAAATAAAAGTCCGGTATTCAAAATTTACCGGAGTAAAAGTATGAAAGTATTCGCATCAAAAATGCTTTGAAAATAGCAGATCTACAAGCTTGTAGATCGGCTATTTTCAAACAGCTGAAGTATAGGTTTTTAAATAATAATCAAAATCTACAAAGTAACTAGACATTTTCCAATAACTGTAGTGGAGTAAAAAGTACAATATCTGCCTCTGAGATGTAGTGGAGTAGAAGTAAAAGTATAGACAATTGGAAACACTACAGTAAAGTTAAAATTCCTCAAAAGTGCACTTAAGTACAGTACTTGAGTACATGTACTTAGTTACTTTACACACACAAACATGTTACATGGGCGGTTCATGAGAACCAGTGGTGGATGAAGTTCCGGAGTCCCTCAGGGACTCCCCCCCATGCTTAGTGTCTTTCAGTGGTGGAAAGTAACTACGTGTACTGTACTTAAGTACAATTTTTAGGTACTTTTACTTTACTTGAGTATTTCGAATTTCCGCTACTTTTACTTCTACTCCACTCAGAGGCAAATATTGTGCTTTTACTCCACTACAATTATTTGACAACTTTAGTTACTAGTTACTTTTCAGATATAAATGATGATATTATGAAACATACATTAACCACTTTTGCCCTATTTTATACCTAGGCTATTTGAAATTAGCATATTCTACAAGCTCACAACGCGTCGCATCGCGACGCGTTGTGAGCTTGTAGATATGCTATTTTCAAACATTTTTGTACTTTCACTTTTGGTACTTTAAGTACATTTTGATGCCAGTACTTTTGTACTTTTACTCAAGTAAATTTTTAATTCTGGACTTTTACTTGTAACAGAGTATTTCAATTTTGCAGTATTGGTACTTTTACTTAAGTAAAAAAATTTGGATACTTTTTCCACCACTGGTGTCTTTTCTAACTTCGATCGACAAGCTCACAACGCGTCGCGCTATACGACACGTTGTGAGCTTGTCGATCGGCTATTTTCCTGCGAAAGCTTTCCCCCAAAAAATAAGGATGCTGAGGTTTCTAAGTGGTTAATTTCACTGTGGGGTTTCAGTGTGTGGGAGGAGGTGGTCTATGGTTTCACTGGAACACTTAATGCCTGCACAATAATACCCATAATATTACTCATCAAAAGACAGCAGAAATCTGATCCCGGTTCCCATTCAATACTGTCATCATGTTACTGAACACAAATTAAATGCTTTTTAATTTGTGTTCAGTAATATTATGACATGAGGAAAAGGAATTCAAAACCATTATGGTCTTGAATTCCTTTTTCCTCATGTCATTCAACCCCTGTGATGATGATGTAAAAGTAAACTTATACTACGCCACACTAATGTTTAGTTAGTACTACTGGACACGCACACACGCAACAAACAATTCAAACGGTCTCATATTTGTTATGCTTTCTCAGAGGATCACTGTCGACTGCAATTTGAATCAATATAACTAATTGTTATTTTTGCCAGGAGATTGCATTTGCCCATGTCTGACTGTCTGTCTCTCTAGCCGCAGCTAATTTTGTAAGCTACTAGTCCTATTGGCATCATATAATCATCAGCGTCTGCAACTGTCTAGCACATTGGTTCTCAAAGTGGGGTCCGGGGACCCCCAGGGGTCCTTGAGGGAGTTCCAGGGGGTCCCCAGCTAAATGATGGATAGTTAGAAACTAAATGGACCCTTATGGGTCTGTAACTCAGAGAGTGTACAAATGGAACCAAATGGACCCTACCGGGTCCATTTGGTTCCATTTGTACACTCTCTGAGTTACATTAACATTGCTTTTATAATATAAATTGGGGTCCCAGAGATAGAAATGCCATTCAGTGGGGGTCCATAGCCTAATGCATGTCAAACTGGGGGTCCTCGAAATTAAAATGGTTGAGAATCACTGCTAGAGCCGTAAAAAACTTCTCTTCTGGGGGTCCCTGGCATATCTTTTCAAATGGGGGTCCGCAGGCTAATAAGTGTCAATTTGGGGTTCCTTGATATGAAAAAGTTTGAGAACCACTGGTCTAGCACACCGTTTTCCCAAACAATGGGTCGTGCAGTCGGGACCCATGTTTGGATCGCGGACCAATATGGGTCCCGAGTAAATACCCCTTTTTTTCTCTCCTATATTTAAAAAAATAGAACCGAAAAACATAATCGTCAGTTAAAAACAATTCCAATTATTTTTCAAAAGTATTTAATAAACATAAAATAAAAAATAGCAAATTATAGATTTGCTATTTTCACTAGGTTGGGTCCCCGGCAAACGTCTAATTACTCTTTTCGTCTCGAGCTAAAGCGTTTGGGAACCACTGGTCTAGAATGTTTGGGAACCACTGGTCTAGAATGTTTGGGAACCACTGGTCTAGCACATGAGGTGCAAGCTGTCCCTCTGGCCTATGGGATTTACAATACCTGCCAGTTACAATGCTCCTGTCCCTCTGGCTGCAGGCCTGCAACAGACAGCACCTACATACATACAGTAGTAGTTGATAATGTTTGCATCTATACAAAAATCTGTAAATCTGTTAGTTGACCAAGCATTGTTCTCTTGAAGTAGTTTTGTTCTTATGACGTAATGTTAAATATCTCAAGATCTTCCACAGAGAGAGAGAGAGGGGGAGAGGGAGAGAGAGGACAGAGAGAGAGAGAGAGAATGTTCAATAACACATCTCTGTTTACAATTCTATTTATTCCCATGTATATTTAATAGTACATACATTGTTTTGTTTAGATTATTTTGTTCCACTTATGCTTTGGCAACGTAAACGTATGTGTTGTCATGCCAATAAAGCTCCTTTGAATTAAATTGAGTTGAGAAAGAGAGAGAGAGAGACACACACACACACACACACACACACACACACACACACACAGAGAGAGGGAGAGTGGGAAAGAAAGGGGGAGTGACAGACACATGCAGTGTGTTGTCACATCAGACAGTACATACACGCACAGAGAGAGAGTGAGGGAGAGAGAGAGAGAGAGAGAGAGAGAGAGAGAGAGAGGGAGAGGGAGAGGGAGAGAGGGAGAGAGGGAGAGAGCGTGCCATCACTTCATCATTGGGTAGAGGTCTTTGATGTGCACGCAGCACGCTGCCAATTCACGTCGTCTCCAAAATCTTCCAACTTGCATTTCCTGACTCCTACATCCTGACGTACACTTAATGTGTTCAAGTGCCACTTCCTGCTGGGGAACCAATTAGAGCAGATATCTGACACCATATCACACCACACACACACACACACACACACCACACCACCACACACACACACACACACACACACACACACACACACACACACACACACACACACACACACACACACACACACACACACACACACACACACACACCCCACAGCTCTGTGTGTTTTACTCTGAATCACAGGGAGGGAGAGTGAGAGACACTGAGAGAGTGACACAGAGAGAGAGAGAGAGAGAGAGAGAGAGAGAGAGAGGGAGAGAGAGAGACTCTGAGAGAGTGACACAGAGAGAGAGAGAGAGAGAGAGAGAGAGGGAGAGAGAGAGACTCTGAGAGAGTGACACAGAGAGAGAGAGAGAGAGAGAGAGAGAGAGAGGGAGAGAGAGAGACTCTGAGAGAGTGACACAGAGAGAGAGAGAGAGAGAGAGAGGGAGAGAGAGAGACTCTGAGAGAGTGACACAGAGAGAGAGAGAGAGAGAGAGAGAGAGAGAGAGGGAGAGAGAGAGACTCTGAGAGAGTGACACAGAGAGAGAGGGAGGGAGAGAGAGAGGGAGAGAGAGAGACTCTGAGAGAGTGACACAGAGAGAGAGAGAGGGAGAGAGAGAGGGAGAGAGAGAGACTCTGAGAGAGTGACACAGAGAGAGAGAGAGAGAGAGAGAGAGATTGAGAGAGGGAGAGAGAGAGACTCTGAGAGAGTGACACAGAGAGAGAGGGAGGGAGGGAGAGATGGATAGAGACGTTACCTTGCCAGACTGTATAACATTGCTGTCACGTGGAAATCTCTTACCCCATTCAATCCAGGAACGGAACGCACATCTCTGTCATTTTAGATGTCTTTGGCTATAAAAATTAGCAGATATACAAGCTCATAGCGCATTGTAGATCTGCAATTTTTGAATAGCCAAAGAAATCCAAAATGACACTGAAGATGCGTTCCTAATGGGTTAAATCCATTTTTCAACTTGTTATGTTTTGTTGTAAATGGATGCCTTACTTCATCATATAAGCATGTCGCACAAAAGTAGTGAAAATAGCAGATCTACAAGCTCTATTTTCACTAGGTTTAGGTTTTGGACTTACAAGGTTTTTCCAGTGTTATTATCAGGCCATATGCCTCCTGGCAGAGGTTTGTGCCCTGGGGAGCGCACCTCTCTCTAGTTGTAACTTGTGATGTGAATACGGTTAAAAATGCAGTGCAAGTCAGCCTAATTATAGGACTTCTTCTGAATGGGACATTCTGTTAAATACAAAGAGACATTTGAGATGAAATTGAGAGTGTGTGCGTGTGTGTGTGTTCTTTTCTATGGAGATCTAAACCCCCACAGGGAAGAGGTGGAAAGTAACTAAGCACATTTACCCAAGTACAATACCTGAGTACAATTGGGAGGTGCTATTACCTTACTTGAGTACTGTTCCATTTTTCAGTTAAGAGGCAAAATATTCGTCTTACTCCACTACAATGAATTGAAAACGTTAGTTATTTATAGGTTATTATTACATAACATACATTCTTGATTCTTTCACTTAAAGCTGCACTATGTAACCTTCCTATTCCAGTGGTTCTCAAACTTTTTCATGTCAAGGACCCACAAATTGACACTTATTAGCCCGCGGACCCCCATTTCAAAAGATATGCCAGGGACCCCCATAAGAGAAGATTTTTTTACGGCTCTAGCAGTGATTCTCAACCATTTTAATTTCAAGGACCCGCAGTTTGACATGCATTAGGGCTACAGACCCCCATTTAATGGCATTTCTATCACTTGGACCGCAATTTATATTGTAAAATCTATGTCAATTTAACTCTGAGAGTGTACAAATGGAACCAAATGGACCCGTTAGGGTCCATTTGGTTCCATTTGTACACTCTCAGAGCTACAGGTCAGACCCATAAGGGTCCATTTGGTGCCTAATCTATCATTTAGCTGGGGACCCCCTGGAACTCCCTCAAGGACCCCTGGGGCTCCCCGGACCCCACTTTGAGAACCAATGTCCTATTCTACCCCGGATTGTTTACCATTGAGCTAATAATAGCTAATACTGTTGGCCTTCTTGCTCGGGGGATAAATTGTCTTAGGTGAGACATGACCTTTGACACAATCTAAACGTCTCAATAAGAAGAGGCAGGGGGAGACACAATACAAACCACTCCAATTGTATATGTTATATTGTATTAACATATTCTACTCTAGAGAGAGAGAAAAAAACCATGGCTGCCACGCGGGCGTTTTGTCAATGAGAGACGCTCACGGCCCCCATAAACAATGATGTAATAATTCTGTAGACAACAGCATCCCTGAGCGCTGTCAGCCGTGCGTCTATCTTTGTCCTTTAGCCGCTCGCCGTTCTGACAGGTGAAGGTGAAGTTCATCGGCGACAAAAGGCAAACACATCAACATTGTTAACCCGTCGAGACCCGGGCGGGAACGCATCTGTGTGTAACCACGTTATTTTATTCTTTGTGGTGCTATTCAAAAAATAGCAGATATACAAGCTTGTAGCGCGGCACCGAGTGCCGCGCTACGAGCTTGTAGATCTGCTAGTTTTTGAAAAATCTTGAAAATTTGTGCAAATCTTTGAATATATATGCAGTATTGTTAAGTGAACATTTTTAAGTCAAATCTTTGCTTCTGGGGGGTCCCTGGAATAACATATTTTGAGATGGGGGGTCCGTGGCCAAATACATATCATTTTGTACCTTTATTTTAAATACATTTGTAGAATCCCCAGAAGCAAAGATTTGAGTTTACAAATGTTCGCTCTACAAATATATATATATTGAAAGATTTGCACACATTTTTACGATTTAAAAAAAATAGCAGATCTACAAGCTCATAGCGCGGCACTCGGTGCCGCGCTATGAGCTTGTATATCTGCTATTTGTTTTTTAATAGCCAAATAAATCTTAAAATGACACACAGATGCGTTCCCGGTCTGAATGGGTTAAGGATTGTGTCAGTGACGTACCGGGCAGGCCTTCATCTTCATCGCATCAATTCCCCCGGCGCTTGGCTGATTGTCTGGCAGCTTTCACACGCCGTGCCCCCCCCCCACACACACACACACACACACACACACACACACACCGAGGCAGGCAGCCAGTGAGTGACACAGCTGTACAACCGGCATTGCCAGGTCTGCTTATTATAAGTGACTTTGTGCTTGTTTTTCTGTAAAGTCGCTTGTAAATATTGGTTAGTTGCAGGGTTTTTTTTGGCCTTGTTTCTTAACTCATTCAGTGCGAAGTAAATAAATAAATAATTGCCAATAGTGCCAGCGATTTTTTTTATTTTTCTTACCTTTTCAAGTAGTCACAGAATATTTATCTTTAGTATGATCAATCCCCTGACGGTTGGTAATCACGGGGGCTTTCACTGTGCTTACACAAAACAAAAAAAAGTCAATCCGACCTGCCGTTCACTTGCTATAGGCCGTTGAAAATAGCATGTCTCGCCAAAAATGCGGGGGGGAAAAAGGAACTCAAGATACAGCCATTTCCCCACAGACACTAACCACTAACCAGTGTCTGAGCCTGAAATGGTGGCTCATAGTTTGCGGAATAGCGTCATCTCGTGGTAAACACTGAAAACACGGTTAATGACACCGAATGAGTTAAAGTGTATAGTTACTTATTTGGGCTTGTTTCCTTAATGCTGTTTAAACCAGTGGTTCTCAAACATTTTCATGTCAAGGACCCCCAAAAATTATGTATTTGTCCACGGAGACCCCACATCTAAAAAATATATTGTGCCAGGTAGTCGGGGACCCCTGTACCAGATTAATGGCGTTAAAACGTTTCAAAAGATATTCAAAATGTGTCACTCTTTTTTTCTCCGCACATTTTGTTTTTGAAAATAGCAGATCTACAAGCTCACAACGCCTCGCGTTGTGACGCGTTGTGAGCTTGTAGATGAGGCTATTGTCAAATATCCGATGCCTGTAGGAGTATAAAGTGCTCATGTGGCCTGCCCTATAGTCGCTTCTCTTGGGCTTGTTTTCATAGACCATGGTTGTTTGTTTCTCTCGCGAAAACCTGGCAACGCTGCCGGCAGCTTACACTGAGGCAGGCAGCCAGTGACACAGCTGTAGAATAGCCACAAGCTAATTTCCCGTTAGCCCTTGGGCTG
The DNA here is from genome assembly GCF_963454915.1 of Gymnoscopelus microlampas. NCBI lineage: Eukaryota > Metazoa > Chordata > Actinopteri > Myctophiformes > Myctophidae > Gymnoscopelus > Gymnoscopelus microlampas. Next base: position 41,737,908 of record NC_139948.1, read on the forward strand.
CTGCCTGCCGCACTTGAGGCTCCTCTTTAACCCATTAAGACCTGGAACTGTGTCATTTTTAGATTTGAGCTAAAAAGCATTATTTTACACTTTGGGCTATTCAAAAATAGCAGATATACAAGCTCGTAGCGCGGCACCGAGTGCCGCGCTACGAGCTTGTATATCTGCTATTTTTGAAAAATCGTGAAAATGTGTGCAAATCTTTGAATATATATACTTTTAAAGCGAACATTTTTAACTCAAATCTTTGCTTCTGGGGGTCCCTGGAACAAAATATTTTGATGGGGGTCCGCGGCCAAATTCATATCATTTTGGGGGTCCTTGACATGAAAAAGATTGAGCACCACTGATATAGAAACATACGTTTTTCAGAATACTGTTGATATTTAGGAGACATGTAGAATCGGCTTCAGGTCTCAATGGGTTAAGTGTCTGCAGTGTGTTTGAGTACGTCGGTTATGGGAGCGTCGTTAATGCAGAGATGGTTTTATGGGGGTATAGAATCTGGGCAGATGGAGAATAATCTCTTTCCTACTTCACTTTATGGACCCTATAAGTCAAATATATAGGCTTTTTGTTTCATGCAAAAAAACAAAGTCAAATATCATCGCTGCTGGGCAGAAACCTCTTATCTCCATATTCTAACTTTTTTTGTGTTTTTTTTTTCCGTAAATGAACGCCCTACTTGATCACACTACAGCGTCACACAAAAGCATCAAAAGTAGTAGCTCCATTAACCCATTGAGACCTGAAGCCGATTCTACATGTCTCCTAAATCTCAACAGTTTTCTGAAAAACGTATGTTTCTGTATCAGTGATGCTCAATCTTTTTCATGTCAAGGACCCCCAAAATTATATGTATTTGGTCGCGGACCCCCATCAAAATATTTTGTTCCAGGGGACCCCCAGAAGCAAAGATTTGAGTTAAAAATGTTCGCTTTAAATATATATATATATTCAAAGATTTGCACACATTTTCACAAATTTTCAAAAATAGCAGATCTACAAGCTCGTAGCGCGGCACCGAGTGCCGCGCTACGAGCTTGTATATCTGCTATTTTTGAATAGCCCAAAGTGTAAAATCATGCTTTTTAGCTCAAATCTAAAAATGACACATTTCCAGGTCTTAATGGGTTAAGAACCTCTCACTCTGCTATACAGCTCCGAGATGAGGTTCAAGGTCTCCCAGAATCGGTAGAACGTCCGCAAAGGCTCCGCCGTTTATACCCTTTTATCTACATCGTATCCAAAAACTAATGGTATAGATTCCAAAGCGCACGGATGTTTAAGGTTTGGTTGGACACAAAATATTTTAGGTCGGGGCACGAAATAACCGTTTAAATTGCATATTTAGTCAGCCTGTGGTCATGTTTTGTAGGGGGGGTTTTCCGTGTCACTCCCCATCTCTCTCCCCATTTCCTGTCAGCCTAGTGTTACAGTATATATCAATAAAGGCAAAAAGCCCCAAAAAAATCTTTAAAAGTAGCAGATCTACAAGCTCGAAACGTGGCGCGAAGCGACACGTTTTGAGCTTGTAGATCTGCTACTTTTAAATTTGAATCCTGAAAAGTAACAGTTTTTGACATAATGAGGTTTCCATAATAGGTTTTGTTTCATGCAAAAACCTTCATTCAAGCAGTCATTTTCTTCATTTATCTTCTTGCTAGAGCAGACACCTTGTGGAAAATAAGGGGGGGATGTCTCACATTGGAGTTACAGAGAATACAAATTAGAATGTTCCTCGTCTTAACAACAAGGTATAATAATGATGTCAGTTACTTGGAGGATGAGAAAGGGTTCTTCTGTCCAAAAAGGAACATCAGGTATTTCCCAGTATTCAAAGTATTACAGCATTATTTGCAATAGCTTGTTATCACGGCATGCATGCATGGTGCCCAAGGGGCTTTAGCTGTCCAGCACAGGGTTAGTCTGTATCTCAGTCTGTATTTATGAATATGAATCATATTGAATCCTAAACCCGTCACGATGCGACACTGTAGTTTGACGAAATAGCATATATAATATTTATTGGAGGTTTGACTTGACCAATGAGAGATGATGGGCAAATACTTATAGTCATTTTTGAGTTACTACCGAGTACTCAACCACTGTCAACATGATGAGGCACTTGAACAAAACAACAACAAAACATGACCCAATTAAACATTAAAATAATGCAAAAGTATAATGCCAACAATGCAAATAATTCAAATTAAATGTGTTTACATGATAGCTATATACCCTGAAACTTAATATTTACTGGCCCACATACACCATTTCCCTTCTGGGGATCCCTAGCTGGCACAAAACATTTTCAGAGGGGGGGGGGGGGGGGGGGGGGGTAGAATCGGCCTCAGGTCTTAATAGGTTAAGCAGTTCCTTTAACAATAACCGCAATAATGTCTGGTCCTCAGCTCCCAGAAAATACTTTTGGCCGTGGAGAGACGCGCGCACGTGTGTGTGTGTGTGTGTGTGTGTGTGTGTGTGAGAGAGAGAGAGAGAGAGAGAGAGAGAGAGAGAGAGAGAGAGAGAGAGAGAGAGAGAGAGAGAGAGAGAGAGTCAATCAGTCAGTCAGTCAGTCAGTCAGTCAATCAGTCAGTCAGTCATCTGTCTGGGCTCCTCACACCTCAGGAGAAAATGTGTGGAGGAAGAACCAACCTTGCAGGACCAAAAAGCAGCCGAATTGCTCGAGCATTATGACTGAGCTTAACCCATTGAGACCTGAAGCCGATTCTACATGTCTCCTAAATCTCAACAGTTTTCAGAAAAACGTATGTTTCTATATCAGTGGTGCTCAATCTTTTTCATGTCAAGGACCCCCAAAATGATATGTATTTGGCCGCGGACCCCCATCAAAATATTTTGTTCCAGGGACCCCCCAGAAGCAAAGATTTGAGTTAAAAATGTTCGCTTTAAGAATATATATATTCAAAGATTTGCACACATTTTCACGAATTTTCAAAAATAGCAGATCTACAAGCTCGTAGCGCGGCACTCGGTGCCGCGCTACGAGCTTGTAGATCTGCTATTTTTGAATAGCCCAAAGTGTAAAATAATGCTTTTTAGCTCAAATCTAAAAATGACACAGTTCCAGGTCTTAATGGGTTAAAAAACTAACAAAAAAACTAACAACAACAACAACCAACCTTGCAGTCAAACTCAACACTACGGCAACTAATTAGCCATCGCCTCTAAACTCCGGGTGAGTCAACTCTGAGTCACTGCGGGCCACAGTGTGCTTTTGAGCGCTCAATTATGTTCAAAAGGCCATGTGTGCCTGCGATGCTTTGTTTGTTTTGCCACTGAGTGGCTTATACTCTCTGACTACTTAGCGCTTCTGTTTTAGCCGTCGCTGTTTATCTTTTTAGTGCGAGCGTGTGCCAGATGCTTATTATTTTTGCCCGGGCGCCCGTCTTTTCCCTTTGCTTGTGGAATAACCCGTTAAGACGTGGGCATGGGGCGGATTCTACAAAATGCCTTCTAAATCAGTTAGTTCACACTTTTTAAAGATTTTTCAAAAGATTTTTTAAAAGTGTTCAAAAATTCAAAAAAAGTGTTTGCAAATCTTTTGAATATATAGGCTATATTCTTTTCAAGCGGACATCTTTAACTCAAATCTTTGCTTCTGGGGGGGGGGGGGTCCCTGCTTCTGGGGGGGTCCCTGGAACAAAATATTTTTAATATGGTGGTCCGTGGCCAAAAAACATAGTTCTGGGGGTCCTTGACCACCACTGATATGTAGCAACATATCTTTTTTCAGAAAACTGTTAGGATTTAGAAGACAGTTGTGGAATCCCCAGAAGCAAATATTTGAGTTACAAATGTACAGATGTATATCGAAAGATTTGCACAAATTTTCACGTTTAAAAAAAAATATCAGATCTACAAGCTCATAGCGCGGCACTCGGTGCCGCGCTATGAGCTTGTACATCTGCTATTTTTGAATAGCCAAAGGAATCTAAAGTGACACAGATGCTTTCCCGGCCTTAATGGGATAAAGAAGAGGGAAAATAAAAAGCGGCTTTTCGACATCAGTCGCCGGGGAGCTTTGGCGTTCCCCCGTTCTTTTTTCTATTCCTTTCCTCCTCCCATCCCCGCGACTCATTTTCCCACAAGCATTTCATTTGTTTTGCTTCCAAGGACGTTTTTAAAGAACAATGCCAATTTGTGAGCGCCTGTTTTTTTTTTTTTCTTCCCTGGGATAATTGCTCTCCTGGTCGGCCTTCTCTCTCCGCCAAGCTCTCCTAGACGCAGCAGCCCCCTCCTCTTCTCCCTCTACCTCCATCAGGAGACTGGCCTTTTATCTTCAATAGGAAAATGGAACCCACAGGCTAATGGAAACACAAGCCATTATATTCATACACAAACAAAAAAAAACACACAGGCGTACGTACACGCACACTGGAAAATGACGCGTGACAACCTCATATGTACCTAAATCATTCCTTGTAGTTATAATTCTAAAAAAGAAAAATAATTAAAATGTTGAAAATAAATAAAATATAAAATGTTCAAAAGTGTTTTCACTACTTTTGTGTGACACTCTTATTAGGTCGTTAATTTACGAAATATGGAAATATGGAGATATGAGGTTTCTGCCCGACTTCAACTAAATAATGCTTCTTGAATGTTTTCTTTGAAAGGCTAAGTTATGGTTCCGTGAAGAACAACCACCTGCAGTGTTGCCATGTCTGCTTATTATAAGAGACTTTGAGTTTGTTCTCCTGTGAAGTTGCTTGTAAATAGTGGTAGTTGTGGGTTGTAGTTTGTTGGGCTTTGTTTCTGAAGTGTATAGTTGCTTATTTGGGCTTGTTTCCTATATGTTGTTTAAACCAGTGGTTCTCAAACCATTTTCACGTCAAGGACCCCCAAATTAATATGTAATTTTCCACCGACGACACCCTCAACCAAAAATATTTTGTGCCAGGGACCCCCGTACAGATTTGGGGTGTTAAAATGTTTCAAAAGATATTCAAAAATGTTTCACTTTTCACACGTTTTTTTTTGCTGCTGCAAAAATCGGCCTCCTGGTGGCGCTATAACAGGCCGATGTGCAAAGTTTGGGGCAGAGATTCTGCTCTGGTATTCAGGGAGAGTGTGTGCACAGTTTCACATCGATCGGGCCAATGGTGCCGGAGATTAGCTGTCCACGGACAGAAGGGACGTACAGTCGAACGGACGGGGACGTACGGACAGGATGCAAAACATAGTCTCGGCTACGCCTTCAGCCTGAGGGAGACAACAATGTAACAATGTAACCATACAACAAGAAAGAATGCAACAATGTAACAACACTGAATGCAACACTATAACAAGACAGAATGCAACACTATAACAATGTAACAAGACAGAATGCAACACTATAACAAGACAGAATGCAACACTATAACAAGACAGAATGCAACACTATAACAAGACAGAATGCAACACTATAACAATGTAACAAGACAGAATGCAACACTATAACAAGACAGAATGCAACACTATAACAATGTAACAAGACAGAATGCAACACTATAACAATGTAACAAGACAGAATGCAACACTATAACAATGTAACAAGACAGAATGCAACACTATAACAAGACAGAATGCAACACTATAACAATGTAACAAGACAGAATGCAACACCATAACAATGTAACAAGACAGAATGCAACACTATAACAATGTAACAAGACAGAATGCAACACCATAACAATGTAACAAGACAGAATGCAACACCATAACAATGTAACAAGACAGAATGCAACACTATAACAATGTAACAAGACAGAATGCAACACCATAACAATGTAACAAGACAGAATGCAACACCATAACAATGTAACAAGACATAATGCAACACTATAACAATGTAACAAGACAGAATGCAACACCATAACAATGTAACAAGACAGAATGCAACACCATAACAATGTAACAAGACAGAATGCAACACTATAACAATGTAACAAGACAGAATGCAACACCATAACAATGTAACAAGACAGAATGCAACACTATAACAATGTAACAAGACAGAATGCAACACCATAACAATGTAACAAGACAGAATGCAACACTATAACAATGTAACAAGACAGAATGCAACACTATAACAATGTAACAAGACAGAATGCAACACTATAACAATGTAACAAGACAGAATGCAACACTATAACAATGTAACAAGATAGAATGCAACACTATAACAATGTAACAAGACATAATGCAACACTATAACAATGTAACAAGACAGAATGCAACACTATAACAATGTAACAAGATAGAATGCAACACCATAACAATGTAACAAGACAGAATGCAACACCATAACAATGTAACAAGACAGAATGCAACACTATAACAATGTAACAAGACAGAATGCAACACCATAACAATGTAACAAGACAGAATGCAACACTATAACAATGTAACAAGACAGAATGCAACACCATAACAATGTAACAAGACAGAATGCAACACTATAACAATGTAACAAGACAGAATGCAACACCATAACAATGTAACAAGACAGAATGCAACACTATAACAATGTAACAAGACAGAATGCAACACTATAACAATGTAACAAGACAGAATGCAACACCATAACAATGTAACAAGACAGAATGCAACACTATAACAATGTAACAAGACAGAATGCAACACTATAACAATGTAACAAGACAGAATGCAACACCATAACAATGTAACACGACAGAATGCAACACTATAACAATGTAACAAGACAGAATGCAACACTATAACAATGTAACAAGACAGAATGCAACACTATAACAAGATAGAATGCAACACTATAACAATGTAACAAGACAGAATGCAACACTATAACAATGTAACAAGACAGAATGCAACACTATAACAATGTAACAAGACAGAATGCAACACTATAACAATGTAACAAGACAGAATGCAACACTATAACAATGTAACAAGACAGAATGCAACACTATAACAATGTAACAAGACAGAATGCAACACTATAACAATGTAACAAGACAGAATGCAACACTATAACAATGTAACAAGACAGAATGCAACACTATAACAATGTAACAAGATAGAATGCAACACTATAACAATGTAACAAGACAGAATGCAACACTATAACAATGTAACAAGACAGAATGCAACACTATAACAAGACAGAATGCAACACTATAACAATGTAACAAGACAGAATGCAACACTATAACAATGTAACAAGACAGAATGCAACACCATAACAATGTAACAAGACAGAATGCAACACTATAACAATGTAACAAGACAGAATGCAACACTATAACAATGTAACAAGACAGAATGCAACACTATAACAATGTAACAAGACAGAATGCAACACTATAACAATGTAACAAGACAGAATGCAACACTATAACAATGTAACAAGACAGAATGCAACACTATAACAATGTAACAAGATAGAATGCAACACTATAACAATGTAACAAGACAGAATGCAACACCATAACAATGTAACAAGATAGAATGCAACACTATAACAAGACAGAATGCAACACTATAACAATGTAACAAGATAGAATGCAACACTATAACAATGTAACAAGACAGAATGCAACACTATAACAATGTAACAAGACAGAATGCAACACTATAACAATGTAACAAGATAGAATGCAACACTATAACAAGACAGAATGCAACACTATAACAATGTAACAAGATAGAATGCAACACTATAACAATGTAACAAGACAGAATGCAACACTATAACAATGTAACAAGATAGAATGCAACACTATAACAAGACAGAATGCAACACTATAACAATGTAACAAGACAGAATGCAACACTATAACAATGTAACAAGACAGAATGCAACACTATAACAATGTAACAAGACAGAATGCAACACTATAACAATGTAACAAGACAGAATGCAACACTATAACAATGTAACAAGACAGAATGCAACACTATAACAATGTAACAAGACAGAATGCAACACTATAACAATGTAACAAGACAGAATGCAACACTATGACAATGTAACAAGATAGAATGCAACACTATGACAATGTAACAAGACAGAATGCAACACTATAACAATGTAACAAGACAGAATGCAACACTATAACAATGTAACAAGACAGAATGCAACACTATAACAATGTAACAAGATAGAATGCAACACCATAACAATGTAACAAGACAGAATGCAACACTATAACAATGTAACAAGATAGAATGCAACACTATAACAAGATAGAATGCAACACTATAACAAGACAGAATGCAACACTATAACAATGTAACAAGATAGAATGCAACACTATAACAATGTAACAAGATAGAATGCAACACTATAACAATGTAACAAGACAGAATGCAACACTATAACAATGTAACAAGACAGAATGCAACACTATAACAATGTAACAAGATAGAATGCAACACTATAACAAGACAGAATGCAACACTATAACAATGTAACAAGACAGAATGCAACACTATAACAATGTAACAAGACAGAATGCAACACTATAACAATGTAACAAGACAGAATGCAACACTATAACAATGTAACAAGACAGAATGCAACACTATAACAATGTAACAAGACAGAATGCAACACTATAACAATGTAACAAGACAGAATGCAACACTATAACAATGTAACAAGATAGAATGCAACACTATAACAATGTAACAAGACAGAATGCAACACTATAACAATGTAACAAGACAGAATGCAACACTATAACAATGTAACAAGACAGAATGCAACACTATAACAATGTAACAAGACAGAATGCAACACTATAACAATGTAACAAGATAGAATGCAACACCATAACAATGTAACAAGACAGAATGCAACACTATAACAATGTAACAAGACAGAATGCAACACTATAACAATGTAACAAGATAGAATGCAACACTATAACAAGATAGAATGCAACACTATAACAAGACAGAATGCAACACTATAACAATGTAACAAGATAGAATGCAACACCATAACAATGTAACAAGACAGAATGCAACACTATAACAAGATAGAATGCAACACTATAACAAGACAGAATGCAACACTATAACAATGTAACAAGACAGAATGCAACACTATAACAATGTAACAAGATAGAATGCAACACCATAACAATGTAACAACACTGAATGCAACACTATAACAATGTAACAAGACAGAATGCAACACTATAACAATGTAACAAGATAGAATGCAACACTATAACAAGACAGAATGCAACACTATAACAATGTAACAAGACAGAATGCAACACTATAACAATGTAACAAGATAGAATGCAACACCATAACAATGTAACAAGACAGAATGCAACACTATAACAATGTAACAAGACAGAATGCAACACTATAACAATGTAACAAGACAGAATGCAACACTATAACAATGTAACAAGATAGAATGCAACACTATAACAATGTAACAAGACAGAATGCAACACCATAACAATGTAACAACACTGAATGCAACACTATAACAATGTAACAAGACAGAATGCAACACTATAACAATGTAACAAGACAGAATGCAACACCATAACAATGTAACAACACTGAATGCAACACTATAACAATGTAACAAGACAGAATGCAACACTATAACAATGTAACAAGACAGAATGCAACACTATAACAATGTAACAAGACAGAATGCAACACCATAACAATGTAACAACACTGAATGCAACACTATAACAATGTAACAAGACAGAATGCAACACTATAACAATGTAACAAGACAGAATGCAACACTATAACAATGTAACAAGATAGAATGCAACACTATAACAATGTAACAAGACAGAATGCAACACCATAACAATGTAACAAGACAGAATGCAACACTATAACAATGTAACAAGATAGAATGCAACACTATAACAATGTAACAAGATAGAATGCAACACTATAACAATGTAACAAGACAGAATGCAACACTATAACAATGTAACAAGATAGAATGCAACACTATAACAATGTAACAAGATAGAATGCAACACTATAACAATGTAACAAGACAGAATGCAACACTATAACAATGTAACAAGACAGAATGCAACACTATAACAATGTAACAAGACAGAATGCAACACTATAACAATGTAACAAGATAGAATGCAACATTATAACAATGTATCAAGACAGAATGCAACACTATAACAATGTAACAAGACAGAATGCAACACTATAACAATGTAACAAGATAGAATGCAACACTATAACAAGACAGAATGCAACACTATAACAATGTAACAAGATAGAATGCAACACTATAACAATGTAACAAGATAGAATGCAACACTATAACAACGTAACAAGACAGAATGCAACACTATAACAATGTAACAAGATAGAATGCAACACTATAACAAGACAGAATGCAACACTATAACAATGTAACAAGATAGAATGCAACACTATAACAATGTAACAAGATAGAATGCAACACTATAACAATGTAACAAGATAGAATGCAACACTATAACAATGTAACAAGATAGAATGCAACACTATAACAATGTAACAAGACAGAATGCAACACTATAACAATGTAACAAGATAGAATGCAACACTATAACAAGACAGAATGCAACACTATAACAATGTAACAAGACAGAATGCAACACTATAACAATGTAACAAGATAGAATGCAACACTATAACAATGTAACAAGACAGAATGCAACACTATAACAATGTAACAAGATAGAATGCAACACTATAACAAGACAGAATGCAACACTATAACAATGTAACAAGATAGAATGCAACACTATAACAATGTAACAAGACAGAATGCAACACTATAACAATGTAACAAGATAGAATGCAACACTATAACAAGACAGAATGCAACACTATAACAATGTAACAAGACAGAATGCAACACTATAACAATGTAACAAGATAGAATGCAACACTATAACAATGTAACAAGACAGAATGCAACACTATAACAATGTAACAAGACAGAATGCAACACTATAACAATGTAACAAGATAGAATGCAACACTATAACAATGTAACAAGATAGAATGCAACACCATAACAATGTAACAAGACAGAATGCAACACTATAACAATGTAACAAGACAGAATGCAACACTATAACAATGTAACAAGATAGAATGCAACACCATAACAATGTAACAAGACAGAATGCAACACTATAACAATGTAACAAGATAGAATGCAACACTATAACAATGTAACAAGACAGAATGCAACACCATAACAATGTAACAACACTGAATGCAACACTATAACAATGTAACAAGACAGAATGCAACACTATAACAATGTAACAAGACAGAATGCAACACCATAACAATGTAACAACACTGAATGCAACACTATAACAATGTAACAAGACAGAATGCAACACCATAACAATGTAACAAGACAGAATGCAACACTATAACAATGTAACAAGACAGAATGCAACACCATAACAATGTAACAAGACAGAATGCAACACCATAACAATGTAACAAGACAGAATGCAACACTATAACAATGTAACAAGACAGAATGCAACACCATAACAATGTAACAAGACAGAATGCAACACCATAACAATGTAACAAGACAGAATGCAACACTATAACAATGTAACAAGACAGAATGCAACACTATAACAATGTAACAAGATAGAATGCAACACTATAACAATGTAACAAGATAGAATGCAACACTATAACAATATAACAAGACAGAATGCAACACTATAACAATGTAACAAGATAGAATGCAACACTATAACAATGTAACAAGACAGAATGCAACACTATAACAATGTAACAAGACAGAATGCAACACTATAACAATGTAACAAGACAGAATGCAACACTATAACAATGTAACAAGACAGAATGCAACACTATAACAATGTAACAAGACAGAATGCAACACTATAACAATGTAACAAGACAGAATGCAACACTATAACAATGTAACAAGACAGAATGCAACACTATAACAATGTAACAAGACAGAATGCAACACTATAACAATGTAACAAGACAGAATGCAACACTATAACAATGTAACAAGACAGAATGCAACACCATAACAATGTAACAAGACAGAATGCAACACTATAACAATGTAACAAGACAGAATGCAACACCATAACAATGTAACAAGACAGAATGCAACACCATAACAATGTAACAAGATAGAATGCAACACTATAACAATGTAACAAGACAGAATGCAACACCATAACAATGTAACAAGATAGAATGCAACACTATAACAATGTAACAAGACAGAATGCAACACCATAACAATGTAACAAGATAGAATGCAACACTATAACAATGTAACAAGACAGAATGCAACACTATAACAATGTAACAAGACAGAATGCAACACTATAACAATGTAACAAGACAGAATGCAACACTATAACAATGTAACAAGACAGAATGCAACACTATAACAATGTAACAAGACAGAATGCAACACTATAACAATGTAACAAGATAGAATGCAACACTATAACAATGTAACAAGACAGAATGCAACACTATAACAATGTAACAAGACAGAATGCAACACTATAACAATGTAACAAGATAGAATGCAACACTATAACAAGATAGAATGCAACACTATAACAAGATAGAATGCAACACTATAACAAGACAGAATGCAACACTATAACAATGTAACAAGACAGAATGCAACACTATAACAATGTAACAAGATAGAATGCAACACTATAACAAGACAGAATGCAACACTATAACAATGTAACAAGACAGAATGCAACACTATAACAATGTAACAAGACAGAATGCAACACTATAACAATGTAACAAGACAGAATGCAACACTATAACAATGTAACAAGATAGAATGCAACACCATAACAATGTAACAACACTGAATGCAACACTATAACAATGTAACAAGACAGAATGCAACACTATAACAATGTAACAAGACAGAATGCAACACTATAACAATGTAACAAGATAGAATGCAACACTATAACAATGTAACAAGATAGAATGCAACACTATAACAATGTAACAAGATAGAATGCAACACTATAACAATGTAACAAGATAGAATGCAACACTATAACAATGTAACAAGATAGAATGCAACACTATAACAATGTAACAAGATAGAATGCAACACTATAACAATGTAACAAGACAGAATGCAACACTATAACAATGTAACAAGACAGAATGCAACACTATAACAATGTAACAAGACAGAATGCAACACTATAACAATGTAACAAGACAGAATGCAACACTATAACAATGTAACAAGATAGAATGCAACACTATAACAATGTAACAAGACAGAATGCAACACTATAACAATGTAACAAGACAGAATGCAACACTATAACAATGTAACAAGACAGAATGCAACACTATAACAATGTAACAAGACAGAATGCAACACTATAACAATGTAACAAGATAGAATGCAACACCATAACAATGTAACAAGACAGAATGCAACACTATAACAATGTAACAAGACAGAATGCAACACTATAACAATGTAACAAGATAGAATGCAACACTATAACAAGATAGAATGCAACACTATAACAAGACAGAATGCAACACTATAACAATGTAACAAGATAGAATGCAACACCATAACAATGTAACAAGACAGAATGCAACACTATAACAAGATAGAATGCAACACTATAACAAGACAGAATGCAACACTATAACAATGTAACAAGACAGAATGCAACACTATAACAATGTAACAAGATAGAATGCAACACCATAACAATGTAACAACACTGAATGCAACACTATAACAATGTAACAAGACAGAATGCAACACTATAACAATGTAACAAGATAGAATGCAACACTATAACAAGACAGAATGCAACACTATAACAATGTAACAAGACAGAATGCAACACTATAACAATGTAACAAGATAGAATGCAACACCATAACAATGTAACAAGACAGAATGCAACACTATAACAATGTAACAAGACAGAATGCAACACTATAACAATGTAACAAGACAGAATGCAACACTATAACAATGTAACATGATAGAATGCAACACTATAACAATGTAACAAGACAGAATGCAACACCATAACAATGTAACAACACTGAATGCAACACTATAACAATGTAACAAGACAGAATGCAACACTATAACAATGTAACAAGACAGAATGCAACACCATAACAATGTAACAACACTGAATGCAACACTATAACAATGTAACAAGACAGAATGCAACACTATAACAATGTAACAAGACAGAATGCAACACTATAACAATGTAACAAGACAGAATGCAACACCATAACAATGTAACAACACTGAATGCAACACTATAACAATGTAACAAGACAGAATGCAACACTATAACAATGTAACAAGACAGAATGCAACACTATAACAATGTAACAAGATAGAATGCAACACTATAACAATGTAACAAGACAGAATGCAACACCATAACAATGTAACAAGACAGAATGCAACACTATAACAATGTAACAAGATAGAATGCAACACTATAACAATGTAACAAGATAGAATGCAACACTATAACAATGTAACAAGACAGAATGCAACACTATAACAATGTAACAAGATAGAATGCAACACTATAACAATGTAACAAGATAGAATGCAACACTATAACAATGTAACAAGACAGAATGCAACACTATAACAATGTAACAAGACAGAATGCAACACTATAACAATGTAACAAGACAGAATGCAACACTATAACAATGTAACAAGATAGAATGCAACATTATAACAATGTATCAAGACAGAATGCAACACTATAACAATGTAACAAGACAGAATGCAACACTATAACAATGTAACAAGATAGAATGCAACACTATAACAAGACAGAATGCAACACTATAACAATGTAACAAGATAGAATGCAACACTATAACAATGTAACAAGATAGAATGCAACACTATAACAACGTAACAAGACAGAATGCAACACTATAACAATGTAACAAGATAGAATGCAACACTATAACAAGACAGAATGCAACACTATAACAATGTAACAAGATAGAATGCAACACTATAACAATGTAACAAGATAGAATGCAACACTATAACAATGTAACAAGATAGAATGCAACACTATAACAATGTAACAAGATAGAATGCAACACTATAACAATGTAACAAGACAGAATGCAACACTATAACAATGTAACAAGATAGAATGCAACACTATAACAAGACAGAATGCAACACTATAACAATGTAACAAGACAGAATGCAACACTATAACAATGTAACAAGATAGAATGCAACACTATAACAATGTAACAAGACAGAATGCAACACTATAACAATGTAACAAGATAGAATGCAACACTATAACAAGACAGAATGCAACACTATAACAATGTAACAAGATAGAATGCAACACTATAACAATGTAACAAGACAGAATGCAACACTATAACAATGTAACAAGATAGAATGCAACACTATAACAAGACAGAATGCAACACTATAACAATGTAACAAGACAGAATGCAACACTATAACAATGTAACAAGACAGAATGCAACACTATAACAATGTAACAAGATAGAATGCAACACTATAACAATGTAACAAGACAGAATGCAACACTATAACAATGTAACAAGACAGAATGCAACACTATAACAATGTAACAAGATAGAATGCAACACTATAACAATGTAACAAGATAGAATGCAACACCATAACAATGTAACAAGACAGAATGCAACACTATAACAATGTAACAAGACAGAATGCAACACTATAACAATGTAACAAGATAGAATGCAACACCATAACAATGTAACAAGACAGAATGCAACACTATAACAATGTAACAAGATAGAATGCAACACTATAACAATGTAACAAGACAGAATGCAACACCATAACAATGTAACAACACTGAATGCAACACTATAACAATGTAACAAGACAGAATGCAACACTATAACAATGTAACAAGACAGAATGCAACACCATAACAATGTAACAACACTGAATGCAACACTATAACAATGTAACAAGACAGAATGCAACACCATAACAATGTAACAAGACAGAATGCAACACTATAACAATGTAACAAGACAGAATGCAACACCATAACAATGTAACAAGACAGAATGCAACACCATAACAATGTAACAAGACAGAATGCAACACTATAACAATGTAACAAGACAGAATGCAACACCATAACAATGTAACAAGACAGAATGCAACACCATAACAATGTAACAAGACAGAATGCAACACTATAACAATGTAACAAGACAGAATGCAACACTATAACAATGTAACAAGATAGAATGCAACACTATAACAATGTAACAAGATAGAATGCAACACTATAACAATATAACAAGACAGAATGCAACACTATAACAATGTAACAAGATAGAATGCAACACTATAACAATGTAACAAGATAGAATGCAACACTATAACAATGTAACAAGACAGAATGCAACACTATAACAATGTAACAAGACAGAATGCAACACTATAACAATGTAACAAGACAGAATGCAACACTATAACAATGTAACAAGACAGAATGCAACACTATAACAATGTAACAAGACAGAATGCAACACTATAACAATGTAACAAGACAGAATGCAACACTATAACAATGTAACAAGACAGAATGCAACACTATAACAATGTAACAAGACAGAATGCAACACTATAACAATGTAACAAGACAGAATGCAACACTATAACAATGTAACAAGACAGAATGCAACACCATAACAATGTAACAAGATAGAATGCAACACTATAACAATGTAACAAGACAGAATGCAACACTATAACAATGTAACAAGACAGAATGCAACACCATAACAATGTAACAAGATAGAATGCAACACTATAACAATGTAACAAGACAGAATGCAACACCATAACAATGTAACAAGATAGAATGCAACACTATAACAATGTAACAAGACAGAATGCAACACCATAACAATGTAACAAGATAGAATGCAACACTATAACAATGTAACAAGACAGAATGCAACACTATAACAATGTAACAAGACAGAATGCAACACTATAACAATGTAACAAGACAGAATGCAACACTATAACAATGTAACAAGACAGAATGCAACACTATAACAATGTAACAAGACAGAATGCAACACTATAACAATGTAACAAGATAGAATGCAACACTATAACAATGTAACAAGACAGAATGCAACACTATAACAATGTAACAAGACAGAATGCAACACTATAACAATGTAACAAGATAGAATGCAACACTATAACAAGATAGAATGCAACACTATAACAAGATAGAATGCAACACTATAACAAGACAGAATGCAACACTATAACAATGTAACAAGACAGAATGCAACACTATAACAATGTAACAAGATAGAATGCAACACTATAACAAGACAGAATGCAACACTATAACAATGTAACAAGACAGAATGCAACACTATAACAATGTAACAAGACAGAATGCAACACTATAACAATGTAACAAGACAGAATGCAACACTATAACAATGTAACAAGATAGAATGCAACACCATAACAATGTAACAACACTGAATGCAACACTATAACAATGTAACAAGACAGAATGCAACACTATAACAATGTAACAAGACAGAATGCAACACTATAACAATGTAACAAGATAGAATGCAACACTATAACAATGTAACAAGATAGAATGCAACACTATAACAATGTAACAAGATAGAATGCAACACTATAACAATGTAACAAGATAGAATGCAACACTATAACAATGTAACAAGATAGAATGCAACACTATAACAATGTAACAAGATAGAATGCAACACTATAACAATGTAACAAGATAGAATGCAACACTATAACAAGACAGAATGCAACACTATAACAATGTAACAAGATAGAATGCAACACTATAACAATGTAACAAGATAGAATGCAACACTATAACAATGTAACAAGACAGAATGCAACACTATAACAATGTAACAAGACAGAATGCAACACTATAACAATGTAACAAGATAGAATGCAACACTATAACAATGTAACAAGATAGAATGCAACACTATAACAATGTAACAAGATAGAATGCAACACTATAACAAGACAGAATGCAACACTATAACAATGTAACAAGATAGAATGCAACACTATAACAATGTAACAAGATAGAATGCAACACTATAACAATGTAACAAGACAGAATGCAACACTATAACAATGTAACAAGACAGAATGCAACACTATAACAATGTAACAAGACAGAATGCAACACTATAACAATGTAACAAGACAGAATGCAACACTATAACAATGTAACAAGATAGAATGCAACACTATAACAATGTAACAAGACAGAATGCAACACTATAACAATGTAACAAGACAGAATGCAACACTATAACAATGTAACAAGATAGAATGCAACACTATAACAAGATAGAATGCAACACTATAACAAGATAGAATGCAACACTATAACAAGACAGAATGCAACACTATAACAATGTAACAAGACAGAATGCAACACTATAACAATGTAACAAGATAGAATGCAACACTATAACAAGACAGAATGCAACACTATAACAATGTAACAAGACAGAATGCAACACTATAACAATGTAACAAGACAGAATGCAACACTATAACAATGTAACAAGACAGAATGCAACACTATAACAATGTAACAAGATAGAATGCAACACCATAACAATGTAACAACACTGAATGCAACACTATAACAATGTAACAAGACAGAATGCAACACTATAACAATGTAACAAGACAGAATGCAACACTATAACAATGTAACAAGATAGAATGCAACACTATAACAATGTAACAAGATAGAATGCAACACTATAACAATGTAACAAGATAGAATGCAACACTATAACAATGTAACAAGATAGAATGCAACACTATAACAATGTAACAAGATAGAATGCAACACTATAACAATGTAACAAGATAGAATGCAACACTATAACAATGTAACAAGACAGAATGCAACACTATAACAATGTAACAAGACAGAATGCAACACTATAACAATGTAACAAGACAGAATGCAACACTATAACAATGTAACAAGACAGAATGCAACACTATAACAATGTAACAAGATAGAATGCAACACTATAACAATGTAACAAGACAGAATGCAACACTATAACAATGTAACAAGACAGAATGCAACACTATAACAATGTAACAAGACAGAATGCAACACTATAACAATGTAACAAGACAGAATGCAACACTATAACAATGTAACAAGATAGAATGCAACACCATAACAATGTAACAAGACAGAATGCAACACTATAACAATGTAACAAGACAGAATGCAACACTATAACAATGTAACAAGATAGAATGCAACACTATAACAAGATAGAATGCAACACTATAACAAGACAGAATGCAACACTATAACAATGTAACAAGATAGAATGCAACACCATAACAATGTAACAAGACAGAATGCAACACTATAACAAGATAGAATGCAACACTATAACAAGACAGAATGCAACACTATAACAATGTAACAAGACAGAATGCAACACTATAACAATGTAACAAGATAGAATGCAACACCATAACAATGTAACAACACTGAATGCAACACTATAACAATGTAACAAGACAGAATGCAACACTATAACAATGTAACAAGATAGAATGCAACACTATAACAAGACAGAATGCAACACTATAACAATGTAACAAGACAGAATGCAACACTATAACAATGTAACAAGATAGAATGCAACACCATAACAATGTAACAAGACAGAATGCAACACTATAACAATGTAACAAGACAGAATGCAACACTATAACAATGTAACAAGACAGAATGCAACACTATAACAATGTAACAAGATAGAATGCAACACTATAACAATGTAACAAGACAGAATGCAACACCATAACAATGTAACAACACTGAATGCAACACTATAACAATGTAACAAGACAGAATGCAACACTATAACAATGTAACAAGACAGAATGCAACACCATAACAATGTAACAACACTGAATGCAACACTATAACAATGTAACAAGACAGAATGCAACACTATAACAATGTAACAAGACAGAATGCAACACTATAACAATGTAACAAGACAGAATGCAACACCATAACAATGTAACAACACTGAATGCAACACTATAACAATGTAACAAGACAGAATGCAACACTATAACAATGTAACAAGACAGAATGCAACACTATAACAATGTAACAAGATAGAATGCAACACTATAACAATGTAACAAGACAGAATGCAACACCATAACAATGTAACAAGACAGAATGCAACACTATAACAATGTAACAAGATAGAATGCAACACTATAACAATGTAACAAGATAGAATGCAACACTATAACAATGTAACAAGACAGAATGCAACACTATAACAATGTAACAAGATAGAATGCAACACTATAACAATGTAACAAGATAGAATGCAACACTATAACAATGTAACAAGACAGAATGCAACACTATAACAATGTAACAAGACAGAATGCAACACTATAACAATGTAACAAGACAGAATGCAACACTATAACAATGTAACAAGATAGAATGCAACATTATAACAATGTATCAAGACAGAATGCAACACTATAACAATGTAACAAGACAGAATGCAACACTATAACAATGTAACAAGATAGAATGCAACACTATAACAAGACAGAATGCAACACTATAACAATGTAACAAGATAGAATGCAACACTATAACAATGTAACAAGATAGAATGCAACACTATAACAACGTAACAAGACAGAATGCAACACTATAACAATGTAACAAGATAGAATGCAACACTATAACAAGACAGAATGCAACACTATAACAATGTAACAAGATAGAATGCAACACTATAACAATGTAACAAGATAGAATGCAACACTATAACAATGTAACAAGATAGAATGCAACACTATAACAATGTAACAAGATAGAATGCAACACTATAACAATGTAACAAGACAGAATGCAACACTATAACAATGTAACAAGATAGAATGCAACACTATAACAAGACAGAATGCAACACTATAACAATGTAACAAGACAGAATGCAACACTATAACAATGTAACAAGATAGAATGCAACACTATAACAATGTAACAAGACAGAATGCAACACTATAACAATGTAACAAGATAGAATGCAACACTATAACAAGACAGAATGCAACACTATAACAATGTAACAAGATAGAATGCAACACTATAACAATGTAACAAGACAGAATGCAACACTATAACAATGTAACAAGATAGAATGCAACACTATAACAAGACAGAATGCAACACTATAACAATGTAACAAGACAGAATGCAACACTATAACAATGTAACAAGACAGAATGCAACACTATAACAATGTAACAAGATAGAATGCAACACTATAACAATGTAACAAGACAGAATGCAACACTATAACAATGTAACAAGACAGAATGCAACACTATAACAATGTAACAAGATAGAATGCAACACTATAACAATGTAACAAGATAGAATGCAACACCATAACAATGTAACAAGACAGAATGCAACACTATAACAATGTAACAAGACAGAATGCAACACTATAACAATGTAACAAGATAGAATGCAACACCATAACAATGTAACAAGACAGAATGCAACACTATAACAATGTAACAAGATAGAATGCAACACTATAACAATGTAACAAGACAGAATGCAACACCATAACAATGTAACAACACTGAATGCAACACTATAACAATGTAACAAGACAGAATGCAACACTATAACAATGTAACAAGACAGAATGCAACACCATAACAATGTAACAACACTGAATGCAACACTATAACAATGTAACAAGACAGAATGCAACACCATAACAATGTAACAAGACAGAATGCAACACTATAACAATGTAACAAGACAGAATGCAACACCATAACAATGTAACAAGACAGAATGCAACACCATAACAATGTAACAAGACAGAATGCAACACTATAACAATGTAACAAGACAGAATGCAACACCATAACAATGTAACAAGACAGAATGCAACACCATAACAATGTAACAAGACAGAATGCAACACTATAACAATGTAACAAGACAGAATGCAACACTATAACAATGTAACAAGATAGAATGCAACACTATAACAATGTAACAAGATAGAATGCAACACTATAACAATATAACAAGACAGAATGCAACACTATAACAATGTAACAAGATAGAATGCAACACTATAACAATGTAACAAGATAGAATGCAACACTATAACAATGTAACAAGACAGAATGCAACACTATAACAATGTAACAAGACAGAATGCAACACTATAACAATGTAACAAGACAGAATGCAACACTATAACAATGTAACAAGACAGAATGCAACACTATAACAATGTAACAAGACAGAATGCAACACTATAACAATGTAACAAGACAGAATGCAACACTATAACAATGTAACAAGACAGAATGCAACACTATAACAATGTAACAAGACAGAATGCAACACTATAACAATGTAACAAGACAGAATGCAACACTATAACAATGTAACAAGACAGAATGCAACACCATAACAATGTAACAAGATAGAATGCAACACTATAACAATGTAACAAGACAGAATGCAACACTATAACAATGTAACAAGACAGAATGCAACACCATAACAATGTAACAAGATAGAATGCAACACTATAACAATGTAACAAGACAGAATGCAACACCATAACAATGTAACAAGATAGAATGCAACACTATAACAATGTAACAAGACAGAATGCAACACCATAACAATGTAACAAGATAGAATGCAACACTATAACAATGTAACAAGACAGAATGCAACACTATAACAATGTAACAAGACAGAATGCAACACTATAACAATGTAACAAGACAGAATGCAACACTATAACAATGTAACAAGACAGAATGCAACACTATAACAATGTAACAAGACAGAATGCAACACTATAACAATGTAACAAGATAGAATGCAACACTATAACAATGTAACAAGACAGAATGCAACACTATAACAATGTAACAAGACAGAATGCAACACTATAACAATGTAACAAGATAGAATGCAACACTATAACAAGATAGAATGCAACACTATAACAAGATAGAATGCAACACTATAACAAGACAGAATGCAACACTATAACAATGTAACAAGACAGAATGCAACACTATAACAATGTAACAAGATAGAATGCAACACTATAACAAGACAGAATGCAACACTATAACAATGTAACAAGACAGAATGCAACACTATAACAATGTAACAAGACAGAATGCAACACTATAACAATGTAACAAGACAGAATGCAACACTATAACAATGTAACAAGATAGAATGCAACACCATAACAATGTAACAACACTGAATGCAACACTATAACAATGTAACAAGACAGAATGCAACACTATAACAATGTAACAAGACAGAATGCAACACTATAACAATGTAACAAGATAGAATGCAACACTATAACAATGTAACAAGATAGAATGCAACACTATAACAATGTAACAAGATAGAATGCAACACTATAACAATGTAACAAGATAGAATGCAACACTATAACAATGTAACAAGATAGAATGCAACACTATAACAATGTAACAAGATAGAATGCAACACTATAACAAGACAGAATGCAACACTATAACAATGTAACAAGATAGAATGCAACACTATAACAAGACAGAATGCAACACTATAACAATGTAACAAGATAGAATGCAACACTATAACAATGTAACAAGATAGAATGCAACACTATAACAATGTAACAAGACAGAATGCAACACTATAACAATGTAACAAGACAGAATGCAACACTATAACAATGTAACAAGACAGAATGCAACACTATAACAATGTAACAAGACAGAATACAACACTATAACAATGTAACAAGATAGAATGCAACACTATAACAAGATAGAATGCAACACTATAACAAGATAGAATGCAACACTATAACAAGATAGAATGCAACACTATAACAAGATAGAATGCAACACTATAACAATGTAACAAGACAGAATGCAACACTATAACAATGTAACAAGATAGAATGCAACACCATAACAATGTAACAACACTGAATGCAACACTATAACAATGTAACAAGACAGAATGCAACACTATAACAATGTAACAAGACAGAATGCAACACTATAACAATGTAACAAGATAGAATGCAACACTATAACAATGTAACAAGATAGAATGCAACACTATAACAATGTAACAAGATAGAATGCAACACTATAACAATGTAACAAGATAGAATGCAACACTATAACAAGACAGAATGCAACACTATAACAATGTAACAAGATAGAATGCAACACTATAACAAGACAGAATGCAACACTATAACAATGTAACAAGATAGAATGCAACACTATAACAATGTAACAAGATAGAATGCAACACTATAACAATGTAACAAGATAGAATGCAACACTATAACAAGACAGAATGCAACACTATAACAATGTAACAAGACAGAATGTTTCTGGTGATTGTATGACACACGGAGGCCGTTTGCGGAGGACACGAGAGGTGTGAACGATGACACAGTAACGCTGTACGATCTGGTTCCTGCACTAATCATCTATAAAAGGTGTGTGTGTGTGTGTGTGTGTGTGTGTGTGTGTGTGTGTGTGTGTGTGTGTGTGTGTGTGTGTGTGTGTGTGTGTGTGTGTGTGTGTGTGTGTGTGTGTGTGTGTGTGTGTGTGTGTGTGTTCCTGTGTGTGTGAGAGAGTGTCTGTGCGTCAGCTTTCGACAGCAGAAGCCCAGCCATGTGTGGGCTCACTAATTAGAGATGTTGATGTCCTCCTTTCGGTGTGTGTGTGTGTGTGTGTGTCTCCAGTTCCCTGTCAGTGTGTGTGTGTGTGTCTCCAGTTCTCTCTGTGTGTGTGTGTGTGTGTGTGTGTGTGTGTGTGTGTGTGTGTGTGCGCTCCTGCACATACGTCTGTATTTGCCAGTGTGTGCGTGTGCCCAGACCTCTGGAGCACGCTGTTTTCCTCATTTGTGGTGACAAATAGGCAGCCTGTGGAGAGAGGGCGGATGCGCTGCGTCGCGGTTTGACCCCTGACATCTCATTTGGGTCTGATAGATGGATGCACTCGCAGGGCGCGCCGGTTCACTCCCAAGGAAATGGCCAGGTAGAAGAGAGAGGCAACCCCCCCCCCCCCCTCCCCAAACACACACAACACACACCCCTATTCTTCCCACCCACACCCCCCATCTCTATGTGGAACATGGCTGGCGGCGGCAGCCAAGACAAGCATTTTAGATTTGAACAAAGTTGGTGGACAAGTATAGCGTAGCGACTTGGGCAATTAATCGAAGATATATGGAGCTTTGTAGCTTTGCATGTTTAGCTGACAGTGTGAATGCAGCATAACTATGCATACCAGGCGCATAACCCCAAACCCTGCATATAGGGCATGGCAGTGGCGGCCATTTTCTGGTTCCACTTCAAAATAGTCAATGCATTTTTCCCATTGACATTTCCAAAAATATTTTTATCAATTATTTTAAGCCTAGAATCAAGCCGTCCTGGTGAATCATGACCATAAAACGTTTGATTCTGTGAAAAAAACGTTTTTGAAAACGGCAAAACAAAGGGTATTTATTATAGTATATCATATAATTAAATATAAAATACAAATAAATCACAGAAAAAGATGTTTAATGGTCATGATTCACCAGGACCCTGGATGGCTTGATTCTAGGCTTAGATTAATTGATATAAATATTTTTGTAAATGTCAATGGGAAAAATGCATTGAGTATTTTGAAGTGGAACCAGAAAATGTCCGGCACTGCTATGCCCTATAGTTTAGGCGTGCACAATCCCCGGGTATTTTATATTTATTTCTTACATCAAAACATTTGAATAGATTTGTTTATAGTCGACTAAAAACGATTTTGTCTTATTAACTCATTCACTGCCAGAATTATTCTGTCCGCGTTTGAACACTGCCATATTTTTCATTGAAAAAAAAAAGTACTCAGGAGCCGAGATACAGAATTTTTAAGTTTTAAGTTAACAAGGAAGTGGATGGGAGTCTATATCTTCGAAAAATCATATCTCCTTGGTCTTTGGGTCAAAAAAAAAAAAAAAAAATCTAAAAAAAAAAAAAAAAAAAAAAAAATTTTTTAATTTTTAAAAAATTTTAAAAAGTCGTTTTAGTCGTTCTTGGCAGGCATGGCTTATGGACAGAAGTCGTTTTAGTCGTTCTAGGCAGTATATGAGTTAACCACTTAATCCTGTATGATATTTTTGGGGCTTTTATGCCTTTATTTGACAGGAAATGGGGAGAGATATAGGCGGGTGACATATAGTAAAGGTCATCGGGATCGGGAGTCGAACCCGCGACACGCTGTCAAGCTGGATTATCAGCGTATGTGGTATGTGCCTGGACCGCTAAGCCAGCGGGCGATGTCCAATGTCAGCCTACACGAAGAGTGAAAATAGCAGATCTACAAACTCACAAGTGCTATTTTTTCCTTTTTTTTTGTTTTAAATAATCGCTCATTAATCGTAATCGAGGCAAAAGTTTGAAATAATTGTGATATTGATATGAGGTCATATCGCCCAGCATTAAGTCGCATGTGTTTTTCAGTCAACTTGGTGCTGATGTGATGTACAGGAGTGTGTGTGTGTGTGTGTGTGTGTGTGTGTGGATTGTTGGACAGTGTGTTCTGTTGTTCATTACAAAGAGGGTGTGTGTGTGTGTGTGTGTGTGTGTGTGTGTGTGTGTGTGTGTGCGCGTGCGCGCGCGCGCTTTCCTGTTGGAAGCTGGCTGTACTTTTGACTCAACTGTAGAGGAAGCTTTCCTCACTCAACCAGTAAAAATACCAACCATTAATTAGTACAAGCCATTATACTGTACATAAAGGCTATAAGTGTCAGCTCGTTGCTTTTATATGTGTCAGCTTGGGCCATGTCCACAGGCTGCTGGTCAGGTCATCTTGAGGATTATGAGGTTGTTCAAGTGTACGGGCAAAACAAACAGCTTGTAAAATACTGCTCAATCTCCTGCAATATATAGGCAGTCGTTCTATTTGGAGGAGAAGGTGATTCCTGTATCCATAGTTTCCCCGGTGTTGCTAATATATGGCAGATGGAAATGTATGACCTTATACGTGTCCATGTGTGTTGTTTACATTCTGTAAACTTGTTTGGAGCCATGCACTGACGCACGTGTTATGTCGAGTATTTATGGCATCAGAAGCAACTGGAAAAAAAATATTTGTGCACTCAAATAATGTGTGTGTGTGTGTGTGTGTGTGTGTGTGTGTGTGTGTGTGTGTGTGTGTGTGTGTGTGTGTGTGTGTGTGTGCATTGATACAATATGCACCGGTGTGCATGCCATAATGGAGTATTTTTACATGTTGGTGTTGATACTTTTACTCAAGTCAAAAAAGTGAGTATACTTCTTCCACATGCGCAAAAAATGGGAAAAATATGGCAATTAAGTCACAGGTTAACATCCAGTCTTAGAGTCGTACAGACTCACACAGTACGTTATGGACAATATAACATGACAACAAAGGAGCCAGTAACATACTGTAACCTCTTTGTCGTGTGGAAACCTCATACAGTATATGTCCAAAACTGTGACTTTTCACAGTCATTCACAGTGGCGTGCACAGACATTTTGAGGGGCAGGTGCTCAAGTAAATTATACTTTTTTTTGTTTACTTGGTCTGCTCTTTTTTCCCTCTACACCTATACCTCTTTGCCAAAAATAGCCGATCTACAAGCCCACAACGCCTCGCAGCGCGAGGCGTTGTGAGCTTGTAGATCTGCTATTTTTGGCTAAAGTTCTCCTCAGAAAAGGGATGCTAGGTTTCGAGTGGTTATGGTAAAAAGAAAAATCATAATCACATAAAGATTTGGCAGACCCCCTGTAGTAACTCTAGGGGTCCCGGACCCCCTGTTGAAGACCCCTGCTGTAAACTAAAAAAAAAAAACATTTTTTTCTTTTTTTCAAAAGGGCACTTCTGGTCAAGAGGGCAAAGGGCAGGTGCTCAAGCGCCAATCTGTGCACGTCCCTGGTCATTCAAATGCGTTGTGGTTTCGAGCTTGTGGATCTGCTACTTTTGATGCTGTAGTGTGATCGAGTAGGGGCGTTACGAATACGGAGATACGAGGTTTCCGCCCGACAACAACGATAAACACAAAGGCATGTATTAATGCTAATAATGATGATCTTCTTTCCATCGGCGCTATAAGCCTGTCACTGCCTCGGTTATAACCAGCAGCACAGCGCTGGACCGGGGGCCTGCATGCTGGCTCGACGCCATCCGTTCGGTATTTATACTCCAAAGCAATGAACTGTTTGTTGGTTGAGATCAAGAAGTCACTCGCTAGGCTTCCTGAGATAATAATAGACCTGCAGAGATAAGACAAACCATTTGAAATTCAAATAGCAGCCAGAGAACAGAACAGAACAGAACAAAGAGAGATAGACTGGGAGAGAGAGAGAGATAGACTGGGAGAAGGAGAAATGGTAGGGTGTAGTTAGAATGGATGGATGGATGGATTGTGGTAAGCAGATACAGATACAGATAATGTGTGGTGGAAGAAGAGCTCAGATTGTTTTACTTAACCCTTTAAGACCTGGAAAAAGCGTTATTTTACACTTTGGGCTATTCAAAAATAGCAGATATACAAGCTCGTAGCGCGGCACCGAGTGCCGCGCTACGAGCTTGTAGATCTGCTATTTTTGAAAAATCGTGAAAATGTGTGCAAATCTTTGAATATATATTGTTTTAAAACAAAAAAATTTAACTCCAATCTTTGCTTCTGGGGGTCCCTGGAATAAAATATTTTGAGATAGGGGTCGGCGGCCAAATACATATAAGTTTGGGGGTCCTCGACATGAAAAAGTTTGAGAACCACTGATATAGAAACATATAGAATATAGTTTTCAGAAAACAGTTGGGATTTGGAAGACATTTTGTGGAATCGGCTTCAGGTCTTAATGGGTTAAAGTACGAGCACCAGCAAATTTACCTTGCGCACATCTCTCAAGTACCTCCTAAATATATGTTATGTATTATTATTTCCCCGATCATAATCATATGAAAAGACATACTGTAGGCACATTTGAAGTTTATAACTGAAATCCTGAGTTGACATCTTAGGAAAATACCTGCATGATACGGTATGACGTAGCTTCCTGTTGGTGGCTAGCAACAACAGCTAACAAGAGGCAGCCAGCCAGCCAGCTCTTCAGCGCTATCTAGTTAGCATACCTTGACATGGACTCTATACCGTTCCAGATAGTCAGACACAGTGGGCCGTGTAGACTTTTCAAACCACTGCAATAAACAATAATTTTTGGCATGCGATGCGACACCATAGTATGACGAAGTATGAACCGGGGCTAAAAAAAATGCTTTGTCACTCCACAAATCTTTGGGTCTGAACTAGGTTCTACACCTCAGTTCAGTGCCTCATCTCCCCTGGCTGTTCTCACTCTGATGTTCTCTGCCGAAAAAAAGAGGAACTGAAAACATTCTTTTTTTTTGTAATTAAAGTATTTATTCTTTTTCCAACAAATAAACATGACAAAACATAACAGACAAAACCAACAACACAACAGTACAGACAATAATACAAAAAAATAAAATAAATAAAATAAAAATAAAATAAATAAACATAAAAACAAACAACAACATAAATTAAATACAACAACTTCCTAACACAGGCAGTCATAACACAACTAGGCTAAGCGGACAACACCCCCTACCTCCCCTTTGTGATTTTTGATTACACATCAATTGCGATCTGTTTCAACATATGATCAATGCAGCAAACCTTTTATGTACAAAAATAAGTAGTCCCACACTAGATGAAACTTCCCTTTAACATTATTTTTTCTGGCAATCAAGTATTCATAAGAAGCGGTCTCAGTCATAAGTTGGGTCCACTCTGCCAGCCCTGGTGTACATGAGCTCTTCCAATTTCTTAATATTAGCCTGGATGCAGTGATAAGTCCTGCAGTTATCAATGCATGTTGAACTGAAAACATTCTTTGTATTCTGATAGTTTGAATCTATAATTAAGTCAGGCGCCGCCACGCTAGTGCAGAGCCACTCTGTCCGCAACCATCTGAGTGCTGAAGATTGAAGACGCACCTGGCGACCATCCGTCTGTCTGTGTTTTCCTGTGTCACTATAGCGGGTCTGTCTCTACGTTCTGCCTCGTTTTGTCTCTCGCTCGCTTTGACGGCTATTAGACGAAGCCCCCGAAACGGCATCTCGTTGCTGTCGGGGGGGGGGGGGGGAGAAACCTGGGGCCGCGTGCCTTTTGGGAGCATGTTTATTTTAACGATCGATCATTCAATCGATGGATCACTGATCACAATGAAGCTAACATAGGGTTTAAAGAAAACAATACCATATTTTTTTTTTAACATTGTAATTTTCTAACTATTAATGTTATACAGTTCATAATTTTTTTCAATCGTAAGTGTTTTTCCAATTATTTAGAGGCCCACTTGCAATATCCTCATGTTCCACCAGTGGGCCCCCCCAGCCCACAAGTTGAGAATCGCTTGGTCTATTGCAGGGGTCTTCAACGTTTTCAGGCCAAGGACTCCCTAGCTGAGAGAGAGATGAAGCAGGGACCCCCTCTATGTTGTATAACATTGTGTTTCAGATTAAAGTTTTTTTTTTACTTAGTCTGCTATTTTTCCCTCTACACCTATAGCCTCTTTGCCAAAAATAGCCGATCTACAAGCTCTCAACGCCTTGCGCTGCGAGGCGTTGAGAGCTTGTAGATCGGCTATTTTCGGCTAATGTTCCCCTCCCCACCCGGAATTCTAGGGTTCAAGTGGTTAATGTAAAAAATAACTAAATCCTATCAGACAAAGATTTGGCGGACCCCCTATAGTAGCTCTGAGGACCCCCTAGGGGTCCCGGACCCCCTGTTGAAGACCCCTGGTCTATTGAGTTTACCAGGGGTCTAGTTCAGTTCTGTGTCTATTTAAACTCCCGTCAGTTTTCTGTTGAATGCCGGTTGGTCAGTGTTGTCGCTGTATTGCTGTTCTAGTTTTGACCCCGCCCCTCCAGCTGGTAACATATAACACCCCTAAAGGTCCGTGTCACCTGTGTCGTTGTCATCAGAAATGGACGTCGCACGACATGACACTTCAGAGGAATTCATGTCTCACTTCTCTAAACAAATGTCCTCCTTTCCTCTCTCGTCTTCTCCTTTCCTCGTTTCCATGCCTCCTTGGTGGGAGAGGGACCAACGTGCAAGGAAAGGACGCACGTGTAGGCAATGAGTATGTAATTTAATCCATTTAGACCGGGAACGCAGCTGTGTGTCCTTTTAAGATTTCTTTGGGCTATTCAAAAATAGCAGATCTACAAGTTCATAGCGCGGCACCGAGTGCCGCGCTATGAGCATGTAGATCTGCTATTTTTGAAAAATCGTGAACATTTTGTGCAAATCTTTGAATATATACTTTTAAAGCGAACGTTTGTAACTCAAATCTTTGCTTCTGGGGATCTCTGGAACAACATATTTTGAGATATTTAGATGTTTTATATTTTACATATTTTTCAAATGTTTATATTTTAATATTTTAGTATTTTAATATTTTAATATTAGTATTTTAGTATTTTAGTATTTTAGTGTTTTTGTAAAAAAGCAAAAAAAACAATTAGGATTTAGAAAACCTTTCTAGAATCGGCCTCAGGTCTTAATGGGTTAAGGACCTGAGACGCAGTGTTCTCAGTATATTCCTCATGCTCCTTCTAGTGTGTTCCATGGTTTTGGTAATTAAATCATCTTGCACTTGACCTGCTCTGCTCTGCCTGTCTGTTTGGCATTTGGATCCTTACGCCTGAGTTGCACCGTGACACTCAAAGCCTCATCTAGTTGCTGTCAGGTGGCAACCTTATGTTGTCCAAAACCATCCCTTTTTTCATATCATAACTTAACTCTTTCACTGCCAGACTTATTTCTGGCTTTCGATTTTCTTACCTTTTTGAAGTAGTAGTATTTATCTCCAGTATGATCCACTTGGGATCACGTGATCTCCTGGATTAGTGTGCACCTGGGGATGAAATGGTCACTCGTGTGTTAGAGAAAAGCGCCATCTAGTGGAAAAACCAAACAACACAAAAAGTCGTCCTTGGATGTTTGGCCAGATGCACTCCGCAACTGGCCAAACATCGAAAATTGAATCCAAAGGTAAATAAATTGGAAGGTAAAATGTCTCATGAATGATTCCGGTCACTGGTAACCTGATACCTCGATTCTACAGCTGTGTTGCAATGCGATCCAAAGCATGCCAGCTGGCTTCCTCTGTTTTCACTGTGCAGCAGGCACGCGCGGGAGGGGCGGGACAATCCCTGGTGGCCTGCCGTCTGATTGGCCTCCCTAGCCTGTCTGACCATGTATATATATATATATATATATATATATATATACACAGGGATGTGCACAGATAGACTCTAGAGCACATGCCCTTTGCCCTCTTGACCAGAAGTGCCCTTTTGAAAAAAAGAAAAAAAAAACTTTTTTCCCCCCCCCAGTTTACAGCAGGGGTCTTCAACAGGGGGTCCGGGACCCCTAGGGTGTCCTCAGAGTTACTACAGGGGGTCCGCCAAATCTTTATGTGACATGATTTTTCTTTTTACCATAACCACTCGAAACCTAGCATCCCTTTTCTGAGGAGAACTTTAGCCAAAAATAGCCGATCTACAAGCCCACAACGCCTCGCAGCGCGAGGCGTTGTGGGCTTGTAGATCTGCTATTTTTGGCAAAGAGGTATAGGTGACGTTGAAGACCCCTGGTTTACAGTATGTAGCCCATGGTGACATCGATCAATTCTGGATTAAAAGCTTCTAATATATTAACATTTCCCCAAAATGTGCGTTGCAATTTTCTTCTATAAATCTCACACTACTAAGGCAGCCGGTGGTTCCACGCAAGGTGCCCTTTTTTTTTTTACTTGAGCACCTGCCCCTCAAAATGTCTGTGCACGCCACTGTATATATATATATACAGTATATATATATTATAAATGTTTTCCACTCCCCAGCGAGCCGCTGTCTGTGGCAGGCGGCGGTACAGCGCTGTCAGACATATACTGTAGGATAAGCTCCTAGTTAGTTGGATTGGTCAAAATGTCAGTAATCAAAGTGTGTTTTGGAAGGAGCAAGAGTCAGACGTGAATGGTTTGTTTCGCTTGTTTCCGCCCCGTCCCCATCACCGGTGCAGTTGTGAACAGAACAGCAACAGTTAGACAGGAGTAGAACAGTTGCTGAGACTCCTGAGAAGGAGGGATCAATTGAAATTCGGTGATTACTTGTGGAAAGTAATTATGCGGTAACTGGTGAATTCATATGGATTACACCTGTGACATACTGTACAGTAGAAGGTAGTGGTGTAGTGCATTGGTTCTCAAAGTGGGGTCCGGGGACCCCCAGGGGTACTTGAGGGGGTTCCAGGGGGTCCCCAGCTAGATGATGGACAGGAACCAAATGGACCCTTATGGGTCTGTAACTCTGAGAGTGTACAAATGGAACCAAATGGACCCGTTAGGGTCCATTTGGTTCCATTTGTACACTCTCAGAGTTAAATTAACATTGGTTTTACAATGTGAATTGGGGTCCCAGT
Source organism: Gymnoscopelus microlampas (assembly GCF_963454915.1). Lineage (NCBI taxonomy): Eukaryota > Metazoa > Chordata > Actinopteri > Myctophiformes > Myctophidae > Gymnoscopelus > Gymnoscopelus microlampas. Next base: position 41,771,717 of record NC_139948.1, read on the forward strand.
CTACAGTGTGTGGTATATGTTTTTTTTTTTTTTTTTTACAGGAAACATCTCAGACAAAATTGAGATTGTTATGGTTTATTGTATGGTGTGTGCATGCACGCACGTGCAAGGCATATGTGTTCATGTAGTATGTGGGTATAGGGTGGCCTGGAAGTGTGTATGACTCCCGGCCTTCATTTTTAGTCCCAGGCCCGGCCCTGCTGTGCCGTGCACAACATGCATGCATGCATGGCCCGGGATTCTTTGTGCTTGTAGTTCTATCTGGATTCTGTACTTTTAAAAAAAAATACATGGTGAAATGAGTTGGCTTCCTCATTTCTCTACTTTATCCTCTGTGGCTGCTGCTATAGAACCCCCCCCCCCCCCCCTTCTCCACCCAAACCCCCCCTTCAGCTTCAATTGCAAATGTAAGCTGCCTTTTCTCTGGACTATCTAATCCAAACTTAACTCTTTAAGGCCTGGAACGTATTTTTTTTATTTAAGCTAAAAATCACTATTTTACACTTTGGCTATTCAAAAAATAGCAGATCTACAAGCTCATAGCGCGGCACCGAGTGCCGCGCTATGAGCTTGTAGATCTGCTATTTTTTTTAAATCATGAAAATGTGTGCAAATCTTTGAATATATATATTGTTTTAAAGCGAACATTTTTAACTCAAATCTTTGCTTCTGGGGGGTCCTGGAACAAAATATTTTGAGATGGGGGGTCGGCGGCCAAATACGTATATTTTGGGGGTCCTTGACATGAAAAGGTTTGAGCACCACTGATATAGAAACATACGTTTTTTTTTTTTCAGAATACTGTTGGGATTTAGAAAACATTTGTAGAATCGGCTTCAGGTCTTAATGGGTTAATCAGAGGCACACATACCGTACTCTGCCTACGAGAGAGAGAGAGAGAGAGTGAGAGAGAGAGAGACCGAATGCTATGAAAGCATCAGAGAGAGAGACAGAGAGAGAGAGAGAGAGAGAGAGAGAGAGAGACTGAGAGGCGCTTTAAGAAAAAAAGAGACGGACAAAAAAGCAGACGGAATGAAAGGGCGCGAAGACAAGCAACACGCAAAGCCTGAGGAACAGAGAGAGAGAGAGAGAGGAGAGAGAGAGAGGTAACTTTACTGTACTGTACGGCACAGACAGTTCCTTCTCCATTGACAGACAAATAAACCATAGCCAGGCACCCGGGTCAGAGTGGAGAGAGACGTCTATTATTATTGAATTGAATTGCTGGGTTCACCGTGTTCTCTCTCTCTTTCTCTCTCTGTCTCTCTCTCTCTCTCTCTCTCTCTCTCTCCGTCCTTCTCTCTCATGTCATTGGCAGATAAACTCGCTGCAACTCGGGGGGGGGGATATATTTTACTCGTGCAGAAATGGCATTTTGCAGAAGAAAAAAAAACGGCTGTTGTAATTTCCTAGCAGGATGAAGGGTGGGCATGGGGGTCGGTTGGGTGTGGGGGGGTGGGGGGGGGGGTCAGGAAAGCATGGGCCAACGGACCACATTTTAACCCTTTAAGACCTGGAATGCATCTGTGTGTCATTTTTTGATTTCTTTGGTCATTCAAAAATAGCAGATGGTAGATCTGCTATTTTTGGGAAAAAATCGTGAAAATGTGTGCAAATCTTTGAATATAGTATATATACATTTTTAACTCAAGTCTTGCTTCTGGGGGTCCCTGGAACTAAATTATTTAGGGGGTCCTTGACATGAAAAAAGTTTGAGAACCACTGATACTATAGCAAACTTAAGTTTTTTTCAAAAAAAAAACTTATAGGATTTAGAAGACATTTGTAGAATCCCCCAGAAGCAAAAATAGCCAAAGAAATCTTAAAATTACACAACTGCCTTCCCGGTCTTAATGGGTTAAATTGACTGGTGCAGGAGGAGAGAAGGAAAAGGCATTTTGCTCAAACGGCTACCCTACCCTTCCACCTTGGTCCTGTCGAGCTAAGCTATTGCCCAGCGCGCTGCTCCCCCCGTAGCGTAGCGGTTCGCTTGTAGTGGATGACCTGTCCCCTTGTCAGAGTCAGAGGGACTTGGACAACGAGGGCCTTTTTTTTCTCCTGAGACTATAACGGAGGTGACTAATCTTTTTGCCCCGCGGCAGTGTTCTGGGTGTTGATAAAAACCACAGGGATGAAAATGATAATATGAAATGTCCTTTAACCCATAAAGACCGGGAAAGTATCTTGTGTGTCATTTTTAGATTTCTTTGGCAGTTCAAAAATAGCAGATCTACAAGCTCATAGCGCGGCACCGAGTGCCGCGCTATGAGCTTGTAGATCTGCTATTTCTGATGTTTTAAGCGAACATTTTGTCAAATATTTTGTTCCAGGGACCTCCAGAAGATAAGATTTTCAGTTAAAATTGTTGTTAAAAAAATTATATATATTCAAAGATTTGCACGTAATGTTCAAGAGTTTTCAAAAATAGCAGATCTACAAGCACGTTTTTTTTTTTTTTTTTTTCAATAGCCCAAAGTATAAAATTATGGTTATAGCAAAAAATGGGTTCCCGGTCTTAATGGGTTAAAGGACAGGAGAGCGGTGTTGCTGTTGACATGTGTCATATGAAATTCACGCGTGGAAAGACGGTGGAATCAGGAACACGGCTTGACAGACCATCACACTCTCTTAAACTGTGAAGTCCACCGGGAGGCACGGTGGCGCAGGCGGTAGCGCTAGTGTCGCCTTACAGCTAGAAGATCCTGGGTTCGATTCCCGCTGTGGGCGCTGGGGGCGTGTTCTCTCCTCCGCGTCATCAGTGCCCATATCCTAGGTGGGGTTGGTGAAAGGGCCTTTCTGTGTGGAGTTTGCATGTTCTCCCCGTGTCTCCTAGGATAGGTACCCTTAAAAACATGTAGTAATCCTGGTCTCTGTACTGCCTCCCCCTGGTCAGCCGGGGCGCCTGATGGAGGGGAAAGGAACTTGGAATAATGTGTTCCTTCCACGTGCTACGTCTAACCAGGGAACCTCCCCCCTGTCAGGTGATAAGAAGCGGCTTGCTAGCTCTCATGCATTGAAGGAGGCATGAGCTTGGCTCTAGGCTCTCCATAGGCTGGCAGAGGGAGTGTAGCGCCCAGGATTACTTGGACAATTGGCACTGGGTGAAAAAATGGGTTACAAAATCGTGGAGAAAAATAAATAAAAATGAAGTCCTGTAAAATGAGGGGTCTATTTGGAGTTGAAATGAACACTCGTATATATATATTGAATATATTGAAACCAATATTCAGAGCTAATAACTGACTTAATATTGCTCGCATATTTAATCGAATAATTGTTTGGATTAGATTACGTGGGTTTCTGTACTCTGCCCAGCCCTCTGAGACACAGCGAGTAGACAACAATTGTACCATATTATAATGATCATTAGTGAGGACCAATTATATGGAGATGGGTTCAAAAGTCATCCTCTAATTTTCTAGAAATATCGAGATCCAAGGTTTCTGCCCGATAGCGACGAATTGTACTGTACTTCGCATTGCCAATGTCACTACCATAGTGTTACTTGCGCACGCGTGTGTGTGTGTGTGTGTGTGTGCGTGTGTGTGCACACACACACACACACACACACACACACACACACACACACAAACACCACGCCGCCACCCATATTGGAGCTGTCCAATTATAAAGGTGCTGAAATACGGCGTCTGTCTGTTTTTAAATACATTTTAGATCAACAACAACAACAACAAGGCAACAATTCAATTTGTTTTACACTTTTTTTTTAATCAAACTTAACAAGTGCTCCAAGCAAACATTTTCAGTGAAACATGACGATATGGTTCCGTCTTTCACAAATGAAAAATGTAATTTGTTCAACCTTTTTTTATGGAGAATAATTATCCGATCCCCTCCCCCCTGCGCGCGTACACACACACACACACACACACACACACACACACACACACACACACACACACACACACACACACACACACACACACGCGCGCACGCGGCGTCAGTTGGGCATGGCAGCAAGGTATGGCAGTTGCCATACCTTGGCTCCAGGGGGAAAAAAAATAATTTACTTTTTAAAACAAATTCATGAATGTCTCTGTGTCTATCTGCGTTGATTATTCTAGTTATTAAATTACTGTAACATAACTACAAATGCTAATTAGAACACAATTATCGCTTGCACAAGGTATTATATTCTCCACAAACACGTGTATTCTCCCTATCATGACAAATGATACATTCCCCGGTTCATTGGGTCAGCACAGGTGCAATGCATTATTGTTAATTAGCAGCAGTAGCGTGATTTTTTTCAAGTTGGTGGCAGACAGTTGTTTACTTGTGCTTGTGGTAAAATAATACTATCCACTGATTGACTAATCATCATGCCTGTGTTCATTAACCCATTCAATCGCGTCTCTGTCATTTTAGATTTCTTTGGCTATTCAAAAATAGCAGATATACAAGCTCATAGCACGGCACAGAGTCCCGCGCTATGAGCTTGTAGATCTGCTATTTTTGAAAAATCTTTGAATATATATATATATATATAACAAAATATTTTACAAATGTTCGCTTTAAAAAATATATATTCAAAGATTTTTACGATCTTTCCAAAATAGCTGATCTGAAAGCTCATAGCGCGGCACTCGGTGCCGCGCTATGAGCTTGTAGATCTGCTATTTTTCAGACGGCAGTGGCTCAGGGGTAGAGTGACCGGGTAGAGTGAACTGTAAACCGCGACGTTCCCAGTTCGATCCCGGGGTTAGTGTCGAAGTGTCCTTGAGCAATACACTGAACCCCTAATTGCTCCCGATGAGCAGGTTGGTGCCTTGCATGGTTTCCTCCGCCATCGGTGTGTGAATGTGTGTGTGAATGGGTGAATGTAATGCACAATCTATGTAAAGCGCTATGGATAAAAGCGCTATATAAATGCACCTTGACATGAAACCACTGGTTTAACAACGTTAAGGAAGCAAGGCAAAAATAAGCAACTATACGCTTTAAAAACAAGCCCAAGACATGGCAACACTGGATACAGTATATTTGAGACCAGATCTGAACCCTGAGCAGCAAATAGAAAAGCAGTAAATGCACTACTACTGCTGCGATAACCCTGGTGACCTGCAGGTTAACCATCATATAGTGAGGGATAAAAGGATAGAGAGAGAGAGAAAAAAAAAAGCTGCCCACGTACTGCTTCTTGTTTCTTTAAACTGGGTGAAACTTAGCTAAATCCGCCTCTGACCATTAACCCATTAAGACCGGGAACGCATCGGTGTCATTTTAAGATGTCTCTGGCTATTCAAAAATAGCAGATATACGAGCTTGTAGATCTGCAATTTTTGAAAAAACTAAACATTTGTGCAAATCTTTGAATACAGTTTTAAATCATATGAAAACTTATTTTGATATGGGGGTCCGCAGCCAAATACAATATAATCTTGGGGGTCCTTGACATGAAAAAGTTTGAGAACCACTGATTATAGCAACATACGTTTTGTTTAAATAAAAAAAACGTTAGGATTTAGAAGACATTTGTATAATCCCCCAGAAGCAAAGATTTTAGTTAAAATGTTCGCTTTAAATATATACATTCAAAGATTTGCACACATTTTCATGATTTTTCAAAAAAAATAGCAGATCTTCAAGCTCATAGTGCGGCACTTGGTGCCACGCTATGAGCTTATAGATCTGATATTTTTTAATAGCCAAAAAGTATAAAATAATCGTTAAATTATAGCTAAAAATCTAAAATGACACAGATGCGTTCCCGGTCTTAATGGGTTAAAGGTTGCATTTTTCTCAGCCTCAGTGCTAATGCAACCGCATGCTGTAATTATGCATGATTATGATCACGTTTCACAGCTGAATCCGAGATCGATGACGGATCTTCGCTTTCGAGGACCTTCTAAAAAGGTTACTACCATCTTTTTTCTCTTTTTTTTTCTCTAACCCATTAAGACCGGGAACGCATCTGTGTCATTTTAAGATTTCTTTGGCTATTCAAAAATAGCAGATCTACAAGCTCATAGCGCGGCACCGAGTGCCACGCTATGAGCTTGTATATCTGCTATTTTTGAAAGATTGCATTCAGCATTTGTGCAAATCATTGTATATGTTTTTTTAAAACGAACATTGTAACTCAAATCTTTGCTTCTGTGGGGGTCCCTGGAACTAAATATTTTTGACATGGGGGTCTGTGGCCAAATACATATAATTTTGGGGGTCCTTGACATGAAAAAGGTTTGAGAATCACTGATTATAGCAACATAAGTTTAAAAAAAAAAACTGTTGGGATTTAGAAGACATTTGTAGAAACCCCCAGAAGCAAAGATTTGAGTCACAAATGTTTGCTTTAAAAAATTGATATATTCAAAGATTTGCACACATTTTCACGATTTTTCAAAAAATAGCAGATCTACAAGCTTGTATATCTGCTATTTTTGAATAGCCAAAGTGTAAAATAATGCTTTTTTTTTGCTCAAATCAAAAAGTGACATACTGATGTGCGTTCCAGGTCTTAATGGGTTAATGTAACGCGGCGCGGCCGTTGGATTGGTTGTGGGGGGGAGAGGATTTCACAGTGAAATCCCCTTGGCATTCTAACCCTGGCCCAAATGATGAACGCTTTTGCTGGCAACACGTCGCGGAGATAAAAAACCCCTTCCTTGGGAAATGGCAAGCAATTAAAAGTATATTAGCCGTTCAAGGCCAAAAATAATTACTGCTCTCGCACCATTGTGTTTTAGAAAATAGCTGCGGGCTGCAATCATAAGCCGCCGCACTGTGTTGTTACACACGACTCAAGTGTGTGTGCATGGCGGGCGGGCGTACGTAAAAGTACACACACGCACACACACACACACACACACACACACACACACACACACACACACACACACACACACACACACACACACGTTACTGTGTGCCGAGACAGGCCACTGTACTTTGCTCACAATGTGGGTGTGCAGGAGGGCACACGTGAATACCGGGGGTGGACAGTAACTTGAGTACATTTACCTTAGTACTTATAGTTAAGTACATATTACTTAACTATAAGTAAGGGGGGGAGGAGTTAACTCCAGGCTCCACCCCCTTTTGACCTCCAACCTCATTGTGAGCTTGGAGGACCATTAAGTTGTTCTTATTAATGATGGACAAAACCTCCTAACTGTTTTTTCATTTCTTGAAAAATGAACATTTTAGAGTTAGCTGGTTTCTGCTCGACAGCAGAGATATGCAGCATCTGCAGGCGAGGCGGGACGGGCCGTAGAACAAAACTCAGCTCGACTGTTAAAAGCTGCTCATCTCCCAACACGTGTGCATGTGCTCTTTATTGAAACGCCTGCTTTTGATTTCAAGCTCCTCTGAGACCAGCACTCCAGCTATAAGGCCTGATTCACACTGGTGGAAGAAGTACTTAAAAGAGTAGTTCACCCAAAAAAAATATTTTTTCCATCAATTACACACTCCCACGAAGCCTCGAATTCATGGAGATTCTTTTTTTAGTTTTTGTCACATTCCTATAAGCCAATAATTTGATGACCGGAGGAGTCTCCTACCTAAGCATAAATCTAGGCGTAAGCCTCCTCCATGCCCTGCCCTTCACCCACCTCCTTTGGGCAGAAAATAGGATGGCATATTAATCCCACTTGACCAAAAAGCTTGGGAATTCATGGGTTCACAAAATGAACTGACACACACGCACACGCACACACACACTCTCACACTCTCACACACACACACACACACACACACACACACACACACACACACACACACACACACACACACTTAATGCACGAGGGGCTCCAGCTTGGAGAATGGTATACCGGTTTGTATTGTATAAAGTTAGAAATAAAAAAAACAAGGACATAATCCTAATCCTTAATCCTATAATACATTTTTAATTTCATACCTCTTGTCCAAGAGTGGAGCATTATTTATGGTGATAATAATGGTCTTTAGTTTATGGCTAAGCAGCTGTTCTGTGTGAAGATATAGTCCAGCCTGCTGGGGGACAACATGTCCTTTCTTTTGTCCAGAGCTTTTTGCACATGAGGCCCAGTTCTGGTTGATGACGTTTTACCCATGTCTTTTATAACGTCGCTGTCAGGGAGTAAAGCTCATATCTCCATGTTTTAACTTTCTGCTGCAGTGGTTCTCAACCTTTTCAGGGTGTGACCCCCCAAAAATAGTCATGTCTGAACTGGGGACCCCCCAAATTAAACATATTTGAACTGGGAGCCACCCAAAATAATCATATTTGAATTGGGAGCCACCCAAAATAATCATATTTGAACTGGGGACCCCCCAAAATAATTTAAATAAAAAGGAATTGTAGGAGTTGAGACATTACTTCTTTATTTATTTTGCTCGGTTCCACAGATCAATATTGTGAATATACATACCTACTGTACAAGCTCACATTGCCTCACATTGCGAGACGTTGTGAGCTTGTAGATCGGCTATTTTCACAATGTTTTCCTCTTTCTTATATTATTGGACAATTTGGCCGATGTTTGACCAGTTTTTATAGTAGCCTATAGTTATTTTTGATGCAGGAATGGACTTTGTGACTAAATGATAACAACACTGGATCAATTGGATCCTATGAATCGTTGCTTCTTTCTATTGCTTGAAAAGTAAAGGGTTTTGGGACATACAAGGTTTCCACCCTGACCGCAACCATATTGGTGTACATGGGGTCGGCCACTTGGCTTTTATATTGTTGTCGTCGGGCAGAAACCTCCTATCTCCTAATTTTTTGCGTTTTCTCCCCGTAAATTTACGCCCTACTTGATCAACCTACAACGTCACACAAAAGCATCAAAAGTAGCAGATCTACAAGCGCGAAACTTGAGCTTGTAGATCTGCTACTTTATCTGTTACTTTTGACGTGTTTTGAGCTTGTATATATCTGCTACTATCTCCCACTTTTATGAGGTTTCCTCCCGACAGAGACGATATATATAATATATATCTTATCACAGAGCAGCTTCAATAATCCGTTTTTTGGACCTCGTCAATTTGACGGTTATCCCACCAGAATCTCCCCCGGTCTCCTCCACACCGCCATGTGTTATTATCAGGTCCAAATCCAAGGTCAGCGTATGTCTTCCATACATACATCCACCACTTTGAGGCAACAACGTGCCTTAACCCATTGAGACCTGAAGCCTACATGTCTCCTAAATCTCAGTATTCTGAAAAACGTATGTTTCTATATCAGTGGTGCTCAAACTTTTTCATGTCAAGGACCCCCAAAATTATATGTATTTGGCCGCGGACCCCCATCAAAATATCTTGTTCCAGGGACCCCCAGAAGCAAAGATTTCAGTTAAAAATGTTCGCTTTAAATATATATATATTCAAAGATTTGCACACATTTTCACAATTTTTCATAAATAGCAGATCTACAAGCTCGTAGCGCGGCACTCGGTGCCGCGCTATGAGCTTGTAGATCTGCTATTTTTGAATAGCCCAAAGAGTAAAATAATGCTTTTTAGCTCAAATCTAAAAATGACACAGTTCCAGGTCTTAATGGGTTAAAGAATGATTGAATCTTGGAACACACAAGCATATTTTCGCTGTCGGGCAGAAACCTTGTATCTCCACTGTAGATCTTTATTATGTTTTTCTACATAAACTGTGACCGTTTACACTATTTTATTTTGAAAATCTTTGAAAAGTATGTGTCTATAATGACACGTCCAAAACCAAGGATGTGTTATGTGTGTGTCTGTGGGTTTTTATAAATATTAAACCAATGAAAAGTATTAACAAGAGCTTATTGTGACTAAATAATAACTAGACTGGATCTATTGCAATACCGGCTCTTTTTTTTTTTTACATTTCCTGAAAAATATAGTTTTGGACATTTACGGTTTCTTGCCAACAACAATGATATATAAGCAAGAGATAATTGATGGGTCGCCGGTCATTATTGAGAAATAAATCCCAACCGGGTTATCTTTTTCTCAATAATGACCGGCGACCCGTCAATCATCGCGCTTATTGCATGGCTACTTATTAAATTAATTAATATATTGAGCCAAAAGTAACAACAAAACAAAGTATTTCCTTGCTAACGGTAATGATATTATTATTATTATTAGTGTTGCTGACCGTCCGCCCAGCGCAACACGGTCGCCTCGGAAACAAGGAAGTGTTGATCGAATAGAATCGATATTCGGTTACTGCATTGTCTACTACTCGCTTCAAATGTTTTCAAAAACATTCTTGAGAGCAATGTTTAGTTGTAAATGACGTGGCGTGTTTGTTTACATGGCTGTCATGTTGGATACAGCATAACAATCAAGCAGCGCGCTGCGCGCAGCAAGTGCTCCGAGTCTTTGATTAGACAGCACTCTGTTATTGAGCTCATCGGTCATTATTTAGACATAACAAACCGCTGAATTCAGCGATTGACCAATCAGAATCAAGCATTCGACCAAGCCGTGTAATAAGTCCAAGTAACTCAGCTTATTTTCCTGTTTTTACCTCCTTTATTTCCTAGTTTCCTTTACTCTTCTAGGTTTGTAGTGTGTCTAATTAGCTCATTTTTCTCATTTCCTCTCTTTTACGTGAGCGTTATGTCCTAATAGTCTACTTCTACCTTCTGCACGTTTCCTCTCCATGCGTCCTCAGTTCCCCTGACTGCACCTGTAGTTTACTGTATGCAAATTGGTGGAACAGGTTGGAGCCATCCTGTGATGGCCTGGTTTGCGGATATTTTAAGTTTTGTTGGAGAGAGTGTGTGTGTGTGTGTGTGTGTGTGTGTGTGTGTGTGTGTGTGTGTGTGTGTGTGTGTGTGTGTGTGTGTGTGTGTGTGTGTGTGTGTGTGTGTGTGTGTGTGTGTGTGTGTGTGTGTGTGTGTGTGCGTGCAAGGCGGTGTTGGTGGGTAATATATTATCGTCTCTGTCGGGTGTAAACCTCATATGTCCGAAACTGTTACTTTCTCAGGATTCAAATTCGAAAATATCAAAAGTAGCAGATCTACAAGCTCGAAACGCGGCGCGAAGCGACGCGTTTCGAGCTTGTCGATCTGTTACTTTTGATGCTTTTGTGTGACGCTATGGTAGTATGATGATCATGTAGGGCATTAAATTGCGAAAAAAAACACACACACAAAGTTATGGAGATATGAGGTTTCTGCTCGACAGCGACAATAAATATATGTGCATGTCAGGCCGAATGAGAGCGAGAAAATGGGAGACTTGACGTTGGAAAGTGTGTGTGTGTGTGTGTGTGTGTGTGTGTGTGTGTGTGTGTGTGTGTGTGTGTGTGTGTGTGTGTGTGTGTGTGTGTGTGTGTGTGTGTGTGTGTGTGTGTGTGTGTGTGTGTGTGTGTGTGTGTGTGTGTGTGTGTGTGTGTGTGTGTGTGTGTGGGCTGCAGACGCTGCCAGCCCACTTGAACAGGATTTAGTGCGAGGAGGCTGAGAGGCTGCCTGTTATACGACCTTTCTATTAATGTCTGAGGGGAACGAACACAGGGAGCCAAAAAAGAAGAGAAAAAAAATAAATAAAACTTTTGCAGAAATGGAATTAAAACAACAAGAAGAACAGAAGTGTTGAAACACACTTTAAAGTGTGACACTGAAGAAAAGACTGTTATTTATTTATTTATTCAAATGAATAACCAACTGAAGTTGTGGAAGTTAAATAAGGTGTCGGGGTCTTCTAAGGCCAAACTCTAAAAACAAAACAACAACAAAAACTTGAAAATGAAAACTCAGTTGGTCTACATCAGTGGTTCTCACACTTTTTTTGCGCAATGGACCCCCAAATTGATATCAATTTGGGGTATTCTGAAAAGGTTTATTGGTGCCAAGAACCCCCAAAAGTTCCAGGGGCCCCCCATGCAGTGTTGAAATGGTGATTGCTTTTTTCAGGGGAACGGTATTTTAATGACATCGCACGCACGCTCACCGCCACCGGTTATGCAAAGTAGCCATTTGGGTACTTGGCTCGTGAATCTAGGGGGGTGAAACATTTCCAGTGGAACGCTGTGGTGTTTGGCCGCAGACGGAACGTCTGCGGCCAAACACATATCATTTTGGGGGTCCTTGACATGGTGAAGTTGGAGCACCACTGATAGCAACATACTGTTAGGATTTACATTTTAGATATGCATTTGGCTGTGGACCCCACCATCTCAAAATGTTTTGTTCCACGGACCCCCTTGAAGCAAAGATTTGAGTTGCACGGATGAGTTGGTCTTAGTGGGTTAATGTGAACACCGAGGCTCTTATTGGTGAAAGCAGTGGCAAAACACAGAGTTTACCTTCTGCAGAAAACTAAACTATTCCTTTCTGTCAGAACCGTTACTCTCTGCCGTCTTTATCAGTCTTTTATTGAGAGTCTTCAGAGCTTTTATACTTTATCTGCTGTTTTCACAGTCTCACAGTAAAAAAACACAAGACAGAAACTCCCTGAACAGCATATTATAATAATAATAATAATCTAGAAATCATCAGATTGAAACAAAGACACCTCAATTATTTTCTCTGCAGCCTACCTACCAAACAAACCAACAGGGCCCTGGGGGACCCCCGACACCTTATTTTTTCAAAATGTACTAATGTTTAATAATGTTTCTGTAAATGTTATTCAGTGTTACATTTTCATCAGCCTGTTCTTGTTCTTTTCATTCGATTTCTTTTTGCAAAAGTTTTGGTTAAACTTGTTATTTTACTCCCTGTGTTCCTCTAGTCTAGACGTTAAGGAAAGGTTGTAACAACAAAAGTATGACTCCTTATCAGTTCCCTTGAACGATTCCTATATATATTTTTTTTTAATCTATCAAATTTTGGCCTTCATTATATTTTTTGATAAACACAAATTCAATCAGACATACAGTATTGTATACATATTATTGGGTTCCAAATGAAACCCTTACAGGTCTGTAACTCTGAGAGTGTACACATCATTTGCGAGTTGGTGGTCCTTGAAATTTAAAAAGTTTGAGAACCACCGGTTATTGTAGCAGACGTGAAGTCCACATAACCAGCTCTGACAGTGGGATAAAAAACAGTTCCGGAAACAGTTCCAAAAGTGAAGGGACACGATTATGGTTTCCTCAATGTTGGATCCACGGTTCCGGAATCCCAACCCTAAACATACAGTAAGCGGGGGTTCATCCAGGATATGAGTTTGGAAAGTTTTTCCTGAATAATTCTACTTTGAAACAGGTTGATGCAGGAAAGTTAGGGGGGGGGGGCTTGCTTCTCCCAGTAGATGTCGTAGACCTAGATGACGGTGACTTGGATCTGAATTCAACCCTGAGATTGTGTTGAGGTGAGGATGTGACGAATAAGCTCCTTTCATCTGCCACGGTTTGAAGCATATTCTCTATACCGATTCTTCTCCTTTGTCTAACCCATTCACACCTGGAACGCATCTGTGTCATTTGTAGATTTCTTTGGCTATTCAAAAATAGCAGATCCACAAGCTCATAGCACGGCACCAAGTGCCGCGCTATGAGCTTGTAGATCTGCTATTTTGTGGAAAAATCGTGGAAAGTTTGTGCAAATCTTTGAATATATATATTTTTTTTTATATTTTTATTAATGAACATTTGTAACTCAAATCTTTTATTTCTGGGAATTTTATAAATGTCTTCTAAATCAAAAACAAAAAATCAGTGGTTCTCAAACTTTTTCATGTCAAGGACCCCCAAAATGACATGTATTTGGCCGTGGACCTCCATCTCAAAATAATATGTTCCAGTGACCCTCCAGTAGCAATGATTTGAGTTAAAAATGTTCGCATTAAAAAAAAATATATATACAAAGATTTGCAAAGATTTTCACGATTTTTCAAAAATAGCAGATCTACAAGCTCATAGCGCGGCACTCGGTGCCGCGCTAGAGCTTGTAGATCTGCTATTTTTGAATAACCAAAGAAATCAAAAATTGACACAGATGCTTTCCCGGTCTTAAAGGATTAATATAGGCCGCCTGCATAAAGGTGCACTTTGCCCGTCTCCTCGAACTTGAAGCCAAAGAGAGAAAAAAAAAAGAGAAAGCTAGAGTTCCGGTAAAGCTGCCATGAAAGCTTGAAGGTGAAAACAGCAGCTATCAAAATAGAGCCCCAGCTCGAGTGAGAGAGTCTCAAAGCAGTGCTACTGCTGTTCCCTCCTTCCAGAGCCTCAACTTCCTCCTCCAGCATTTCGATGTGAAGCAAGAACATCGCCCCGGGGGGTCCTTCCACCTTCAATTCAGGGTAGACTTGGAAGTGGGAAGCCTATTTTAGCGCAGTCGTACCGAAGTGTTTGCCCACCACACACACACACATTAGCCCAGAGGATGGACTCACTCAGGCCTGTTACCACTGTGCCAAGTCGGGTTGATACAAGCCAAGAAGAGGCTTGTACAGTCCACTCCATTGAGGACAGTCTTAACCCATTCAACCCGGGAACGCATCTGTGTCATTTTTAGATTTTTAGCTATAGCCTATAACCATTATTTTATACTTTGGCTATTCAAAAATAGCAGATATACAAGCTCATAGCGCGGCACCGAGTGCCGCGCTATGAGCTTGTAGATCTGCTATTTTTTTGTTATCGTACAAATGTGTGCAAATCTTTTAATATATATATTTTTGGAAACAACATTTTTAACTAGAATCTTTGCTTCAGGGGGTCCCTGGAGCAAAACTATTTCATGTCAAGGACCCCCACAAAATAATATGTTGTTCCAGGGACCCCTAGAAGCAAAGATTTGAGTTAAACATGTTGGCTTTAAAAATTTATATATTCATAGATTTGCAAAAATGTTCAAGATTTTTCAAAAATAGCAGATATAGAAGCTCATAGCGCGGCACAGAGTGCCGCGCTATGAGCTTGTAGATCTGCTATTTTTTAATAGCCAAAGTATAAAATAATGGTTATAGGCTATAAAATCTGAAAATGACACAGATGCGTTCCCGGTCTTAATGGGTTAAGTATGGAAAAAGTTAAAAGGGCCAAAATATGGGCTTATGTGAGCTACTACCTGAAGCGCCGCGTTGGTACAAAGTTTTGCAGAGTTTGCTGGATAAAAGGTGATATACTTTTTTGTTTCGATAGAGAAGACTGCCTAGCAAGCAAAGTTAGTGACTTTTCAGCTCACTAGGTTGAATTGATTGTTGCTGGAGAGGAACTTAGGAACAGTGTTCCACAGCAGACCACACACAGCGTGTACCTGAATGAACAGAAAAAAAGTGAACTAACTACCCTTACATGAAGTTATATCCTGGCACAGGAGTTTTGCCCTGACACACAAGAGCATCGTTGTATGGGTAAAAAGCGTGAAGAATAACCTATTAAGGCCTGAGGTTCCGATTCTACAAATGTCTTCTAAATCCTAACAGTTTTTTGAAAAAAACGTATGTTTCTACGTCAGTGGTGCTCAAACCTTTTCATGTCAAGGACAGCAACATTATATGTATTTTATATGTTACTGTATATGTTATATGTAATATGTATTATTTGGCCACGGACCCCCATCTCAAATTTTTTGTTCCAGGGACCCCCAGAAGCAAAGATTTGAGTTACAAATATTCGGTTTAAAAAATATATATTCAAAGATTTGCACACATTTTCTCGATTTTTCATAAATAGCAGATATACAAGTTCATAGCGCGGCACTCGGTGCCGCGCTATGAACTTGTATATCTGCTATTTTTGAATAGCCAAAGCCTATGGCTTTTTAGCTCAAATAAAAAAATTACACAGATGCGTTCCAGGTCTTAATGGGATAGTACCCATGGGAATACCTGGGGGGCAAAACGCTGACTCACATGCCCCCCCCCAGTGACCTCACGGCGGGGGGGGGGAAGCCCCCCTCCACCCCGCCCCCAAAGTCACAGAGGACAATATTACTATTGTCACAAAACGGGTCACATCGTGGCTGATTGTTTTGGCTCTCAAGCGTAAAATGTCACCCTCCTCCTCCTCCACTAAGCAAAAAGCCAGCCATTCATTGAGGACGACGACGTTAAAAAGTCATCTGTGCCGGGGCACTAGTTTTGTATTTTAACCGATTGAGACCTGGGACGCATCTGTGTCACTTTTTTATTTGAGCTAAAAAAGCATTATTTTACACATTGGCTATTCAAAAATAGCAGATCTACAAGCTCATAGCGCAGCACCGAGTGCTGCGCTATGAGCTCGTAGATCTGCTATTTTTGAAAAATCGTGAAAATGTGTGCAAATCTTTGAATTATATATTTTTAAAGCAAACGTTTTTAACTCAAATCTTTGCTTCTGGGGGGTCCCTGGAACAAAATATTTTGAGATGGGGGTCCGCGGCCAAATACATATACATTTTGGGGGTCGTTGACATGAAAAAGATTGAGCACCACTGATATAGAAACACGTTTTTCAGAAAACTGTTGGGATTTATCGGCTTCAGGTCTTAATGGGTTAAAGTATTATGTTGTGTCTCTCTCTGTATTGGACGCCGACTGTTGCGTGGTGGACACTCGTTAACGTTAAAAGGCTCATGTTCTCATCTTTGTCCACACCTCGTTTGACATGAATTGTACTTTAAATAAAAAATTACAACTAGCTATAACTTTAAAGAAATGAAGTCACGGCCCTGGACCGCTGGCGATGCGGACGGTCCAGGCACCTTATAGGCTCAGTGTAGCCTGACATGTCAGCGTGTCGCGGGTTCGAGTCCTCATCCCGATGGCCTTTGCTGCATGTCACTCCTCATCTCTCTCTCTTCTTTTTTGTCCTTACATTTCTATCCCACGATTTTGTTACCCCTATTTATTCTCCCGTTGCCAATGCCTAAGCTGTAATCCTGGGCGCTACTCTCCCTCTGCCAGTCTGGGGAGAGCCTCTCTCTCTCCCCATTTCCTGTCAGCCTATATTGTCCTGTCAAATAAAGGCTTTTAATTATGTGATCCACATGTGAACGCTGTGCCTCCAGTGTGATTCACATGAACTCACAGCGCGCACAAGAGGTCTGCCGCTGATCAGTCCTTGTGGTTTGTGCAGGGGTCATCAATATGTACACGGACACATGTGTCCGTGGCAAAGACTTGGTCTTGTCCGTGGCAAATTTTTGATTTACACACCATTATGTTCTTATTTTGATCATACTGTAACACCCAATAACTGAACGTTGAGTCTCCAGGTTTTCTTCAGAATATATATGGCACACTAGTACTATGGTTCTCAAATGTTTTATTTGCAAGGACCACCGTAACTCTGAGAGTTACCCGTAAGGGTCCATTTGGTTCCATTTTTACACTCTCAGAGTTACAGACCTGTTACAGTATATGGTCATTCAGGGCTAGCTCTTTATGTGTTTCTGGTAATATAATTGTCCACTAATTTTGTATGTCTGTGGCAAAAATAGAATTTTGACCAAAATGTCCACCACATGAAAGCATGGTGATGACCCCTGGGTTTGTGAGATCAACCGACCCCGTGCCGTGTATGATAATCAAAAATAGCAGATGTACAAGCTCAGGGCACGGCACCAAGTGCCGCGCAATGAGCTCGTAGATATGCCTTTTTTTTTTTAATCGTGGAAGATGTGTGCAAATCTAATTGGACTTTAATTGTATAGCAGACATGAAGTCCACACATTCCAGCTCTGACAGTGTGAAAAAAAAAAAAAAACGGTTCCGAAAAACTATTCCAAATGTGATGGAATCGATTCCGGGTTCCTCAATGTTGTTGGATCCGGTTCCTGCCGGTTCCGTATATATCCCAACCAGAGCCGTATAAAGAGAGTTATGACACTATAGCGTTGTTGACTCCCATTGTATAAGAATGGAATGCGGAAGTGCTCTGTCTATCTCAATGAGATATAGTTCCAATGTTTGGAACTATATAGCCCATAGCAGCCCCGCTTTGCGGTGAGATCAAAGCGTGACGTTATACTCTTCTCTTCTACACTCTGATCCCAACCCCTATGTAAGAGTGTGTGTCACACCGGCAGGCATGTGGCGTCACGTGGCAGCGCTCCCTGGTGGAAACGCTTGGCACTGCATGCGTCGTGAAGCAGGGCCGTTTCCTGTCATAGAGAGAGCGCAAGTCCATATTTTTTCCCCCTCGTTAACCCATTCAATCCGGGAACGCCTATACTGCGTCATTTTAGATTTTTAGCTATAACATTTATGTTATACTTTGGGGCTATTCAAAAATAGCAGATCTACAAGCTCATAGCGCGGCACCGAGTGCCGCGCTATGAGCTTGTAGATCTGCTATTTTTGAAAAATCGTGAACATTTGTGTGCAAATCTTTGAATATATATAATTTCAAAGCGAACATTTGTAACTGTCAAATGTCTCAACAAATGCCTTAATTTTTCTGAAAAACTATTGTTGCTATTATATCAGTTTTCTTGTCAAGGACCCCCAAAATGATATGTTTTTGGCCGCCGATTCCCATCAAAATATGTTGTTCCAGGGACCCCCAGAAGCAAAGATTTGACTTAAAAATGTTTAAAAAAAATATATATATATATGTATATATAAAGATTTGCACAAATGTTCAAGATTTTTCAAAAAATAGCAGATCTACAAGCTCGTAGCGCAGCACTCGGTGTGCCACAATGGTTTAAGTGGTTACACACGGATGCGTTCCCGGTTTAAACGGGTTAACTAAGGCTTTGTGAAAACCTCTCCACACACCGTCCGGGGGGAGTGGCCATCAGAGAGGGCCGCCGGGCTCTGAAGGCTGTCAAGGTCACGTAGCGGCAGAGACATTGTGATTAATGAGCATAATTTAATCATCATTATGCTATCTACTACAGTGGTGTTGGCTGTAGTGGACGGGATCTGGTGGCAAACCGGTGCTCAGCCATTAGACGTAGAACACAGCCTATGTTGGGATGCATTTCTCTCAGCTCCTGTAATTGATGGTGAGTTGTCATCCCGGTGAAAAAAAAAAAATGCCCCTGGGTTGAGTATTCACCGATGGTGGTACATTTACTCAAGTGCTGTACTTAAGTATAATTGAGGTGTGTACATTTTTCAATACCTACCCACTGAGCATTTTTGGGGCTATTAGACATCTAAAATACGTCTAAGGGCTAGGCTAAAACCGTGTTATAATTGGTCTAAAAGTGAACGTTTTTTCAACGTCTATTCTTAGCCTAGACGTTGATTAGCTGTTTTTTAAGTGTCTATATATAGACCGTCTATATCATAGCCGTTGAAATGACGTCTATAATATAAACGGTCTAAATATAG
This sequence comes from Gymnoscopelus microlampas, assembly GCF_963454915.1. Taxonomy (NCBI): domain Eukaryota; kingdom Metazoa; phylum Chordata; class Actinopteri; order Myctophiformes; family Myctophidae; genus Gymnoscopelus; species Gymnoscopelus microlampas. The sequence continues at coordinate 41,790,877 of NC_139948.1, forward strand.
ACGCTTAAAAAACAGCTAATCAACGTCTAGGCTAAGAATAGACGTTGAAAAAACTTTCACTTTTAGACCAATTATAACCCAGTTTTAGACGGAGGTCCAATAGACGACTAATGGCTCACTGGGTAAGTTTATACAAATACGCTATCGTGACTTCTTGGGACAAATGTGACCAAACGTCACAATTGAGGCCTACAGTATTTTATACTTTGTCTATTTGAAAATAGAAAATAGCCGATCTACAAGCTCACAACACGTGGCATCGGACATGAAGTCCACGAAGTCCAGTGCGCTTGTAGAGCGGCTATTTTTGAGAACACTTTACAAATTTTGACACATTTACATTATTTTGATGTCATAATTTTATAAATTAGTCCAGTACAATTACATTTACATTTGTTGTATTGCTACTTTTTACTTAAAGTAATGCTAGGTAACTTTTTCAATAAAACTAAAGTTAAATTGTATATCTTTTGTGAGTGGCAAATGTTTCACAACACCCACTCCATGAATTTCACCCCCGAAAGCCTTTTATTTATATATTTTCTATTGAACGTGGTCGGTGTTGACTGTCCCGCGAAAATGACGTCATCTGGCCGGAAAATGGAAGCGGAAATGCACCGGTTTCCTGTTTGGCCAGGAACTACTGCACCGGTTTCCCGTTTGGCCAGGAACTACCGCGCTAATAACAAAAAGGAAACTCACGCTGATTTTAACAGATTGTATGATTTGAAGAACGAAAAAAAAAACAGAAAAAGAAAACACAGCTCATGGTAACTAAAGCTCCACTGGCTCTTTTTTTTTAAATCTGCACTGTACAACTTTAAGTAAAAGCTCTGTGTATTTCGTCTACCACTGAGTTTCACCTCACGTTATTGAATGAAAGCAAACGTACAAAATGGAGCTACAGAATTCAGTTGGGGGGGGAATTTGATTCACACTTGTTTCAGCTGCCGCTTATTGTGTGCGTGCGTGAGTCCGTATCCACATCAGAAAACATCTCAGTTATAATCTCACCGTGTTCATTGGCAAAATGTCTGATTTGCACTTGGATCCGGATGAGTTGTGTGTTGGTTCCAGCAGCTTATCCTACAAATGGTCTCTTGTCGGGTTGAAAACCTCATACGTCCAAAACTCGTACTTTTTAGGATTCATATTCAAAAGCATCAAAAGTAGCAGATCGCGACGCGTTTCGAGCTTGTAGATCTGCTACTTTTGGTGCTTTTGTGTGACGCTGTATGAGGTCACGTAGGGCGTTGATTTACGAAAAAAAACACAAAGTTGGAATATGGAGATAAGAGGTTTGTGCCCGACAACAACGATATGCTCGCTGTTGTTGTTGTTTATTCCCTGAGGAAGAGGAGTCAGTGAGGAGGTGGTTGGGGTGAACAGGGCAGGTGGAGATGGTAGGGGAGCCTTGGGGGAACCAATATAAATGTATATCACATCGGAAGATACTACAAGGGCCCTTAACCCATTCAATCCGGGAACGCATCTGTGTCATTTTAAGATGTCTTTGGGCTATTTTTTTAGAAAAATCTTGAAAAGTCTATGCTTCTGGGGGTCCCTGGAGCAACATATTTTGAGATGGGGGGGTCCGGGGGCTAAATACTAACATACTGTTAATATTTAGAAAACACTTTTAGATATGTATTTGGTCGCGGACCCCCATCTCAAAATGTTTTGTTCCATGGACCCCCCAGAAGCAAAGATTTGAGTTACAAATGTTCGCTCAAAAATAGCAGCTCTACAAACTCATAGCGCGGCACTTGTATATCTACTATTTTTGAGTAGTCAAACAAATGACACCGATGCGTTCCCGTATTGAATGGGTTAAGGTGCGTTATCCCACAACCAAGATAAAATCGTTGTTGTTAGGCAGAAACCTCTCCATATTGTAACATTTGGTGTTTCTTTCCGCAAATTTACGCACTACTTGATCACACTACAGCGTCACACAATAAGCATCAAAAGTAGCAGATCTACAAGCTAGAAACCCTGTGCTAAAAGATCACTGGGCGGATTAGCTATTTGATGACTAAAATATTCCTTCAATTCAGTCTCATTCCTCTTGCCTTCCTTCTTTCCGTCTGTCCATCCGTCCGTCTGTCTGTCCGTCTTTCTGTCTGTCTCGTCAGACAGAAAGACAGAAAGACAGACAGACAGACAGACAGACAGACAGACAGATCTATCAGTTGAGCGCTTGTTTGTTTTTCCAGCCAGTTTATTTGGTGGGTTCTCTCCTCCCACATGTTCCCTGCTATATGTGGAGACGTGTGCTCTTATCTCTAACCTGCTGTCACTGTGCGGAACACCTCCCCTCAGGCCAGGGCAACCCAACACACACACACGCGCACGCACGCACGCACGCACACACACACACACACACACACACACACACACACACACACACACACACACACACACACACACACACACACACACACACACACACACACACACACACACACACACACACACACACACACACACACACACACACACACACACACACACACACACACACGCACAGCCTACACAGCAGCATTTTTGCCTGTTTACTAATTACCGTACACGGCATATTGTAATTATAACATGTACACTTTTTAAAAAGACCTTTTAGCATCCCTATGTATTGAGTTGTCACATAGATCTACCAGTGCAGAGAATACACCCGCCCACACATTCACACTAGCTCTCTCTCCACCAAGCAATGTTGTTAATAGCACTGATACTAAAAAAAAGACAATTTTAAAGTTCGACAAATGGAAGTATTTATGAAGATTTAACCCAATAAAACCTGGAACGCATCTGTGTCACTTTTTGATTTGAGCTAAAAAGCATTATTTTACACTTTTGGCTATTCAAAAATAGCAGATATACAAGCTCATAGCGCGGCACCGAGTGCCGCGCTATGAGCTTGCAGATCTGCTATTTTTGAAAAATCGTGAAAATGTGTGCAAATCTTTTAATATATTTATTCTTTTAAAGTGAACATTTGTAACTCAAATCTTTGCTTCTGGGGGCTCCCTGGAACAATATATTTTTGAGATGGGGGTCCGCGGCCAGATACATATACATTTTCCTTGACATGAAAAAGATTGAGAACCACTGACATACTGTAGTAACACACGTTTTTTATATACAGATATTAGAAGACATATAGATTTAGAAGACATTTTGTAGAATTGGCCTCAGGTCTTAATGGGTTAATGGCACTGATACTAAAAAATGGAAATTTTGAAAGTTCGACAAATGAAAGTATTTGTGAAGATTTAATATAATGAATGTGCTACACAAATAATGTTTATTAGTAGCATTATTGGTATTATCATTACAAGCCATGGATGGATGGATGGATGCAGGTTATGGCCAGATGGGGGGGGGGGAGAAGGAGAGAGAGAGAGAGAGGACAGATAGAGAGAGAGATATACAGCTCTCCACAGCGTGATATCGGGGGCACTTCTCTTTCCTTGCCCAAGGGCAAAACATGAAATAAAAAACCCAGCGCTTCCACTTTTACCTCCCAATCCCCCTTTATCACTCACACACTCTCTCTCTCACACACACACACACACACACACACACACACACACACACACACACACACACACACACACACACACACACACACACACACACACACACACACACACACACACACACACACACACACACACACACACACACACACACACACACGCACGCACACACGCTGACATAAACATGCACTTGCACAACACAGCCTGCAGACAGTGTGTGGGTTCTATGGGATGTAGAGACTCTACCTCACAGAGGAGCAGCAGTCAGCAGCATGCTATTTGTTGCAGCGGCTATATCTTTCACAGGATTCCATCCTACCGTACCGTTAGGCCCGTCACCGTTATTACATAATCGTATAATCGCAATTATTCGGTGTAATCGCGATTACGTTTTTTGCGCGGTCGTCAGGGTTGAAAAAATGATCTATCTATATCTGTCTACGGTTTAGGAAATAGTTGATCTAATTTATAAGCTTCACGACTGTGAGCTTGTACATCAGCTATTTCCCCTATTTAACCCATTAAGGCCTGGAACACATAATGTGTCACTTTTTGATTTGAGCTAGAAAAGCATTACTTTACACTTTGGCTATTCAAAAATAGCAGATCTACAAGCTCATAGCGCGGCACCGAGTGCCGCGCTATGAGCTTGTAGATCTGCTATTTTTTTTTTATCGTGAAAATGTGTGCAAATCTTTGAATATATATTGTTTAAAGCGAACATTTTTAACTCTATTCTTTGCTTCCGGGGGTCCCTGGAACAAAATATTTTGAGATGAGGGTTGGCGGCCAAATACATATCATTTTGGGGGTCCTTGACATGAAAAAGTTTGAGCACCACTGATATAGAAAGATTTAAAAAAATCAGAATACTGTTGGGATTTAGAAGACATGTGTAGAATCGGCTTCAGTGTTAAAAACATTTGAAAGTATGAAATAATACAATGTCAGTTATTTTTTGTATATCGTTGCTGTCGGGCAGAAACCTCTTATTTCTATATTTTATTTTATTAATTTTTCGTAAATTAATGCCCTACTTGATCATACTACAGCGTCTCACAAAAGCATCAAAAGTAGCACATCTGCAAGCTGGAAACGCAGAACGAAGCGACGCGTTTCCATATCAGCCATGTGATTTTTTTTTGTTTACGAAGCTTAAAAGCCAAACAGAAATGTCATTTCTGTTTATATGTTTCTATGTTCACACAATACTTTGTGCTTTGAACAAGCGAGGCCGTGAGGGGAGAGCCTAGCGTGAGAGAATATCGTTTCGCTAGTTAATCCATCTCTGATGGCATTGTTTTCCCGGAATGGATAAAAAGTGTAATGAAATATAAAACAGTTCAAACGGGGTCTTCAACCAAATGTCTGCGTCAATGCTTTATCCAGTGGTGGACAAAGCACTCAACACCATTACTTAAGTCAAAGTACAGATACCCCTGGTCAAATATTACTCACTTACAAGTGAAGCTTGCTCTGTCAAATTTGTACTTGAATATATTTTTTTAATACTTACGTATTCAAAAGTACAAATTACAAAGTATGTTTTCCTTTTAACACATCGGGTGCCGATCACGGTCTGAACCGTGTGTTTACATAGTAGCGCTCTGGTGCCGTTCACGGTCTGGACCGTGAGTTTAGTCTTTTTGTTTTTTTCGTTTTTCTCCGCACGGGCGGGGCTGGAGCAGCCCTGGGAGTACCCATTGTGATCTTGAGAAGGAAGGGGCAGATAGATCAACGGAAACAAAAAGATGGCTTCCGTCCACTTCCTGTCTATTTCCTTCTTTAAAACGCCTATATCTCCGAATCCGTTTCCTGTGGTGAAAACCGGTCATGCGCGATGCGCGATCCCCCCCCGTTGTAACTCGCGACTGAAATGTTATGGTTCCAGGCTGTAGCCTGCAGGGTCCTCGCTCAACATGAATGGATGCTTTTTTTTACGTGGATTTGCTGGTCGTGGAGTCTAGAGCTTTAAACAGCAAAGCGCAGTCAATGGGGAGAATGCTGGCACCCAACGTAAGTTGTTATGAAAAAATGCTGGCACCCGATGTGTTAATATCAAAGTTTTTTTCATTTTTTACAAACTTTTCAAATTTAAAAAAATATCAATAATATTGAACAGATCTACATATTGTATGCACCACATGGTGCGGAAAAAAAGCTCCCAGAAAAACTGCAGGTCTGCTACGACTCTCATTTGTTTTAAATGAAAGCTGAAGGCCATTGTTTGCTGCTGCCTTTTAATGAGTTCACTTTGTAATGCTATTCTCTTATTCTTCCGTTTTATCATTTCCTTTTTGTTCCTGTTCTTTTAACTCTGTAATAACACTTTTTTAAATTGTATTCAAATGTCCTTCAATCATTTGAACTCTTCATGCTTCATGGAGGACTTTCAATCACCTTTGAAATGTGTGATACAAATAAACTTGCCTTGCCTTTCAAAAACATTGCTTCCCTGCAGTGGTGGAAAAAGTACAACAATGTTTTACTTAAGTAAAATTATCAATACTTTGATGTAGAAAGTACAAAAGTATTGCCATCAAAATACACTTAAAAGTACTATTTTTTGCAAAGAGATCTGGTGGTGATCGAAAAAGAACACACCAAGTACAGTGCAAGTCAGGTCCGTTTTACTAATGATAGAGGGTCTAAGTCAGGGATGTCAAACTCATTTGGGAGTGAGGGCCACATTGGGCCAAAGGTGACTTGATGAGGGCTGTTTCCAGTTGCGGGGCACGCATACGCGCTTGCGCGCGTTCACTTAAACAGCTGTCACTGGCTTTGTTTTCCAACCTGTTGTCTCAGTCATTGCCATAACTACAGTATATCTCTTTACACAATGTTGTTTCTTATTAACCCATCGAGACCTGGAACTGTGTCATTTTTAGATTTGAGCTAAAAAGCATTATTGTACACTTTGGGCTATTCAAAAATAGCAGATATACAAGCTCATAGCGCGGCACCGAGTGCCGCGCTACGAGCTTGTAGATCTGCTATTTTTGAAAAATCGTGAAAATGTGTGCAAATCTTTCAATATATATATTTTTAAAGCGAACATTTTTAACTCAAATCTTTGCTTCAGGGGGGTCCCTGGAACAACATATTTTGATGGGTGTCTGCTTCCAAATACATACATTTTGGGGGTCCTTGACATGAAAAAGATTGAACACCACTGATATAGAAACATACGTTTTTCAGAATACTGTTGAGATTTAGGAGACATGTAGAATCGGCTTCAGGTCTCAATGGGTTAAGAAGAATAGTTATTTTCATTATTGATATTGCAGCTGCAGGCTACAAGACATTTGGAATGAGAGGAGAAATAAACAATGCAATGTTTGACTGAAGTGATATTGATAACTCCCCATATTACCAAAATAAATTCACCCCAGGACTTGCGGCACCCACTTTGAGAAACGTTGCTGTCTGACGAGGGGGTCCCTGTGGCAGAGATATTGCATTGTTAAAGGTCATTGTTGAGTCATTTCTGCTTTATCATGAACTAAAGAGGGACAGAAAAGGGCAGCATTATTCGGTAAGATAACCAGACGACGCAACACGTTGAAACCTTGTATCTCAATATTTAAACTTTTTGAATTTTATTTTGTACGAATGCCCTTATTGTGAGCTCGTAGATCGATTTTTTTTTTGTTGCTATTTGGGAATTGTTTTTAAGTGGACGTGGTTGTCTGTCTGTTGGTTTTATATATCTATTGAACCAATGAAAAGTATTGAGAAGAGCTTATGACTAAAAAACTACATTGGATCCTTGTAGGTTATTTTGTCCGCTTTCTGAAAAATATCATTTTTTTGTATTTTTTGGGGGAGGTACAAGGTTTTCACCCGACAGCGTCAAATTGCAACGTGCCCTTGTTCAGGTGTGTGTGTGTGTGTGTGTGTGTGTGTGTGTGTGTGTGTGTGTGTGTGTGTGTGTGTGTGTGTGTGTGTGTGTGTGTGTGTGTGTGTGTGTGTGTGTGTGTGTGTGTGTGTGTGTGTGTGTGTGTGTGTGTGTGTGTGTGTGTGTTTGTATTACTATACTTGCGAGGACCAAGTGTAGTAGAATTTTAAGAAATATACAGTACATTGTGAGGACCGTTTTCCTGGTCCTCACAAGACAAATGGTTGTTTTATAGTTAAAAAACATTTTTAGAGATACGATTAGTCATTGAGGTGTCTTAGAGGTTAGGTTTAGGGATTGGAATTAGAGTTCAACATGATTTATACTTACTTGCGCGCCAGTGTCATGCACCGAAAAATAGCTGATCTATAAGCTCACAACGCGTCGCAGCGCGACGCGTTGTGAGCTTATAGATCAGCTGTTTTTCGGCTTTAGGCTTACGGTTAAAATGGCAATTATTATTTTTAAATGGCATTCATAACATGGCTGTCCTAAAGTGTTGGTGTCCTCACAAGTATAGTAATACAAACGTGTGTGTGTGTGGTGTAACGCGCCACACTGAGCTGGGGCCAGCCAGATGGCTCCAGAAATGTCCCTTTCTTCCTTTTTTTCCTCTCTTTTCTCTTTGCGTCTTCAGGTTTTGAACTTTTACAGCCAATAAATATCTATCTCTCAGGGCAGAGAGGTGTGGATGTTTATGGCTGGGACCTCTGCTCCTGCTGTTATAGCCTTCTATATTTCACCTGCATGATCACCCTGCTGCCTGAGGCACAAAAACCTCTCCTCTCGCTCACAACGCCGGCTAGAAACAAATATCGTCATTGTGTGTCCGTCGGCCTGCTGGAAACCTTCGTCCGTGAATCGTCTTTAACCCATTGAGACCTGAAGCCGATTCTACATGTCTCCTAAATCTCAACAGTTTTCTGAAAAACGTTTGTTTCTATATCAGTGGTGCTCAATCTTTTTCATGCCAAGAACCCCCAAAATTATATGTATTTGGCCACGGACCCCCATCAAAATATTTAGTTCCAGGGACCCCCAGAAGCAAAGATTTGAGTTAAAAATGTTTGCTTTAAAAATATATATATTCAGAAGATTTGCACACATTTTTTTCAAAAATAACAGATCTACAAGCTCATAGCGCGGCACTCGGTGCCGCGCTATGAGCTTGTATATCTGCTAATTTTGAATAGCCAAAGTGTAAAATTATACTTTTTAGCTCAAATCAAAAATTCCAGGTCTTATTGGGTTAACCGATTCAATCCGGGAACATATCTGTGTCATTTTAGATTTGAGCTATAAACATTATTATTATACTTCGACCATTCAAAAATAGCAGATCTACAAACTCAGCTATGAGCTTGTAGCTCTGCTATTTTTTGCTCTGCAATTTTCTGAAAAATCGTGAACAATTGTGCAAATCTTTGAATATATATTTTTTAAAGCGAACATTTGTAACTCAAATATTTGCTTTTGGGGGTCTCTGGAACTAAATATTTTGAGATGGGGGGTCTGCGGCCAAATACATGTCATTTTGGGGGTCCTTGACATGAAAAAGTTTGAGAACCACTGATATAGAAACATAGGTTTTTCAGAAACCAGAAATTAGATGCGTTCCCGGATTGAATGGGTTAACAAAGACAGCTCCAGTAAATATGTGTATGATAGACAGTCTTTATTAGAATATTTGTTAGAATTAGGTAGGTCGCTTATATTATAAGGAACGGATCCAACATTGAGGAACCGGAATCGGTTCAGATCGCATTTGGAACCGTTTCTGGAACTGTTTTTTATCACACTGTCAGAGCTGGTAATGTGGACTTCATGTCTGCCATACAATTACAATACCGGTGGTACTCAAACTTAAACATTTCAAGGATCACCATAACTCTGAGAGAATAAGAACAAATACAGGTCCAAGTTTGGTTCCATTTGTACATTTTTACAGACCTGTTGGGGTCCATTTGGAACCCCCCCTATAGGAATGGTTAAAGGGAACCGTTAAGGAATCGGACCGTTAACAGGGAATCATTAAGGAACCTGAATCGTTAAAATCCCAAAGGATCCTCAACCCTACACACAGCCCATTGACACCGCTGGTTCTCAAACATGTTCATGTCGAGGAGGACCCCCTAAAATTGACATGTATGTGGCCGCGATCCCCCATCTGAAAAGATTTTTGTGCCGGGGACCCCCCTTTAAGAGAAGATTTGAGTTAAACATTTTCTAAATGATTCAAAACGTTTCAAGATTTGTTTTCAAATTATTCAAAAATAGCCGCTTAAGTGGTTAACTTGATTGTGATGTTATATTAACTGATTTTGCTAGGGACCCCCTCAAACCCCCTCAAAGGACCCCCATAGGGGTCCCCACCCCCCCCCTTTTAGAACCAGTGATCTACACAGACAGTGTGTTTACTGACGCCTTCCAAAACGGAACAAAAATAATTACTGCTATTTGAAAAAAAAGAAGCTATTTGATGAAATATCTTTTTAGCACAGTGCAAAGTAAACGTTTGGGGCATATTTATGTGAATCGTCTCTGACAAGGCTACGGTTTACCTAATGCATACCAAAATAATACTCTGGACGTGTTCCAGACAGTCGCCCAAAATAGAGATTTGTTTCCGATAAGAGAGGATGAAATGAGAAAGCCAGACAGGCAGGCAGAGCAGGGGGGGCTGAGAAGAGCCATTAACCCTTTAAGACCGGGAAAGCATCATTTGTGTCATTTTTAGATTTCTTTGGCTATTCAAAAATAGCAGATATACAAGCTCATAGCGCGGCACCGAGTGCCGCGCTATGAGCTTGTAGATCTGCTATTTTTGAAAAGAAATTGTGTGCAAATCTTTGAATATATATATATACATTTTTAACTCAAATGTTTGCTTCTGGGGGGTCCCTGGAACAAAAATATTTTGAGATGGGGGTCCACGGACCAATACATATCTTTTTGGGGGTCCTTGACATGAATATCTTTGGAGAACCACTGATATTATAGCAACATACGTTTTTTTTTCAAAAAAACTGTTAGGATTTAGAAGACATGTGTAGAATCCCCCAGAAGCAAAGATTTGAGTTAACCTGTTCGCTTTAAAAATATATATATATTCAAACATTTGCAAACATTTTCACGATTTTTCAAAAATAGCAGATCTACAAGCTCATGGCGCGGCACTCGGTGCCGCGCCATGAGCTTGTAGATCTGCTATTTTGGAATAGCCAAAGACATCCACAATGACAGAGATGCGTCCCCCAGTTTTAATGGGTTAAATGAAGACTCATGTTGGAAGAAGAGAGAGAGAACTGTGTGTGTGTGTGTGTGTGTGTGTGTGTGTGTGTGTGTGTGTGTGTGTGTGTGTGTGTGTGTGTGTGTGTGTGTGTGTGTGTGTGTGTGTGTGTGTGTGTGTGTGTGTGTGTGTGTGTGTTTACATCTTTGACAGCTAATACACCAGATGTTGTTGATGAAGAGTCCAGAGAAGTGTCTGTATTAGAGACAGTGGTGTAATGGTGTTATTTTTGGCGGTACGGTATTTTAATGTCACGTGCACGCGCGCGCACCTACACGTGAGACCAGCATTAGAACATATCGTCTTAATGACCTTAATGCGTGATGAATATTCATTTTACTTAGGTTTACGGGTGTATAAATAGTAGTAGGTAGTAGGAGACATGTTTGTATAGGAAATTACTATTTTTGGGGCGGTGTAGCCGCCCCCTATAAGTGAGTTTTGGACACCGACCAATCCTGCACCGTGATTGGCCAATAGTCTACAACTCATTGTATACCCCTAACCCTTCCATTGTTAATGCAAATCGATACTTTTGCAAAGTCAGCCAATCACATTACAGCTAGTGTCATCACCACTAACTGTAATGTGATTGGCTGACTTTGCAAATTTAGGACTGTGATTGGCTAGCGAAACACATGACACATATGCAGCCCTATGAATAGCAGTATGGAAAAAAGTAATTCATCCTTTTTTTAAAGTGAGTCATGTTGTGATGACCACACACCGCCCACTTCACACTGGGTGTGATTTTTTAGCTTAGTTTTAGTCTTTGTAGCCTAAATCTTCTCAAGGAATGCCTTGAATTATAGGAGCTGAAAAAGGTGTAGGCTATAATACATATTAGTAAATGATAAACACACAAAATGAGAAACACATGGCCGTGGCTTCGATGTGGATCTCTGCCGTCATAGTAATGATGTCATATTGATGACATCACTCTTGCCCCAATTATGGAGGGGGCGGCATCCTGCACACATCGGTGTTGCTAGGCATGCATGGCAACCGATTATGTTGTGAGTGAGGTCAGACCAAAGCTCTGCTCAGATATATGAGGTGTGAAGTTACTTTAGACTTCCACTTCTAGACCAGAAGATGCTGTGTCCACATGTGTTGTAAGAGAAAGGTATACAGAACTTTGGTAGACAAAGAATACAGGGATATAGAGAGGGCACATTTTCCAGCCTCAACAGAACTTACAACTCTGTTCCTATCACAGTCCATGTACAGCAGCAGCGCTGACCATGAACCGCCACTCCTGGGAGGAGTGTGGTCCCAATCCTCCCAGACTAAGCTCTCCTGTTCTGAGTGTACGTTCACGTCTCATCCGAGCCACGACGACCTCAACCGCCAAACGCTGAGGCATGGACATACCTGCTCAGAGGCCCGTCAGCAAATAGTCATCTCTGTAACCAGCCGGAAACAAGGAGACACAGACCCACCAAAATCTCAAAGTCATCAACGGTTTACCGAGGTTTTAACTCAACCAGGAGATGTAAAGAAAAATCAGACGATTTACAAAGGAAAGAAAACTCACATCTGTAAACAGTGTCACAAAAGTTTCAGTGAGTTAGGTAGTCTGAAAAGACACCAGCATGTCCACACTGGAGATAAACCTTTCCACTGTAAACAGTGTGACAAGAGCTTCAATCAGATAAGTCACCTGAAGACACACCAGCGTGTCCACACGGGAGAAAAGCCCTTCCACTGTAAACAGTGTGACAAGAGTTTCAATCAGATAAGTATCCTGAAGACACACCAGCGTATTCACACTGGAGAGAAACCTTTCCACTGTAACCAGTGTGACAAGAGTTTCAATCAGATAAATAACCTGAAGACACACCGGCGTATTCACACTGGAGAGAGACCTTTCTACTGTAAACAGTGTGACAAGACTTTCAATCAGATAAGTCACCTGAAGACACACCAGCGTGTCCACACGGGAGAAAAGCCTTTCCACTGTAAACAGTGTGACAAGAGTTTCAGTGAGTCGGGTAGTCTGAGGAAACACCAGCTTATTCACACTGGAGAGAAACCTTTCCACTGTAAACTATGTGACAAGAGCTTTAGTATCTTAGGTAGTCTGAGGAAACACCAGCTTATTCACACTGGAGAGAAACCTTTCCACTGTAAACAGTGTGACAAGAGTTTCAATCAGATAAGTAGCCTGAAGACACACCAGCGTATTCACACTGGAGAGAAACCTTTCTACTGTAAACAGTGTGACAAGAGTTTCAATCTGAAGACACACCAGCGTATTCACACTGGAGAGAAACCTTTCCACTGTAAACTATGTGGCAAGAGTTTCAGTCAGTTAGGTAGTCTGAGGATACACCAGCGTATTCACACTGGAGAGAAACCTTTCCTCTGTAAACTATGTAACAAGAGTTTCAGTGTCTTAGGTAATCTGAAGACACACCAGCGTCTCCACACGGGAGAAAAGCCTTTCCACTGTAAACTATGTGACAAGAGTTTCAGTGTCTTAGATACTCTTAAGAAACACCAGCGTATTCACACTGGAGAGAAACCTTTCTACTGTAAACAGTGTGACAAGAGTTTCAGTGAGTTAAGTAGTCTGAGGAAACACCAGCGTATTCACACACTAGTGTTGGGGAAGCTACTTTGAAAGTGTAGCTTGTAAAGCTACAAGTAGCTCACCATGGCAGTAGCTTGATCAAGCTACATAGCTACCCCTGGAGAAATGTAACTTGTAAAGCTACAGCTACATAGGAAAAAGTAGCTCAGCTACTTTTTTTTTTTTCAGCGTTAAATTGAGAATGTATGTGGTGTATAAGAAACAAAATATACTATCCTACAAAAGAACTAGCGGAAATATGCCTTTCAACTGAGTTCTATTTCAAAAAGGTTGATATTTTCTTTAGTAAACATCTGTGTTCATAAAGTAAAAGACTAGAGACTTCGTGTCTCCTCCTCCGCGTCATCAGCGCCCATACCCTAGGTGGGGTTGGCGAAAGGGCCTACTCTGTGTGGAGTTTGCATGTTCTCCCCGTGTCTCCCAGGGTAGTTAATACCCTCACAAAAACATGTAGTAATCCTGGTCACTATACCGCCTCCCCCATGACAGCCGGGGCGCCTGATGGAGGGGAAGGGAACTGGTTGGAATAACGTGTTCCTTCCACGCGCTACGTCCTACCAGGGAAACTCCCCCCTGTCAGGTGACAAGAAGGTCAGTTGGCTCTCATGATAGTGGTTCCGTTTGGCACTCATCCATGCCAACGCTGAAAAGACGCTCACATGGAACACTGCCTGGGACACCAGTGTTGAACTTTATTAAGACTTCTCTCATTTTGGGCAGATATTTTAACACATTTTGTGGGGAGTCATCTGTATATTGGTAAAGTTTTGTCTGTAGAGGCACCAACATCCAACACCATGAATTTTGAATTTGTGTGGCCACGGTTGGTCCGGTACTTCTGCGGTGGTAGGAGGGTTGTCCATGGTGACGTAGTCTTGCATAGCCAAACAACTATTCCACAATCTCCGAATGCCATATAGAGTCTGGGACTAAACCTCCCGAAATCCGAGGCTAGCATCCGTTCACGAAAATATATTTTAAAATGTCTTTACATTGTATTGTCTTATTTCCATTTCTGCTAAGCAGCAAGCTATACATGCTTAGATGATTTTGATCTATATTAGGATTTCCGCAAAGACAAAACGGAAGTGGGGAGGAGGCTTAACCTCCCCTTTATCGCTTGATCATCAAAATTGCTTCTGTGCTCCAGACTGTATGACCGGAAACATCTGAAAATTGTGGGAGGCAAAAGTCTGGCCACGCGAGACTAATGGTGATGCCACTGACGCAGTTAGTTCTTATGTGTTTCACACTGCCTTCTGCACCCTGCAAAGCATTCAAGTTATACACCAGAGCAAGCAAAAGCAGCTTTTGGCTTGTCAAGTATGGAAGCGAATAGATGCCATAATTCAAATGAAATGGCAATTTGAAAATTCAATTGAAATAAGAGAAATGCTTTTTAATCTTCAGAAAGTTAACGCTGTTTTGAGACAAAAATAAATGTAAAATGCTATAGCGTTAACATTTAATCTACAGGTGTGCTCATTCTATGACAGAATTAAAACTATAAATGAAATAAAATAAAAAGATATTTTTATTTCTTTTGAATTATGGCATGTATTCGCTTCCATAAAAAGGACAGTCTGGTACAAGAACACACCAATGGTAAAATAAAATGAATATTTTATGTCATATTATTGCCCAAAATTGTAGCTTGTAACTTAGCTAAACTACAAAAAATGACCCAAAAAGTAGCTGAGCTACTTTACGAGGTACACAAATATGAATGTAGCTAAAATACCGCAAGTTACAGCAAAATGTAGCTAAGCTACGTAGCTCAGCTACATGTAGCTTAATGCTCCCCAACAAATAAAACACACTACAGATGTAATGGTGGGGTAACAAAAACTATGTTTTAAATGTAATTCTACTCGTAGTTACATTTGCCTTGTTACTTGAGTTTTTTTTTGTTCTAGTTTCAGTTAATTCAATTAGAAAATATATGTTTTAGACACACAAACACAAAAGTAGAATTAAAATAATTGTGTTGTTTGTGTACTTGAACTACTTTATTTGCAGACAGGATACCACAGCATCAGTACTGTAGCCATAATGCTGTGTTGCTGTGATACCGTGTATGACCATGTTATGCAAAGTAGCCATTTTGGTTCCTTGGCTCGTCGTGAATCTAAGGGGTTCTAGCGTGCACGCGCGTGCCGTACCTGCGCACGCTCGTGAAATAATACTGTTCGCACACCGTGGTGTCCTGGTGTGCAGCAACCGGAAACACCACTGATTAGAGATAGCCTGCACCTTTCTTCGACCCTAGCCTAGAGGAAGCCTTTATGACCAAGATCATTAAATACCAACCACTCCTACATACTGTACCATCTCAGAGCTGGGCTGTTATATAGGTGCAGACTATTTGTTTTTATATTTGGCAGCCTAGGACATTATACCCACAGACTGGTTGTTAGAGGGTTTCAACTCAAAAAGGAGGCAAAAAAGGGCTGGCAAAGTACTGTGCTGTCTCTGCTATAGTTGGCAGCTGCCAGATATGGCGGAGACGCTGTTACTTATACCCATAGAGTACTGAGTGTAGGGGTGTGCCGACACTAATTTCACCAAACGATACGATACGATATTTGGCTCACAACTTCGATACGATACGCACTTTTTTTATTATGAAAATATGTGGGGGAGAAAAAAAGCAAATGCAAACAAATAATTCTGTTTTTGCATTATTCAGACATGCAAACTTGTAGCTTTTCAGCTACAATAGCCGTTTTGAATCCAAATAGGGCAATATTGTGACACCTGACCCGAAAAAAACCCAACATGTTGTCACCCTTTTCACCTCGGGGCTGTTTGCATGCCTGATTATAATGATTGTAAAAAAAACTATATATTTTTTTTCCAAAACGATACATATCGTCACGAAAACGTATCGCGATATATCGCGGGACGATATATCGGCACACCCCTAACTGAGTGATATGCTTATTGTACCATGAAGACATATATGCCATGCTTTTGTGAATGTAATAACTGTACCTTTGTGTCCTTGTATGCTCTCCTTTATGTGGTCATGAATAAATTATTAAAATGTGTGTGAGGACCAAACGACCCCACAAGTGTAGTGACATTTGAGAAGTAGACAAATCTAGAGGAACCAGTTTCCTGCTTCCTCACAAGAGAAATACGTGGGGTAGGATTAGACCATTAGGCATTTAGAAGGTTAGGTTTTAGGGATTGGAGATACTTGTAGGTAATCCTGATTTACACTTAGTTGCACGCTCGCGCCGTGCGCCGGAGAAATAGCAGATCTACAAGCTCACAATGCGTCGACTCTCAGCTGTTCCAGGGGGTTCCAGGGGGTCCCCAGCAAATTGTGTTAATACAGCATCACAATCAATTTAACCGCTTCATCAATTTATACGTTGGCTATTCAAAAATAGCAGATCTACAAGCTTGCAGCGCGTCACTTCGTGCCGCGCTGCAAGCTTGTAGATCTGCTATTTTTGAACATTTTTGAAAAATCTTGAAAGTGTTTAAAACAAATCTACTCTTCTGGGGGTCCCTGAGCTTGTAGATCTGCTAAAAAAAAGACCTTAGTATGGCTAATATGTTTATTTCCTCACAAGTATAGTAATACAAGCGTGTGTGTGTGTGTGTGTGTGTGTGTGTGTGTGTGTGTGTGTGTGTGTGAGAGAGAGAGCTCCTCGCGGCGGTGTCTCAGTGATATAGTCACCTTGTCATCTAGGATAAATGCTTCTGCCCCACACCTTCTCCCACTTCACCACTCTCTCCATTCTCACTCACTGTCTTTCTCTCCTTCCCTCCCTCCCTCCCCCTCTCTCTTTCCCTCTCTCTCTCCCTCTCTCTCTTTGCCTCTCTCTCCCTCTCTCTCTCTACCTCTCTTTCTCTCTCCCTCTCTCTCTCTCTGTCACACTCTCTCGCTCTCAGGAGGGTTTTTTTTTTGGGTGACAAATAAGGCGGCGGGCCGTGATTGGGGCGATCTGTGCCGTCAACAACATTTATCAAACTTTGGTTGCCTTAATTCAGTCATTCATCACGCCCGGCCATGTGGCGTGATAATAATTAAACGCGACCATCAGTCACCCTGCCTCTGAATTAGTACGCTAATTGAACAAGAAGCTACGGCGTGCTAGCCGCGCTATACTGCACGGACCGCTGACTTCCACTTGTTGCCACGTCTGCTTATTATAAGCGACTTTGGCCGTGTTTTTTTTTTCTTCTGTATAAAGTGGTTTATTTTAGAGGGCTTGTTCCTAAGGTGTAGTTACTTATTCGAGCTTGTCAATGACCCGGAAAATGGTTATGCTTTTGTCCGCGGATCTCCATCTGAAGATATTTTGTGCCGAGGGACCCCCAATACAAGATTTGTATAGTTAAAATATTTAATATATTGCTTGTTTCTCTCGCAAAATCTGACAACACTGGTGGCATCCCCTTCTCTCCTCTCTCGCCGTCTTTTACTCCACAAGTTCTCAAAACGTTTTCATGTCAAGGACCCCCCAAATGAATATGTATTTGGCCGCGGACCCCCATCTGAAAAGGTTCTGTGCCAGCTGGGACCACCAGAAGAGAAGATTTTATGTTAAAGAAATACAAAATCGTGCTGTGAGCTCGTACTGTAGCTCTTGTAGAAAAAAAACACAGGAAAGGCAACAATGCTCATCTGATTGATACCAAATCATTGGCATTCTGTGAGGGGTACCGGGGGGGAGGGGGGGGTCTCATTCTGTGCCAACTGGTGGTGTGACGGCGCCCCATACAGGCTTTTTTTTTAACTTGGAGTGAATCTCAGCAGATATTCTCTCACGCCTACTGTGTGACAATAGCAAATAAGCTTCTTCACGAAACAACCCGCCCACACACACACACACACACACACACACACACACACACACACACACATTGCCATGTTTAACACATTAAAACCGGGGGCACATCTGTGTAACCACCTAAACCATTATTTTATATTTTTGGCTGTTCAAAAATAGCAGATATACAAGCTCACAGCGCGGCACCGAGTGCCGCGCTGTGAGCTTGTAGATCTGCAATTTTTGAAGAATCTTGAAAAGAATGTGCAAATCGTTGAATATATGCATTTTTTTTTTAAAGCAAACAATTTGAACTCGAATCTTTGCTTCTGGGGGGGTCCCTGGAACTACATATTTTGAGATGGGGGTCGGCGGCCAAATGCATATAATTTTGGGGGTCCTTGACGTGAAAAAGTTTGCATAATTATAGCAACGTAATTGTTTCAGAAAACTGTTAGGATTTGGAAGACATTTGTAGAATCGGCCTCAGGTCTTAATGGGTTAAACCTACACACAGACACACAAATGCACACAAACACACCGTGGTAAGCTCTGCATACCGTGTGTGCGCGTGTGTGTGTGTGTGTGTGTGTGTGTGTGTGTGTGTGTGCGCTCGTGTGTGAAGCAGGTTTTGGGCGTTGGCCTCCGGCTAGAATAAACTAGAAATTGGGATTGTCTTTCATTTACTTTATCATTTCTTCACTCGGCTTCAAACCCTTTCACAGTTTACAACCAGGTTTGTGTCATTGTAAACAGCGTACACACACACACACACACACACACACACACACACACACACACACACACACACACACACACACACACACACACACACCATGTGCTGAATAATGTGTCAACAACAACACATGATGTGTTGAATACATCGTGCAACACGTTTCTGCAGAAGAGCCACACGGAGCCCGTTTTAACTTGGAACAAACCTCCTCCACGTCCTGAAGAACGTGTATTGGAGGTGAAGTGGAGGTCTTCTTACCCCCCAGAGTTTCTCCCACTCACAGTAGTGGGAAAAGTACTCAAATGTTTTTCTTAAGTAAAAGTATCACTACTGCAATGTAGAAGCACTCTGTTAAAAGGTGGTAAAAGTCCGGAATTAAAAATGTACTTGGGTAAAAGTACAACAGTATTGGTTTCAAAATGTATCTAAATACCAAAAGTAAAAGTACTAAAATATCTGAAAATAGCAGATCTACAAGCTCACAACGCGTCGCGATGCGACACGTTGTGAGCATGTAGATCTGCTATTTTCAAATAGCCTTGGTATAAAATGGGGCTAAATTGGTTGATATATGTTTTATAATGTAATCATTTATATCTGCAAAGTATCTAGTAAATAAAGTTTTCAAATAATTGTAGTGGAGTAAAAATACAATATTTGCCTCTGAGATGTAGTGGAGTAGAAGTAAAGGTATAGACAATTGGAAATACTCCAGTAGAGTAAAAGTACCTCAGAATTGTACTTACAGTACATGTAAGTAAATGTACTTAGTTACTTTAGACCACTGCCCACTCACATTGGTGCACTCATGGAGTACCGAGGTCTGACGTAATGTATGCATTCCTACCTAGGTATTTTTATTTTTCTTCCCCATTCTGAATTCCCATAGACGCGTTTAATATCGCAGCATATTATAGCCTAAGAACTGTGTTCCAAAAATAAACAAATGAGCCCGGCGGTTTGACTCATAATATGGATATGAAAGCATCAACTGACGGCGAAGGAAACGCCGACGTTACCTCCGCCGAATTAATGAAATGTTCGCCAGAAACAGACTTTATCAAATATGAGTGACTGACTGTCATAACAATACAGAGCAGAGCCACCTCCCTGACAATATCGCCGGGGAAACGTGTTTATTTATGGACCATAAGATGACCCAGTGTTGTTTTCCATAGAGAAATTACCTCCCTGACCCAGGGGATGAATGAGTGACGTCAGGATCTACAAGCTCATAGCGCGGCACCGAGTGCCTCGCTATGAGCTTGTAGATCTGCTGTTTTTGGAAAATCTTGCAAATGTGTGCACATCTTTGAATATATATATTTTTAAAGGGAACATTTGTAACTCAAATCTTTGCTTCTGGGGGGTCCCTGGAACAAAACATTTTTAGATGGGGGTCCACGGCCAAATACATAAAGAAAAATGATTTCTAAATCCTAAAAGTGTGTTTGCTATATCAGTGGTGCTCCAACTTTTCCATTTGAAGGACCCCCAAAATGATATTTATTTAGCCGCGGACCCCCATCTCAAAATATGTTCTTCCAGGGACCCCCAGAAGCACAGATTGGAGTTAAAAATGTTAAAAAAAATATATATATATATATATATATATATATATATATATATATATATATTTTTTTTTTTTTTTTTTTTTTTTTTTTTTGAATAGCCAGAGACGTCTTAAAATGACACAGATGCGTTCCCGGTGTTAATGGGTGACATGACAGGTGGAGAACAAGAAAGGTAGAGAGTACATTTACTAAAGTACTGTGCTTGACTATAATTTTGAGGTACTTTTACTTTACTAGAGTATTTCCATTTCATTTGTTGATACTCGAAAAGTCAAGTTGATGTTGTTGATGTTATTTGCCCCCCCCCCCCCCCCCCCCCCCCCCCACCACACACACACACACACACACACACACACACACACACACACACACACACACACACACAAGCGACGTGGGGGAGAAATGACACACTTAAGATTCAGAACAGAACAATTGCTGGAAGAGGTATCAAGTGGCCATTTACATCATGTAATAGTCATAATAATCATAATAACTATTTATGAAGCACTTATCAAGGTTACAAAGTGCTTTACACGAAATTGAGTACAAATGGAGGAGTTGGCACAGAGGATACTGTGTATAGGCTTGGGTGGCATTGGAAATACCATAGATAGGAGGGTGTGGAGGGCAGCGATTCAGACTGATTGTTGATTATTATTCTTCAAAATAATTGGATTCAGTTCTAAAAGGAGCTGGCTAAACAGATTGTGTTGTGTTAAATATGTAATATAATATATGACTCTTGATTCCAAGTAATAAGTAATATAATATTATTACTTTTTTAAGGAGTGATATGTAATAAGTGACATACTACTCTCCGGAGTAATATTGCCCAACACGTTTATGATATTGAGTTACATTTGATAACGTCTGTCTTTGGATAAATTAGTACTTTTTCACCGTCAGTTGATGCTTCGTATCTACAGTATATGAGTTATTTTTGGAACACCAAGGGGTCCACGGCCAAATCACATGACATGAAAATGTTTGAGAACCACTGCTCTAAAACAACATTAGACAATAACATTTGACTGCCCCTGCCCCCTATAGTCGCATATCTTTGGGGCTTTGCTTTCATAGACCCCCAGTTGCTTGTTTCACTCGGCAAAAGAAATCTGGCAACACCCGCTTTATAATCACCTAATTGTTTGGACTGTCCCTTCGTCGTGCCTCTGTGTCTCTATTTTGTTGCTTGGATGCTTAACGTTATGTCACGCGTTGTGTTAAACCACTTAGGCAAGTATTAAATGCTTTTAATGAACGTTCCGATGTAGCATCTTCACAAACGGAGTAGAGTTGAATAGTTTGCCCTCCTGCTGTGCAGCCAGGCTTTGAAAACAAACCCAAAGTTTAACTTTTGCAAGGTGACAGCCAGGCAGAAAGCTTGTATCTCCGTGGTTCAACTGTGTACGTTTTTTTTTCTTTCTTTCTTCATACTGGAGTCATCACACTGGAGTGTCACACAAAAGTAGTGAAAATATCAGATCTACAAGCTCGTAGGCTTGTAGATTTTTCACTATTTTAAAAAGGTTTATAAAATAATGATGAAAAAGGAATGTTTTTTGGACGTACAAGGTTTCCGCCCGACAGCGACGAAGTAGAGGGAAGGTTTTGTTTGTTTTGTTTTTTCCAAGCTGACATCAAGCTGTTGTCATTGGATGAGTTGAGTGCAAACCATTATGCAACTATCCATTACATCAAATAATAGAGCAAATTATTTGATTAGATGATGATTTTATCGTAGAAAAAACTAACCTCTAAATGTTTTATAATCAACTAAAATGATTACTCTGATTAAACACTAAAGTCCTATACTAAAGATTGTGAAAATAGACGATCACAAATAACTTGCGATGCGTTGTTTGTACATCGCCTAGTTTTGCTTTGATGAAAGAAATGGTATAAAAGCAAAACTTTCCCCAATCCCCACAATTTCCCCCTAGTCTGAAGACTCACCTCTTCAGACTCCACCTCAGCCCGTAACACTTGCCTACAGCCTTGACGACCTTATGCAGGCTTATGCATAAGCTAAAATGTCATTTACATAGCATGTTATGTAGACTATAGCCAGGTTCATTAGTAGACCTGGCATCCTAGTTTGTATAGTTTCAATGTAGAGATGTTTTTATATATTTTTCTGATATTATACTGTTTAGACTGAGGACTTGGTTTACCTATGATCCTAGATTACTATTTCTATGCAGTTGATGTATTACTTCTTGTTTACCTTGCTTACTGTAAATCGCTCTGGATTAAGAGCGTCTGCTAAATGCCTAGATTGTATCGTAATATTGATTTCAGATTATGTATTTAAATAATAAAATGTAATCGATTAGTCATACTGTAAACATTTGTGTGTGTGTGTGTGTGTGTGTGTGTGTGTGTGTGTGTGTGTGTGTGTGTGTGTGTGTGTGTGTGTGTGTGTGTGTGTGTGTGTGTGTGTGTGTGTGTGTTTGTGTTTGTGTGTGAGAGAGAGAGAGAGAGGAGCCAGTGTGGCTGTGTGTGTGTTTGTTTTGTGGTGTTGACCTACTTTACAAGTTGCAGCTTCATTAAATAATGGATTGGTCTGAGGAAGTCTGCTGTCTGAAGGGCCTGAGCTCTGTGCGCATGCATGCACACACACACACACACACGCAATCCTTGATGAGTGAGCGCGCACACACAAACACACAAATCATCGCACTAGCAGTAGTCCACGCACCCTTGCAGCAGCCGCACGCATACTTGTGCACAGCACCACACAGACCCTATTAAGACTGGAGGAGAGAGCGATCCAAATGCGCACGCACGCGCACGCGCACACGCACACGCACACGCACACGCACACGCACACGCACACACACGCACACACACACACACACACACACACACACACACACACACACACACACACACATTTGCCTGGTGGAGTGTGAACACATTGTCAGAACCGGACAAAGCCGGGAATAATTAAAGCGTGGACTGGTCTCCTCGCCCTGCGTCTGAGAAAAGAACAAACGCTTAAGAGAAGAGCACACACCACACCCACACTCTGAAAAGGGCTTTGTGCCAGGGACCCCCCAGAAGAGAAGATTTATGTAATAATAATAATAATAATACAAAAATATATATATATATATGATATGCAATTTCTTTTATAGCCAGTATATAAATGGATAAAGTGGTTAAAAGGATGGTGATGCTTTCAGGGGCGGACTGGCCATTTGGCGCACCGGGCAAATGCCCGGTCGGCCGCTGGGCCAAAAAAAAAAAAAGAAGCACTGAGTGCCACGCTATGAGCTTGTAGATCTGTGTGTGTGTGTGTTCCTCCTAACTCTTAGGGAGCAGGCTGGGAATATAGTCTCCTTTGCCCACCTTGCTCAAGGGCAATGACAACAGTAGTCAGGTATTGAACCCAGCACCTTCTGCTCTGCCTGCAAACCCCTGTAGCTCATCAACACTCCACTGTTCTAACCCATTAAGACCGGGAAAGTATCTGTGTGTGTCACGCTGCAAGCTTGTACATCTGCTATTTTTGAACATTTTTGAAAAATCTTGAAAGTGTGGTGAAAAGAATTACCGATCTACAAGCTCACAACGTGTCGTGAACATGTCACGTTGCGAGCTTATAGATCAACTATTTTTGCCCAAAGGGAATTGGTGTAGAAAAAAGTAACTCTGGTCCGTTTGTACTATAAGAACAGAGGGTTTAAGTGGTTAATCAGCGCTCTGGCGGCGTGTCAACCAGCCCATTACGGTGCAGATAGATGATAGATGTTTATGGACAGACGTGCAAAGCAGACGATGACAGCCCGCCGCGCTTACAATGATGGATAAGGCGCCGCTGGGATTTGAACCCGGGATCTTGTGCTCATGAGTGCGGAGTGAGGACTAGCGATGCCGTGGTTGGGCCGGCACTGCTGGCTGGATTGTGCCTTGGGCTCTTTTTAATGTCTCTGTCTCTTTCTCTCTCTCTCCCTTCCATCTGTTTCTGTCCCCCCTCTGCTCTCTCTCTCTCTCTCTCTCTCTCTCTCTCTCTCTCTGCTTCCCAAGCCGTTCTCCACTCTCTCGTCCCTCATCTCTTCCTCTCACTCTCTTCCTCTGTCCTCTACCTACTTTCTACAGTACCTTTTCCCCCATTTGTCCTCCGTCGCTCTCTCATAAAGGATAATTCCTTTTAACAGGTCGTTCATGAAAGTCCTTGCGGTCTTGTTTCCAATGAGAACCTGTGAGCAATTTGGGGTTAAGAGTCTTGCTCAGGGACAAATTTCATTTCATCGACACATATGCTGGCCTGGCCGGGAATCGAACCTGCGGCAACCAGGGCCTCTGGCTCCTTAGGCGGACTCACTAACCACTCAGCTATGGCCGCCCCATACCTCTATTTTCCCCCTTTCTTATCCCCCCCCTCTCTCTCTGTCTCTCTCTCTCTCTCTATAAGTGTTAAAAAGCTCTATTCTGATAGAACTCATTGCTATAGAGCAGTGGTTCTCAACCTTTTTACACCAAGTACCACCTGAGTCTCTCTAAGTACCACCATAACAACTGATGTTAAAACACAGGTGTGTAGACCTACTGTACCGCATCCTATTCAGATATGCACAGTTAACACAGGAGGCTAATTTATTCCTAATGAGAACAAACCGAAACTCATTTAACAGCGTCCTCGGAGCAGACAAAACCACGGAAAGATATTCACATTTTAACTTGCTCTTTCATCATAGAAACAAGTGGGCTTATAACCAAAACGATCCATGTTCTCTGGTAGAAGTGGTGTTAGTGTTCCGTGTAGAAATATTGTTAGTGGGAATGAAAACATAGTCGCACCACCGGAAGTGAAAGGCTGAAGGCAGACCAAAACCCCGGTTTCCTTGGGTGCGTGTGCTACGTTGACGACCTCCCAGAGCCAAGTGAGTGTAAAAAAACAGCAGAGGGCACTGTTTTTCCTTTTCATTTGGCGATGGGTTCCCAGATTGCAGAATGACAAACAATGCCACAGACAGACAGAGCTACAGACAGACAGACCGAGCCACAAACAGACAGAGGCACAGACAGACATACAGTGCCACCGACAATGAGACAGACATACAGACAGATACACAGACAATGCCACAGACAGACATGCCGCTTTCACGATATGTGTTTTAATTAGCCACAGGTGATGGAGGTTTTAATCATGGACTGATTTAGTTTGTGTTTTGTCTTTCAGGCAGCACTGTGTTTGATTGTTAGATTGTTATCTCTGTTATTATCCTGAAATACACTGGGTCTGACAGAGATAACTAGTCCCTGTTTACTCAGCCAGTCCAGACCCATGCAGATGGCGGTGTGACAGAGTCAGACAACTTTCCAAAATGAATAAATAACCACGCAGAGAAACAAGATTTAACTGGCAGCTCAATGTCATTGTAACTAGAATATTCGGTAGAAATTCATAATGTTTTACAGCCAGATTTAGTCTGTGAACTTCCTGTGCAAACTGCAGGATACAGGATAAACAAGTGAAATTGGAAGAGATGATGACACAAATAAATGAGCAGACAAAATTGGAACTGTAACACTTTAAAAAAAATGAAGCTGATAAATGGGTACTCTCTGCTGATTGGCTGACATGTGTCGCATCACGACGCCTTATGAGCTTGTAGATCTGCTCTTTTCAAATAAGTATATAGTACGTTTGCTTCGGTGCTCTGTATATTTTGAATGCTACAGTAAAGTCTTGAATACAGCATTTCTGTTCTGTTCTGATACTTTTACTTAAATACAACATCTTGAATACTTCTAACACCCCTGTTCCGTCCCACTCTCCCCCCTCCCCAAAAGAGCGACACGTTTGCTCTTTTCTCTTTTGTTATGCTTCCCATCGCTCTCATGTTTTGTGAGTGTGTTAGTGTGTGGGTGGCTCTCTCTCTCTCTCTCTCTCTCTCTCTCTCTCTCTCTCTCTCTGTGTTCCTGACAGAGGTACACAGGTCTGTGAAAGGTTACCTTTCCCTCAGAGTCAGCGTCACCAGAGGGGACACCACACACACACACACACACACACACACACACACACACACACACACACACACACACACACACACACACACACACACACACACACACACACACACACACACACACACACACACACACACACACACACACACACGGGCAAATCCACACATAACATTACATGAAAGACAAAGACATTTGCATGCACACACACACACACACACACACACACACACACACACACACACACACACACACACACACACACACACACACACACACACACACACACACACACACACACGGCCCACCAGAGACAGTTAGCATGTCCTTTACGCACCACCATACATCTCATAATGTAAAGGGGACGCTGTAGGTCCCATGCAGGCAGCAGGACACCAAGTGTCCCTCCTGTTGTCCTCTGGCTGTAAACATGGCTGTGGTCACATGGTCACATGGTCACATGGTCACATGGTCAAAGCTACACAATGTATGAGCATTAATATATCGTTGCTGTCGGATGGAAACCTTGTATGTCCAAAAATCGTTCCTTTTTTCATTATTAACTCATTCTGTGCCACAATCCGTCAAATCCGTCACGTGGCCTGACACCGCGTGCGCCACAATCCGTCAAATCCGTCATTAAAAAAACATTTCAAATAAAAAAAAACAATTCAAAATAAAAGTTTTTTTTTTTTTTTGGAAAAACATGTTCAGAACCCAAGATATGATGATTTGAAGATTTGCTGCTCCATCCACTCCTTGTTTAACCTATAACTTAAAAAGGCTGTATCTCACTTCCTAAGCACTTTTTTTTTACAATTAATTTTGGCTGTGGCACTCAGAGCCAAAATTCCATAAATAAGCATGGCATTGAATGAGTTAAGGCAGAAAAATGTACAAGCTCACAACGTCTTACATCACTATTTTCACTGCTTTTGTTTTTATTGAAGATTCTGCCTGACATCGACGATATGTGTTTTATGTCCGTATGGACACTGACTGACTCGCTTGAACAGAGACTTTTTGTCATTGGTTATCAAAGTGGGGTCCGGGGACCCCCAGGGGTCCTTGAGGGAGTTCCAGGGGGTCCCTAGCTAAATGATGGATAGTAAGGAACCACATTGACCCTTATGGGTCTGTAACTCTGAAAGTGTACACATGGAACCAAATGGACCCTAACGGGTCCATACTGTCAGAGTAACATAGATTTTACAATATAAATTGGGGTCCCAGAGATAGAAATGTCATTAAATGGGGGTCCGTAGGCCGTAGTCTAATACATGTCAAACTAGGGGTCCTTGAAATTAAAATGGTTGACAATCACTGCTAGAGCCGTAAAAATAATCTCTTATGGGGGTCCCTGCATGAGGCATATCTTTTCAAATGGGGGTCCGCGGGCTATTATGTGTCAATTTGGGGGTCCTTGACATGAACAAGTTTGAGAGCCACAGCTTTACGTGATATGGCACCGCCGATCCGACTGAAATGCCCATATATGGAGATCTCTGTATCTGTCAGTCCGTATGCCCATATGTGCAGATCTCTGATGTCATCAGTCTATGCCCATATATGGCCATTCCCCCTTTTGTGCCCATACATGGAGCTGACTGATTTGTTTGCGTCTGATGCCATGACGACACACTGAGGTTAGACAGCACACTCCATATTTGGGCGTATAGCTGCATTGGGAACTCCTTATATGGTTATGGCTGAGTCATGGTGACACGGGTGTGACAACGTAGTGACGCGAGCGTGAGGTCAGAGGTCCGCCCGCCTGCCGGCCCGTCAAGCATCACTCTGTATCTTTACTTTAACTCTTTCCGTGCCATTGGCGTGTAACACGTCCATTTTTTCCAAGGCCCAGAGTGCCAAAGACCTGTAAGACATCCAAACCGTATTTTCTGTGTTTACCACTAGATGGCGCTGTTCCGCAACTCATGACCACCATTTCAGGCTCAGTCACAGAGAGATCTAGGAGATCACGTGATCACAACATTTACTGCTCCATCCGCTTCCTGGTTAGCATAAATTGGGGAATCGGCTGTATCTTGCATGAGTTCCTTTTTCCCCCATGCATTTTTGACGAGACATCATATTATCAACGGCCTATAACAAGCGAACGAGGGGTCGTGGTGACAATGTCTTTTTTTCCCCGCGGAAGCACAGTGAAAGCCTCCGTGTTTAGCAGCTTTTGGGGAATCGATCATACTGGATATAAATATTCTGTGACTACTTGAAAAGGTAAGAAAAATGGAAAATCGCTGGCACTATTGGCAAATATTTATTTACTTGGCACTTCACTGCCATGCGACGCGTTGTGAGCTTGTAGATTTTTGTGCTTGTTTTCACGGACCCGGTTGCTTATTTATCTTGCAAAATCTGGCAACGCTGGTCGGTATATATACCCGCCTCGGTTCAGCCCACCCCCTCCACCACCACCATGTCCTTAAACATCCTCCCACATCATCCTATAACACACAGTGACATTACAGTGTACGTATGTACGCCACATTTGTTATGCATTGAAAGTTTGCTATGCAAATAGCAATCACTTTCTCACCTTACACTGTGTGTGTGTGTGTGTGTGTGTGTGTGTGTGTGTGTGTGTGTGTGTGTGTGTGTGTGTGTGTGTGTGTGTGTGTGTGTGTGTGTGTGTGTGTGTGTGTGTGTGTGTGTGTTTGTGGAGAAAGCTGCAGCCTCGGGGCCTCTGGCAGTGTCAATATCCTCACTGTCGGATGGAAGGAAACCTTGTATATCCACAGAAAACCTTCCTTTTTTGTTATTATTGTATTGAAATATGTATATAAATACATTTTAACCCATTAAGACCGGGAACGCATCTGTGTATTATTATTTTTTTGGCTATTCAAAAATATCAGATCTACAAGCTCATAGCGCGGCACCGAGTGCCGCGCTATGAGCTTGTAGATCTGCTATTTTTTTTTTAAATCTTGAAAATGTGTACAAATCTTTGAATATATATAATTTTAGGCAAACTCAAATCTTTGCCTCTGGGGAGTCTACTTCAAATGTCTTCTATATCCTAAGAGTTTTTAGAAAAACTCATTTTGCCATTATATCAGTGGTTCTCAAACTTTTTCACGTCAAGGACCCCCAAAATGTATTAATGTATTTGGCCGCGGACCCCCATCTCAAAATATTTTGTTCCAGGGACCCCCCAGAAGCAAAGATTTTAGTTAAAAACGGTCGCTTTAAAAAAAATAATATATATATATATATATATATATATATATATATACATATTCAAAGATTTGCACAGATGTTCACGATTTTTAAAAAATAGCCCAAAGACATGCGTTCCCGGTCTTAATGGGTTAAAGTACCAGCAATGAGAATAGATGCGACACGTGTGTGAGCTTGTAGATCGTCTAGATTCACGATACTTTTGTGCCACGCTCTTGTGTGATAAACGTAAGCCGTTAATTCACCAAAAAAAAAAGAAAAAGTAAAAACGTGGAGATACAAGGTTTTTGTGCCCCGACAGTACAGACGGTATCATGCATGCTAGACAACACCTTATTCTAGGTCAAGGAAAAGAAAATATGCATCAGCATGATTTATGCCCCTGGCTGTTCCGTGGAGTTCAGGCATTGCATGCGGAACACACACTGGAGATTTGGCAGGTTAGATTTAACCCGCTAAAACCGGGAACGGCATCTTGTGTGTCATTTTTAGATTTATCAGGCGATTAAAAAAAAATAGCAGATATACAAGCTCATAGCGCGGCACCGAGTGCCGCGCTATGAGCTTGTATATCTGCTATTTTTTGGGGGGGGGGAAATATCGTGGAAAATCGTATGGTCTTTGAATATAGCTCGGCTCTAGGCTCTCCCTCCCTAGGCTGGCAGAGGGAGTGTAGCGCCCAGGATTACATAGGCAATTGGCACTGGGTGAAAAAAATGGGTTTATACAAAATCTTTGAATATATATATATTTTTTTTGTAACTCAAACCTTTGCTTCTGGGGATTCTAAAAATGTATTCTTAAATCCTAACTAATGTTGCTATAATATCAGTGGCTTCTCAAAAATTAGATGTTAGCACTCGATGTTAGCACTCGGTGCCGCGCTATGAGCTTGTATATCTGCTATTTTTTTGAATAGCCTGATAAATCTTAAAATGACACACACAGATGCGTTCCCGGTCTTAATGGGTTAAGAGTTAGTGGCGGGTCGGCCTGAACCTCTCTTGGGCT